>NC_141705.1:41185335-41785335 GCF_971803275.1 Cyanistes caeruleus
AAACCATCACTGTGTACTATCAGCTGGGCAGCTGAACAGGAAAAGGTTGCAAGGAACAGGTTTCCCAAAGGGTCAAGTGTTAAGAAGAAACTTCCCACTAGATGGCTCACAAGGTCCTCACTGTATGGATGAAGGTAGGAAAATCTGACCCAGGAATCGTGAAAATGAAAATCTGTAAGACATTCCATAAGAACGTCACCAGATAATGACACTCAGGGTTGGCCATGACCGTGCAGTCCTCTGCAGCCAAGAACACTGAAAAACTTCACGCTGGAATTCATACAGATCCAAGTCTGGATCCCTACCTAGTCCTCGGTCTTGTTCAGATTCCTAAAAAATAAGAGCAGCGAGCCACTCTGTAGGGAATGTGGGTGACTTCCAGATTTTTTTAATATTGCTACACAATATATTTAGTGATACACTGTGTTTTCAGAACTGAGCCATTTTATTTCCTTTATTATTTTCAGAATCTGTATTTATTTGAAAGGCAGAACTGTAGGTGTAGATTATGCCAGTGCTAAGAGGCCATCTAGCATTCTGTGTACACACAAGATGCCGCATGTGCAAGCTGGGCTTCCACACTTGCTGCCATGCACTACAAAGAACCATTCCAGACTGCCGTAATGACTACAAGAATGCAAGAGTATGGAAATGACCCACATTGCTCTCAATTACTGTGGCTGATTGCTACTGCAAGGTGACACTCAGCGTATATGTGAAATGTTAGAAGCTAATTATAATTTTGGTATTGCAATCAACACCAGCTCGGCAGTACAAGACCCTAATATTCACAATGAACAATTTTTTCCTGTTATTTAAGACTTCTGCAACAATACAATGATACAAAAATGCCCCAGGAACTGACACTTTTTTTTTTTAAGTATCATGTCTCCACTGGGCATTTTGACTATGAAAATAATACTAAAAATAATATAAAATTAATTATATAAACTTTAAAAATCATAAGTATATAATTAATATGAAATAATAAATATTAATTATTATTCTGTAGAAAATTACAATAAATTGGGATAACTTTATTATTATATCTAAAATTTATTTGATTATTATGATTACAGAATACACATCCAATTCAAATGTAGAATACTACCTTCATTAAGAAACTAATTAGGAAATTAATTTATGCAAAGCTTTATCAACTTTATTTTGTGGGTCATCAGGTAACCTTTCTATTTTGACATTCAAAGACCTATTATTCTTAAAACTGGGGTGCTGTAATTAGTATGTCTTTGACAGAAATAGCTGCTCAAACTACTAACATTCTACTAGATGATGATCTTGTACTGTGGGAGCAGATCTCCAATTCTCAAACATGATATGTAAAACCATCTTGTTGACCTTCCATACCAAACAAAAGGACGGGAAGTTGTAATGTCATCAGTAGCTAAAAAGTGTAACAAAAGCCAAAACTTTTTCATTTAGTCAGTAAATCAAATATTAATAGGTCAGAAAGCAAACACAGAAAAGAACAGATCTATTTTTTAAATTTAATTAGCTGAAGATTAAGTACTTTAAAACACCCTTGTTTATACTGAGTAAATACTTCAGGTGAATAAGCACAAATAAATCTAAATTCTAAATTTTCTAATATATATATTTATTCAATAATGGTAAAATTTAGTTACATTTTCTTAAGACGCAGTTTTATGTCTTTTTAATTTTTATTATGTAATTGAGCTACCAAAAATATTTTTAATATATTTGGTCTTACTAATAAAAAAATCTAAAATATTCTACTTCATTAATTAATTCTTCAAAAGTGTATTTAGATAATTTTTCTCCATAAATATGCAGGACAATGACTTTATATAATCATCATATTCCCCATGTGGTTTAAGGACTTAAGTGACCAAGGTTGTTCTTACCAAGGTTCCCAAATAATTTAACTTCCATTAAAATAACTGCTGAAATGACTCCTCCTTTGAGACTTACTTCCCTCAGAATTGGAATTTCTCTCCACCATTCAGCATATTCATAAAATGAAAGTAGTTCACTTCAATGTCATTTCTTTAAAAACTCAGATAAATGTCACAAGAAATTAATTTCTACAATTTTGAAAAAAACCTCATTGCACCCATACCAGGGGAGAGGGAATAAACTAAATCTCAAAACACAAAAGTACTTTCTCAAGCAGTCACAAATCTGTAGAGAACTGCAAATGCTGTTCTTGGAGTCTAGAACCATAAACATACTACCTGGAGTGAGGAATGAAAAAACATTCAAACTACTGCTCCTTTGGTGTAAATACTGCACAGCATGCACAACTTCAGATGATATTTTAAAGTGAAAACATTACAAGACAGAGATGACTAGGATTAGTAGGAAAGGAAATTGGGATGTCAAAACACAGACAATGGAAATTTATTTATTTATTTATTTATTATATATGAGAAGTGGAAAAATCTGATCATGAGAATGATAGAAATCAAACTTTCTATCATTCTAGTTTCTATCATTTTAGTTCAAAAGCATGATGCGGCAATTTGGGATCAATAAGAAAATCTGCAATAAAATTGGAGATCACTGATTGATAAAAACAAAAGAAACACAGATCTGTCACTAAGATCAAAATGGTTACCAGAAAACAGTATGATAGAATTGGGAGAAAATTATTTCCAGAAAGGATAAAGAAATATTAAAGCCTTTGTACAAAGCAAACTAAAGTCTTGGGTGGCAAACAATGTACACTTCTGCTCCTTCAGCATTAATAAATCAGGAAAATAAACACTGAGAAGAAAAAAAATCTATATAATACTTATTAATGCACTGTAACAATTAAGAATGAACTAGTTAAAAGTACATATAAGCTGGAAAATAAAAGATGTTTCTAACCATAGCAAGTGCAATGTGGAAAGAGAAAAAAAAGAAAACCTGAAAAATAACAAAAATAAATCCTTTGAGAAAAAAAAGAGGAAGTACTGATTACTGCATTCTTTCTTTTAAAATATCTTGCAAAATGGTCTAAATCAATTCTTCTGTGCTTCCCAGATGCAAGGATGTCAAAAAACAAGAGAGAAGTGAAAATTAATCACTTGAACCCTGTCAATCACAGGAAAGTACAAGCATATCTTCAGTAGCATGCTACTGGGTGCAATGGCAGTCCTTGCACTAACTCAGTGCTCAGATCTGACTCTCTTCACTATTTCAGCTATGGACCTTTCTCTCCTGTCAAACTAAAGAGCCAAACCTGCACTTTCCAGCCACATCTGCTTCACAGATCCATGAAGCACCAGTGCTAAACCCTCTCTTAAGTTATCAACCAGAGTCCATGGTAAATATTACAAGATATTTCATGGCTGAGTCTTTCAAGTCCTTAGAGGCTTCTCTGGAGTTAGTCAAAATGAAACTCTGGAAATGTAAGTTCTATAATTCTTCTACATCTCAAACTTCAAAAAACTGAAGGTATGATTCATAGTTTTTTACTTCAATTTAATTTAAAGAAAAATAATCATGTTTCTTTTCTCACTAAAGATTTCCTGTGGTTTTGGCTTCTTATTCTTTTAGAAATTTCAGTATCTTGATGTGCATGAAGACAGACTGAGGCTCACAGACTGCTGTAGGGTTTTTTTTGCATCCCCTCTTGTAATGCAATTGTTAACATAAATACTTTTACAAATTAAAAAATATTTCAAAATACTTATAAAAATAGAGGCACTGGACTTTGTTGAAGATACTCAGAAAAGACATTGCTATTTTCTTTCAAGGAAAATTTTCTTTGCTTCCTAACAGACAACACTTTTGCAGGAGAAATGACTCAAGGTCTTGTCAGCTCTTATGTTTGTTTCTGGCTTTCCACTGTGTGAGAGGATTTCTCTACAAGATTATAAGGATTGTCATCCTTCCATCATGTTTCCAATGCCCATCTTTCCATTCTGTAACTCTTTCCTCTTTAGCAAGAATAAGCAACTCTTGAACTGTCTTCCCAGTGAAAGGTAAAGGATGCTTTGTTATGGAGCAGTTCTGCTTGCTTTTATTTTGGCAGAGGATCTATTCTTAAAGGCCACCAAAACAGTTAAAATGAAACAGATTGGTCTGTCCATGTCACACTGTTGGTTCAAAAATAGGTGCTTATGAAGATATTTTAAACAAAAACTAATGCAAAGAATCAGTAAATTAATGTAGTTATTGCTCTGCACATTTTCTTTTTGAGATGCCTTATTACTTAGAGGACTAGTTACAATTCATCTTCTGCAACAGAAAAGAGGTAGGATGATTGATTTCATTTGTCTATCCAATTTGTACATATCTTTAATGAACAGAGCTAGGCATACAGCAAAAATATGACTGAACTGTAAAAATAATTAACTTTTGTTCTCATTGTATCACTTTGATATTAATTTTCATTGTGCCTTCAAGCAGGTGAAAAGCATGGAAATGTTCCAGTGAATGCTTGCATACTTACTTTGGTTCTTTCTTCCAGTGCCATGGCCCATGAAAGCGAGTGAGGCAACTTCAGGAGTTAACACATACAGATAATGCCTTAAAATTATCATCTGCAGTGACAGGTGAGCATTACAGTTGTCTTCTTGGGTTAGAGGCTTTTTTCCCCTTCAAAGTTCAGCTATGTGTCCCGGCTAAAGCATGTACCAACGCAAAATCACCGAAGGCAAGGACAGTGTGTGACTGTGGACAGTGCCACTGTGACATACTGGAGTGAGGACATTTCACTGCCCACCATTTACCTCTCCATCAAGTAGTACCTGTGACCCAGCAATTACAGAGATGATGATGCACCTGCACAAGACCAACTGAAATGACTCCTGAATCTTCCCCAGTGCTGCTTGCAGATTTGCATTCTCACTGAGTATTTCTACTAATACTACACATACTTCATTGTTTTGCCCCAAAAAAATGCAAAAGCAATGCAATATATACCTTTGTTTAGGTTTTCAGTTGCACTAAGAGCTCTACAAGAACTATCTAAAAAGTAGATGCATCAGCAAATATCAGAAGTGGTAAATATCCCAACTCAGTCTTTAGACTTGGATCGTACTTGTGATTCTGCTAGTACTGACTCTGAGATCTCCTGAGGAAAACTACTACACATTCTGGTATTTACAGAAACCTGACAGATGTGCCATTAAAGATAAAAATTCTGTCTCTGAAGATGTATAGCTATAAAATTAGCTACAAGATTATTACTAACAAGTAATAGTATCTTGCTGATGTTTGTGTCAATAATATTTATTTGTCACATTTTTTATTTTAAAAATATTTTAAAACCCATTATTTTTGTACTGGTATTTTCTAGACAGGATGTACCAAGCTTCTGCTGCTCATCTTAAAGCAGCGCTAGAAACACCAGAGCAGCAGAGCTTTTTCATTCCTTTTTCTCAGTTATATTTCTTGATGCAGTGCCAACTGATGCTCTACGCACTGCTGGCAAGAATATCTCCTACTGGTGCATGCTACCTTTAAAGCTAGGGAGCCTACCTAAATTGGGGTAAAGTGCAAAGGCAACTCATCCTTTAGTCATGAATGCCAAGGATGTTATCCCCAAGTGAGATGGACTAGCTTGTATGACTATTGTCTGTGGGATATGTGATGAGCAGTCATAGGAGCCAGAAAAAGGCTTGATCCCACCTCTTTCCATTCACATTGCATACATTTATATTCAGCTATTCAGGAAAGGATTTTTCAGCTGACTTTCACCATCTAGGCAATTGCTGAGAATTCCTTTTTGAAAAATACTGCGAAGCATCTCTTCTCCAATTGTGTAATGTACTATCACAAAACATGTTTTAGTAGCAAAGATAATTCAGCACACCATTCTCATCCCCAGTACCCAACTACCCTTTATTTTGTACTGCCCCAGGAATTAGGGCTCAACTAGTAAAGATTCAGTGTACGTTCCATCGATAGAAAACCAGCTTGTAAATAACACTACTTCCTGAAAACTGACTGACTGAAAAAACCCATATGGTTTTTTTTTAATTCATGAGAGTGGAAGAGAAAAAGCCAGGCCATTTTACCTTGCTGCCAAAAATATATTCAAGTTGTTTTCAGCTATTCAAAGAATTTGAGTGCTAATTTCAGGTCATATAAAAATCACAAATCCAGTCCAATCCAGTCAGAAGACAGATATACTCTAGGTGGAATTTTAGTCTCCTTAGTGCTAGAGATTCCTTTAACATTGTCTTGAGCAAAGAGAATCATTCTTGGAGCTTGAGTTTCAGGCCTCTTAAAAAGAAATTCTGACAGCTGTCATTTCTTGAAAAGTAACTGGACAAGTTTAAGGGATTTTCAGCAAATGGTAGATAGAGGCATCAGCCTAACAAGCTGTTTTGCACATAATGTACCACGTTGTGATAGAAATTTCTCAGTAGAAATTTCCAGAAATCATCAGTTTTCCTTGTGCAGAGTCAAAGATGAGTTAACCAAAGATGAAGAATATGCCTTCACAAAGCTTCTACCTAATTTTTCCAAAAGCAAGCTTTTAATGCTCAAGCAATCATCAGGAACACTAGCTGTGTACATGTGTGCTAGGAGTACAACTAGATACTAATGCATGTAATACATACAAATATTTTTTCTTTATAAAAGAGACACTTAAAAACCTCTGAAGAGAAACTATTCAGAAGAAGTAGCCTACTGTTAATTCAAGTTCAATCCTAAGTACAGCCATGTTCTGAAAGGTTTAGGTTCACAAAACCAGAAACATGCCTGTATGCTTCTGAATGCTTCTAAACACTCTTAGCACAAACCCAATCTCATTTTTACCAGCTTGTACACCTGATGTTAGGTTTGGTTTAGCCAACAGGAATGCAATCAGCAGCAGGTATTATTACTGAACCTATCTTCAAAATCTGAAAATTTCTATAGTTGAGGCAAGTATGATTCCTATGTAGTCCATTACCATTTAAGTATGTTACAGGATCCATTACAGGATCCAGTGAAAACTGCAATCTAGCAGTTGCTGCTCTAATTATACAGCATATAGAAAATACCTGAGAACCTGTTTCATTTCATTTTCATATTAGTGTATGCTTGAAATGTAAATGAATTATTTACAACTATTTTAAAATACACTTTGTTAAATGTAACATCATGCACTAAAAACCATGAAAACAGGAGTTTTTTTCTATTTTAGGACTTCAGAAGCACTTTCTTCGTACAGTGAGAGACACACGCAGCACACAGACAAGGCGAGGCTGTTCTGCTTTTTTTGTCAGCAGCCTTAGTCTCCCACTCATTTGCTGGATGGATTTCACCAGGCTAGCTGATGTCTCAAGGGCAGCCTGAGACTCACACACTGAAAGTTTCATGTGTTTTTAAAGCTGCAATACCCAGAGGTAGAGAGTGAGGCTTCCAAGGCATTAATGTAATGCAAATACAAGAAGTGTTTTCAGATGCAGGTGTGTATATTCTACAGCAGCCAGCAGGATTACATCCCATTCCCCATCTGCAAGCTTGAAAAATCATGTAGAATACTTATTAAGACATGAATGTACACCTTTCCCATGTGCTTATTCACTGTATGGGTACCTAAAATATAGCAGAGCTATTAAACAGATAAATGACATCAATTTCCTTCTTCAAACATACCTTGTTTTTCACTGTATAGTGGAGTAATCTTTTCAGGTGATTTCCCTTTGCATATTTATATCAAGACCTTTATATTTGTACATAAATAATAAAATGTAACAATTATAAATAAACAGGAACATTTATATTTGTGAGTTGAGCTGCACGAATCACACCTTCATAGCAATCTTTTAATAAAGCCAAGGGAAAACACATTTACATGAGAGAAGACCTACTTAAAAAAAAAATCTAAAAAAAATAAAAAAAATAAAAATCTAAAAAGTAGAGGTTCTTACCCTAAAAAACTCTTTAGTGGAGCCAGAATCTAATGTCCCATAAGCAATTTCTGTTTGCTTGGAAAGATCCTCTGCACTTTCAATGGGAGACACCATCCTCTCAACCGTCAGGAAGGCAGCTAAGTTAGCCGTGTAGGATGAGATTATGATCAGGGTAAAGAACCACCACACACCTCCAACAATGCGCCCCGACAGGGATCTAGTAACAAGTATGAAATGGATTTGTAAAGTGAAATGGCAGTCCTAAAAAGGAACACGTTATCAGCTTTATGCAAATGGTGCATTACAATACAGGGAGGCATTTCAGGCTATCTCAGAGTCCAGCTCTGCATAGGCATCAGACGGGAAATCAAGGCATTCTTCACTGGATCTCCTGGGACTCTCCTGAAATCAGGACTCCAGAGTTTACTTTTGGAAGAACTTAGTGATCCAGTTCTTCAAAGTTTTGACAACCCTTGAAGGAAACTGTTCCCATCATAATGTGCTATATTTAACACAAACTTTTTGTTCCCTCTGAGGTGATTTTGTGCGACATTATGATGAGGATCAAACAAAATCAGCAAACCAGCCCTTTCAGATAAACCAGTATGCACTTTAAAATCAAGGGTCTTGATTGTTTTCCTAAGACATTCAGACAAAGACTGATTTCCACAAAGCAATGGCTTATGCTGCTGTGTGCAATCTGTACTGAGAAACAAACAGCATTATTTGTAAGAAAAACTTGCCCAGGGGATATCTATAGGCTAGAAAGTGCACACGACTTTTGAAAGATACAAGCACTTAAACTGAGGACTGGACATGAAGCAATCAGTGACAATACAGAAAAATGATGGAAAAAGTATATTTTTAAAAATAGTAATAATAATCTGATGTTTATAACTGCAGCAGGCGGGCTCTTATGGATCTGTGTTTTGCTTCTCCTGCTCAAGAAGAAAGAAGAAAAGAGAACTCAAGAAGTTATACAAAACAGCGTAAAGCACACATCTCAACTCAGTAATTTTCAATAACAGAAAACTAATATAAGAGAAATACTAATATTACATTATTGTCAAACTTGGTTTTTTTTTTTTCATGATCCTTTAAAGTTTGAAATTAACTACCACTTTTTTTCCAAATAAGACATTATAGGAAGCGGTACATAGTCTTTGGAGATGAGCTTAATTATTTGGCTGAAATGTGCATGTAGCTAAAAGTCTAGTACTAGGGCACTGCAGTATTTTAGGTCTGTCTTACTGTGTCTCCTCTATTTATTAAGTAAACAAATTAGGAATCACTAACCCAGCCTACTGCACTGTGAATGAGAGCAAAAACTAATTCTGACATAGACTATACGTATATATAGATATAACTACATATATGTAGATTTAAAAATTATAAACAGTCATGTGAATTGGATTTAGTAAGCTAAGAACAACATTAAATAGAACCAAATCTGGACAAATTATTTTTTCCAATTGCTATTGCATAAAAACTCTGTCATAATTCTGACATTAAAAGATTTATTCCCTGTCATAATAGACTCACTAATTCACTCTACTACATGAAAATCAAGTCAGATAAGGCCTAAAATATGTTATTCAAAGGACCATAGGAAAAAAATTATTTCAAGCTCATTCTACAGTGAGATATAGTCTGCAAAAATTCTTTCCGTCATCTTTGAAAAAACATCACTTACTTATTTAGAAATGGAGGTAACTGGAATATAAAATAATTCTGCAGGTAGAATACTGAGTCATAAGATACACTGAATATATTACATATTTGCAAGGTAAAAACCTGCCAATGTGTATTCAATAACTGCCAACTTTGTGGCACTTTATATTGTATTGATGACACCCTCTTTAAATGACAATAATTTTCAAATGTCCATGATCCGTGAGCAAAGTTGCCACTGACTTTGTGAAAAAAGAATAATCTCAATACCAATCCAGAAATTATGCTCCCACATGGCCTTTCCCAAGTAAAATTATTTGGGGTGTCATTTGTGCTCAGAATTTCCCCAGGCAGTCTTTCACAGTTAAATGAGTAATTGCTTTTTTTTTTTATGTACATTTTGAAAAGTTCCTAAAATGTGCTAGCATGATCCTATACTTTAGAAGGACCTAATTTACTAGATCTTTAAGTACTAAATCTTTTGGTACTAAAATAAACATTTCTGTGCACAATGACCTAGATTTGTGCACCATATTTTGCACTTAGAAAGGTATTATCTGGCAGAACAGAGAGCACACTCACATCTCAGAAAAGATGAGGAAAATTTTGCTCTAAGTTATGATTATCACCTAATATACTATTATACTCTATTATTCCTTTACTGCCCATGAGGCAACATAGAGACTGCTACTACCAGACCATTTCCAGGTGGTCCAGTCTTACTCAGCACCTTCTATTCCAGAGTAAGGAACCCTAGTAACTTGTCTGCTCTAAAAGTCTTAGTTGTCGAGAAATGATTGCAGCAGTGCAAAAATTAAGAAAGGTATTTTGTTGATGCCTGAACATTGTCATTTTTATATTTATTCCGATTCATCTGCAGGCAGTTCAAACTCCACAGTGAAATGTTCTGGTGCAAAACCAGAAACAACAAGTGTTTTTTAGCCCTTTTCTATTTTTATAATAAACGGATAATATACAAACTAACCACCTTCCTCAAAATTATGGTTTCAATGAAATAAAGTTAAATGCTTCACTGAAACTGAATATTGAATATCCAAAACTGAGTCTCATGCACCTTTTATGCTGACCATTTGCCATCAGTATTCTTGCACTACCTTTCAAATCCTATCAAACCAATTGTCAAACAACCCTTGTGCTTTCCTAGATAGTAAAATAATAATGATAACAAGAAAAAGATCATAATTCTACTACAGCCTTGATTCAATAAAAATAATTTTGTGCTAATAGGTGCCTTAGCATACAACTCCAACTTTTGTAATCAATACAAAAACCCCACAGGAGTGAAATTAACAAAACTTCTCATGTTCTGCAGCAATTTGCCCTCTTCACTGTCTTGTCTCTTGTACACAATTCTTACTGGGTTATGTGCCAAATGCATTGCATCTTTCACCATAAAGGCTGGCATCTCCTGCTGTGATACAGCAGCATTTACAGAGAATTGCTTAAGTTCTCACACAATAAATGCTGTTATTTCTGTGGTAGAACAACTTGAAAACCTGCTGTTGCCTTTTGGGATGCATGATTTAATATCTAAGAAATGCTCCCTTGGTTTGATTTATTTTGACCACCAACCACTAGACTCACTCAAAATGGACCTGTTCCCTGTCTTACACTAGGATGTTTACAAGAAATGCAATTATACTAAGCAGTCTCAACTAAGTCCTCTGGTTTGATTTCCTTAAACCCTGCTGCCCTATTTAAATTGTTACTGCATTTCCTTCAAGCAGCAAACAGATATTTGCCTACCTACTTACCACTTTGCTGAGTCAAGGCTATAACCACTTGTGCACCAGCAAAACAGAATATTTAATGAACTTCAAAGGAATTAACTTAAGTGCTTTACAGTTGTCCCTAATAAAGTAGAAGAAAATCCATGAGGAATTAGGCACTTATAAACTGGACCTTCAGATTCATTTTCATAATTTCCTTTGTGACTTTTCTAGAAGTAGGCCATGGAAAAACAGCAGTGTTTTGCAAGCATCCACATGAAATTAGAGCCATCACAGGACTTTTACTTCAGTTCAAGGCTCTCTTGGGCAATAAGAGCGTGTTAATAACCATGTTATGATATGTAGTGAGTTTTAGAGGGAAAGTGCTGCCTCTGCAGTTTGTGACTAGTATGTTATCCTTTTTTCCCATTACAGTTGTGGTGAACTATATGCACTGTCAACTGTAAAATGGGAATATGCAGCAAAAACACGGTACCCCTCCAAGAAGGCATGGAATGATGTGAACCTTATGCATTTTACAGTCTCTGCATGGTGTATATAACTTCACTTGGCAGATTTATGATCGACATTAAGACAAATTCGATCAACTACATCCTGACCCCATGTCACAGTCAAGTGCTTTCACTTCAAGGACTTCTGTGACTTTAGGGAGGGAAAAATCATAGCAATTAATTTCTCTCCAAGAATGAAAATATATGCACCACGAACCTCTTCTGGCTGAGATGGCTGAGACCAAAAATGCACAAAGTTGAAATGAGTGAGTAACCAACCTTGGCGAAATATCGCATCCTTGCTGCATAAAGGCACCCAGGGAAAACCAGAGACTATTAAATATCCCAAATTCATTAGTTGATTCATTAGTTTGCGTTTCTCTTCCATCTTCAAATTCCTCAGTGTGCCACTCGTATGGGCTAAATCTGCTGACCAGGAATAAAACTACACTGACCCCAATGTAGGCAAAAACAATGCACATCCAGATTTCATATGCTAACGGATCAAGAAATGAAAACACTCCTGGCTTGGACTTCTGAGGCTTCTTGATCATTATTGATATCCCCAGGCTCATAAAGGGCTTTGAGAAGTCAATCACCTCTTCTCTCACCAATGTTATAGTTAATGGAGCGATTGCAATATCGGCTTTCTGTAAAGGAAGAGAAAAAGCAAATAATAGCTAATGCAATGGACAGAGCAAAAAATGGTTTAGTTTCTATGGCATTTCACAAATAGAAAATAGGACAGCAGAGACACCAGCAACATTTGTTTCACCGAGAACATCCTGTGGAGAATTTCAGAAATTTTTAGTTGAACTCGTACTGAAATACATATAGCCATATGGTTGGTGTGTTCCAAGCTTTTGTTTTTATATATACCCTTTTAACAGCATATGGCATTTAAAAGTTTAGCAAAATATTTTGCTTTTCACCTGGTCAGAAGGATGAAATATGCATTCACGTTCTCCCAACTTCATTTGCATTTGAAATGTAATTTAATGTTTTACTTTCAAAGTGTTTCATCCCATTAGAAGTTATTAATTCCTATAAAATTAATTAGGTAGCTTTCCTACACACTACAGAGAAAACAAAACCAAACCCCACTCCTTCCATTAGTCACCTTTAATAGCTTTATTATAGAAGATTTTCTTACCCCATAAACAAGTTCTCCAACCATCCCATTCCAGATTTTCGTGTCTGCATCCCTTGCCCCATACTTGCCATCCCCAACAATTGTGAGCTTATATTTGAATCCACAGTGCTTAGCAATTTCTGTAGCTAAGTCCACACAATAGCCCTCATATCGATCATTTCCTTCAAGCATTTCGTGATTTTTCTTCATCATGACATATGGGGACTCCTGCACAGAAAGAACTCGCCTTAGCTGCTTGACAGGGACAGGGTGCATCAGTTGTACACTTCACAGATTAATATATTACCTTTGACACGTGAAAAAAGAGAGCGGATACCATCTGAATCACACATGCTATGTAGACGTTAGTTGTTAATTGTTAATGGGACATGTCTTTAACACATTTAAAAGCTGCATTCTCCAGTGTCATACACAAACAACAATACTTACAGGCACAGTGATTCCCAGAAGTATGTTAATAATGACCATGAATGTTAACAGGAGTTACGCATTCAGAGAAGAAAGAGTAAATTCCAAAATCAGTTTCTTTCTCTCATACAGTTTGGATGGAAGAAGGCAAAGGTATTTAGTTGCTTTTGTAGCTGTCTTACAGGAGAAAATTATTTTCTGTTTTACAACCACATCTCCCTGAGAAAACACTTGAGGCTCTCAAGGCTATATTTTTATTAAATTGCTATACAAACAAAAGGTAAGATATCTATAACTATGCACTAAAGTTCTATCATCAGCAAAATTAGTGATGAGTCATAAGTTGTATTAATATATTTCCTCTTTTCTCAGTTGCTACAGAACTGTTGCATCCAGAGAAATTCCTATGCTAACCTATGGCTAGTCCAAACTGATAAACAAGCTGTGTAATTTACAGAAAAATGCTCTTCTATAATAATACACAATTTAATTTTCTAAACAACCAGAATATAACATTTAATGTTGAATTTTACACTTTACCAATCCAAAGCAGCTACAATCCTGAAGCATGAGAACCAGTCTCTTTGCTGTTTGTCAAAATCTATTCTCTAAAATGAACACTATGGTTCCACCTGCCAGAAAGCTCCTCTCCTTTGAAAGCAGATATTTAATTTCCATTTCCAGATTGAAAAACCATACCTTTCTAGGATGTTCAATCAAAGACCATTCATCCTCTACAAATGAAAACCACATCCTGAATCCCATACATTTCCCTGATTTCTAGATTTTATTATGTATCACAATAAGTAACAGCTCACAACCTCAAATAATAAAAAGACAGCATATTTAAACTAACATAATGTCGAGAAACAAATCATTGTAGGACAGACTGTCTTCTGACAAAATAGGAGGTTAATTACCAAAATAGTGGTGACAATAATAGTCTTATTCTCTAGTCCTGAAGATTCATTTCCAAGAGGGCCATCAAGAGGATTCACAACCATTTTGTCCACTTCACTCCAATATCCAATCTAAAGAGAGCGCATAGGATGCACAGACACTAGTGAATATGAACTTTTCTGGAAAAGGCAAAGCATGTTATTACTATGCCCTTGATTTGTGCTCACAGAGAACTATTTCAGCTATGGATAACTCAGCACTGTAAGCACTTCTATTTATGTAGTGAAAGACTACAACAAACAGTAAAAAGATTGAGCTAATGACATTTGTTTACATGACTTTGTCTAGAACAGGTATACTATTTTTATTCACATATTAACAGGTTTTAGTATAAACATCACACATTGTAAAACTGAAATACTCCAGATTAGCAAAACATGAGAAACTGTTTTCCCTGAAAGATTTGAAATTAGAGCAGAAACATAAAGACATTTATAAAAACATCACTAAAAATCTGTATCCAGCTTTTGCCATTTAGAAGCATATTTCTCCAAATGCTGGCTCACATTTAGGAATTCAGATCAGAAAGCAAAAAGTTTAACCCACAAAAGTGAAAAGAAAACACTCTTGTGTAGTACTTACCAGAAATAATAATTCATATTTTTTAGAAAGAAATATTAGATATGTTTACTTCACTCTGCAAGACCACTGTAGCATACACCTATGAATAAATATTATCACAACTCATGCTTTAATCTAATGTTTCATTACCTACCTTAACCCATTGCTTGGAATGGTAAAACCTTTAGAGACACTATAAGACAATTCAAATTACCTTCCGAGGACCAGTACTTTTGAGTTCCATGACGTTTATTGTAAAATTGATTCTCTTTCCATTCTGATCAAACTTTATATTTCCTGTTAGCCCTTCCACCTGAACCTATAATAGATGAAGATGGAAGTGGTAGAAAAATTAAGTTTGTTTCTTTTTTAGGAAAAAAGTTTGTTTATTTCCACAGATGATTATTGATATTTCAAAATCATTGACTTTAGAGTGATTTTCATATGCAATATATTGTTAGTCAGGCTCCTGAGGACTTCACTTCCACATTATTCCCAGCAAGGTCCAGACAGGTTAGGAAACTAGAATATTTTTTTCCAAGCATTTACAGAGAACTTTACACATGCACTCATCCCAGCATCCACTCCAGGGAGGCTACCTGTTTCAATGCCCTTTCTATTTCTACACCATGACCCCAGGGCACAGCTGGATTTGCGAGACAATCTCCAGCATTCCCTCTTCTGGAGATCTCAATCCTCTGTTTACGCAAATTACGGAAAGCTTCTGTCATCACTTGAACAGCATCATAGGTCAGAGCAGAGGTATACTGAAAAGAAGTGAAAATATGTCATTAAAAACCGTCTTCAGCTCCACTATACCTTCCAATCCACCTGGTAATCCGTTAAACACTAGAAAGGATTGTAAAATATGCTTTAAATCAATCAATTTTTTCTTTAGTTACCCTCTGAGGGGCATCTATGAAAATTAATCAGGTGTGTAAATCCTGCATAAATCAGGTGTATAAAAACTAAAGATTTACAGCTGTTTTCAGTGTGAGCCACATTTTTTCTCACCTACAGCTGTGTACCAATCCTGTGTGCAGATATGGCTGCAAGTCCATGCAGGTGAAAGGGAAGAAAAGAAATAATTTTCAGTGTTCAACCTGAGCTAGCCTATAAAAATAAGAAGTTGTTCCTCTGATTACACTCTTCATGGAGAAGCATTTATTCACAGATCTCAAGACTTCATCTCCTCCCAGACATATACACACAGAATAACATGTATTTGTATATACACATGTTTAACTTTTCCCAGTTAAATATAAAATATCAGGGGTAGCCACTTTCAAGTGTGCAACACCTTGTCAACGCCACACAAAAGTTTTGGGGCTGAGATGCCTGGAACAAGTGGTGCCCCCCAAAGAGCAACACAGGTGAGGAAGAGCCCCATGTTCCTAAACTGACACAGCATAAGGAGCTTTACAACTTCTGAGACATCAGAGTGGAATCCTGTGATCACACACGTAAGAAGCTGGGGCTAAACAGTAAAAAGCATTTATCTTCAGTGACTGGAAAATTTTACATCTCAACTAACTGAACTGAAACCACATGTGCACATACACCGAGGGCTTTGTTGGATGGGCTTTTTGGGTCTGGAACACTGCAATTATGCCAAACATAAGAACCATTTTTGGAAATATGGGCCAGAATATAACTACTTGGAGGCGTATGAATGAATGGAATGATCCCTGTGAAGGCTATTAGATGCTGAAAATATATAAATTGTAAAGTGGAGAGAAATGATGTATTAGCTCCCTGCTTCAATGGCTCAGACTTTAATGAGAATTTTAATTAGTTAGCTCAAGTCATGCAGAAGACTCTTGTAATTGTAACGAAAGCAAGCTCCCAAATTGAGATAATTTTTTGTGTGCAACTGTTAGACCTTAGAAAGGAAAGTAGAACTCTTTTTTAAAAATCAGTAAGCTCAGTGATCAGTGTCAAACTTCTCAATAAAGTTTTCTGAGTGACTTGTACAGAAATATTTAAAGGGATGAGAAAAGCAGAAGAATGAAGTAAAAGACTGGGTAGAACCACTACTACTTCCTTCTACTGAAACAACAGTACTTAAGTGGTGTCCATGAATTTGGAGATGAGGAGGAGAAAGGACCCTGACTAGCAGTACTTTTTAAAACATTGCTCTTTGCAGTACAGAAACATATTGTGCCACACTAGTGTTCTGAGAAACTTTAGAGACAGCACTATCATTAACCATCAAAACATACTTGGGTAGCAGAGAAAATAAGAGCCTGGATTGAGAAGTTATACTGCTATCTAATTCAGTTACTCTATGATTTATTGGATCATTGAGATACATTTAATGTATTATCTCAAGAATTTTATTTCTATAGTATATAATTACTTGCCTGAATATTCATAGCTCAGTCATACATGAGGATTACGTAAAGCTTTGCCTATCAATATCTGTATGTGCATATATGTCATCACATATATAAAATCTATGTGTCATAATTTAGATTAAGACAGCTTAACTCTAAGGATCTCAGAATATTTTAAAAGCACTGTTGGAAATGCCATGAGAGCAAACAGCCCATGAATCATTTCTTACTGCTTTATTGTGCATACACTTTCAGCTCTTAATAACCTTCATGGGGCTCATTAAAACTATCTACAGCTTCATAAATTGATGTAAAGTTGACAAACTAAACCAAAGTGAACTCATTAAAATAAACAAGAAATGACAGACCAATAACCTGCTCATGCAGAGGTGTGTGTGTGTGTGTCTCCATAATAAATATAATGGTCATAAGTTAAAGTATGCATTAGCCCTGCCTTGATTCACTTTGTTTTTCTGTAGATTCATCCACATTCTGATCTGCACTATTAAAATAAATGGGAACACTATTTGGAACATTATTCTTTGGAAATGGGATAGGGTCTTCCATCTTATAATTTTATGGCAGTGTAAATCTCCCAACATCATTTCAGTTCTTTTCAACTTTATATGATAAGGTCAGCAATTTTACTACAAAATTAAATAGGTGCTATATTTGAGTTCTTACAGAATCACTTGCATTAATTAAAGCATGGCAAAGAATACGCAAAAATAAATCCTGCACCTCACAATTTTAGAACTAGGATAATAAGCTGATAATATCAATTGCCTACAGATTTTACGCCATTTGCTCTGAAACATGGATTGCATGAATGCCAAAAGAAAATAATTTTCTCTAAGTAGATGCCTTAATTGCCAAGCAGAGAAAACACAAGGTCCAAGAAATTTTCTTCAACTTAAATTCCTAATTTAACTTTCTGCCTTCAACTTAAAAGCTCTACAGACTGTAGTAAAATATATAAGCTGCAATTGCAAAGATGAATTTGAAAAGTAAAGACAAAACAAAGTCATCCCAGACTAAGCAGAAATTATTAAATGTGCTGTCCAAGAAAAACTGGCAAGATGTTGCCTTTTGTAACTTTAGATATTTTCCAGTAACTCAGGAGATACCAATAATCCTTAGCTAAAAGGACCAGGATTCTATTTTTTACAATCAGTAACTGAATCTTCTGAAGGTGGAATTGCAGAACACTACCCCAGAAGCACAAGATTTTGTTATATGTATACTTCAAATTGTAAGATATTATAAGAAAGGTAAGTTAGCCTGTTAGACCTGAATTTAGCTCAATGCCTGTCCATGCGCTCATGACAAAGCTGAGAGGTATGATTAGACATCTAAAATAATTAAGACAGTATATTTAATCAGTGGAAAAGAAATAAAAATGTGAAGACATAAATGCAAAAAAAATAAAAAAAAAAATAAGGAAAGTACTCTGAATCACAAGAAGTCAATTTCTGTGACTTCTTGCCATCCAAACAAAATAATAGGAAAACTTTGGCAGGACTCTACCAGCTGTGCCAAAGAATGCAGTGCTGCTGTACAAGACACCAGAGAGACCTCAGCCAGAACAGCAGACCCAGCTGCAGCAGCGTTCAGGAAGGCAGAAATCAGTCTGCAACAGGCACAGATGGAGGTTCCTCACCACATATGGGGGGCTGTTGTTGGAACAGCAGGAGAAGGGACACTGCATCACTAATAGAGGCTACGAGAAAGGAGGCCTAAAATCTGGTACAAATATTTTCCCTTTGTAAAATTCTGAGAGGAAATATAGGAAATATTTTTTGTTGCAAGAGCAGAAGGGTAGAATCAATCAGTATAAACACACCTTCACCATTTTCCTTATATTTAAACAACTTCAATGCCACCAAATATACAAAATAAACTATGATAAAATCTCTCATCTGAATTTTGCACATTTTTCCCTCAACAAAGTACTTCTCTACTCAAATGCCAGTATATACAGCAAAAGCAAAAAGATTGACACAAACATTCCCACATCTTTATAGATTACATATAAAATATAGGTATATACATATGTAAACACACAAGTGGAAAAGAAAAGAGACACAAAGTTAGTTGTCAAGAGCTAGTGAAGGAACCGGACAACTGTCTCTTGTATTTCCAGTGTAGCCAAACTGATGCAACACCTATTTCCTAAGGATCTTTAATGCAGCTGGGAGCTATTTCAAAACAGGCAGTATTGCACACACTTTGGAAAATACTTGAAGGTTGTCTGACAGATAAGAGAGGTAATAGAAAATTGCCTAACTGATTGGAAATGGCTATTTCCTTCTGGAGCTCATGGCACCTTGCACAGCATCCTGACAGGACATGGAATTGCAAAGAGCTACTTCCAATAGAAACAAGAGACATTGTCAAATCTTGTACACACAAGTGTAATTGGAAGTGAAGATGGCCTTTGACTGTGCCCATACTCATGCTTTGCTCTCACCTGTTTTGTGCAGGTATTAGCATGAGCAGGGCTGTGCACACAGCAGCCTGCTGAGCTGGTTGCCACTCAAACTGCAAGTGGGCCTCTAGCACCCGAGCATCTTCATTACCTGTGGCTGTGTTTCAGATACTGCAATGTGAGATAGAGGTCAGGGAACCCAAAAAAGACAGTGCATGGCTCTTCCTCTTTGTTAGGATGATGCTTGTGTGAAAACAGGTGGTCTTAGCCACAGACTTGCTTCCAGCTGTGAATAACTGCATACATCCACAGGATATTTGGAAATAAAAATTTCAAACTTTTAGCAACAGCCCCAGTCCTGACTAAAAGTGGAAGAGAGATTAATAAAATGTAAAATTACCTGATAGCTTAAAAAAATTAATTAGATTGCTCTCAGTAAAGCTGGGTTAGAGGCCAAGCCCTATTTATCTTAAGGAATATACTATACTTACTAAATTTTGTTTCTCAAAGTTGTACAGTCACATCAACTTGCACTTTGGTAAGAGTCTTTATTCAAAGACAACTGCAGCAGTCTGTGTGCACAGAAAATCTAAAAAAATAGGCATTTTTGCTTTGAAGTGCCATACTGGCACGAGATGCAAAGTACACCCTAAGCAACCTGTCAATTTAGAAAAACTTGAGTTCAGCTCCAAAACTGCTATCTAGAAAATCTGAAGATTTTTTTGACATGTTTATGTGTTTGAATTATATCTTTGTTTGGTTTAGAAAGGCTGCTTTCTGGCCACACCCAGAACAGCTAGCCCAGCAGCAGGCACTAGCCAAAGCCAAAATCCCTGGAAATCTGACGCCTCTTTGAAAGACATACAGCACATCCAGCAGAGACTGACAACAGTGGGGCACTGGAATTATCCTAATGCTCCCACTGTAGGATATTTATAGGAGAAAGTGACCTTCTTTCACTCTTTTAAGAACTGAATATAGCAAAGATCACAAGATTTATAAAGCCCAGAGTGCTTGGCCTTTCTACCTATTTTATCTATTACTCTAGTAAGAATGAGATTCCTGAACTGTAATTCCTCCCCCAAGATTGCTTCCAGTACAGAACAACTTCCTCACTAGAGTCACAGAGGTGCTAATTCAGCAGAAGAAAAAGAGTGCAGGCACCTACTTAATTTTTTTTTTTTTTTTTACGCTGAGAACAGAGAGGTTTTTTTGGTCCTCCACTACAGTAAATGAAAATAATTTACTTGGATTTGAATTCAAAAAGCTTTACAAAAATAACAAAAAGGTTGGATTTGAATCCACAGAATTTTAATTATAAAAGATGCTGTTATATTTTAATCATGCCACTGCCTATGGAAAATATACATACTAACAAAATAAAATAAGATTCTAGAATGATTTGTTTATTTTACTTCTAACTTAGAATAAACATGAAAAAACCCAATGCCACTAATGATTAAATCACCTTGAATTCACTGTAAAACACAAAGAATATACAAATTTTAAATTTTCACCCTATAAATACACAAAACCTTCTCCTCAAGGCTAAGCCAGAGCAAAGCATGTAACTCTTATAAGTATTAAAAATCAGCAAAAACTGAAGCCTTTGGTCACAGAAGTGTAAACAGACCAAGTAAGAATATCTCACAGGATGAGAACAAAATGTACAATTAGAAAGGCAAAATAATTCTCTGAAAAAAAATATGCTTCAAGAAGTGGATTTGAAAAAGTTAATGTGAATGTTTGAAGTGTTGAAGTGTGTTTGGAGTTCTCTGCCTTTTTCTTGTGAGTGTGGGTTTTGGTGTTTGTTTGGTGTTCATTGTTTTCTTGGGGTTTTTGTTTGGTTGGTTTAGTTTTGGGTATTATTTTTTTTCCAGGAGTGAAGAGGAAGAAAAAAAACTCAATCAGCAACCCTCATCCCTCATCATATATACTGGGGTGTTCCAAGAATTTTCAAAATACGCCATTTAAAACTAAGAGTAATATTTCAAGTCTTAAATTTAAAACAATCGGGGGGAAAAAAAAAAAGAAACACAAAAACCCTAAAACACAATTCCTAAAGCACAATTCCCCATTTTCATTATCCCTCCTCAACTACCCTAATTGGCAGCAAGATACCTGTTGGATCAAGATGAACAGTTTTCTCCTGTTTGCTGCAATCCAATTTCCAAGCAGAATACTAATAGAATTGAATACACCATTCTTACCAGGTTGCTGATTTCACCGAGATATAGTTATCCTCAAAGAATAATAAACATTTTGGTTTTACTTTTCTGCCACCCCATGCTAGCTAATATGGGCAGCTACCTACATTAGTTAGTCCTTAATACCAGACCTGCCCCAGAAATAAACCTGCATGTCTCCTCTCCTTGCTCATTTAAGTATCCCCAGTGCTTCTCCTCCTCCCTTATTCCCCTGACCCAAGAAATTCTCAGTCACAGAAGCCTCTCCAGCTCTGAGCTGCACCACTTTTCTGTGTCTTTCACTCACATTTCAACAGCCCCTTTTCACTTTGCTGACCCCTTTTTTGTATGACATCATTCCTCCTCCTATTTTCATCTTTGTCTATGCCTCCCTCTTCTCCTCTTCTCCCCATTTCTCAATCAAGCTCTACTGTCCTAAATTACACGGATCTTTGTGAGGCCAGGGTTATGTCAGACCTTGATGAACACTTGAATCATGAAGGAATAGTAGCTTTTCCTGCTTATATCCACCATATCCAGATGAATTGCTGGTCGAGGAAAAGCAAGAGAGAGTTCCTGGGAAAACAGGCAGGAGGAATCCATTGCACTTTGTTGGCTGAAGATCCTTAAAAATTTACTAAGAATAAGTGGATTCAAAGTCAAAGAAACATAGCGACACAGAGACATCAGAACTTGGCTCTGTAGTTTTCTGAAGTCTGCTTTAGCACAGTTCAGCCACTTTTACTTTCAGGATCGAAGGATCTGGGTCAATTGGCCTTTTGCAAGTCTGAGACAAATCTACAGACATTGCCTCAAACCACCCACTGCTTTCAGTGACTGAACGTTTCATTCTTTAATTGAGTTTTCTTAAAAAAACAACAACCAACCCAAACCAAACCAACTATGCTGGAACGAGCTATTATTTATGCAAAACAGCCTTAAGCTATTAAAAAGGAGGTTAACACTGAAATTTCTTGTGCTCACATTTTTGTATTTATTATTTCAAATAGAGAAGACTGAATAGTTGGATTTGAAAGCCCAGTGAAACCAGGTAGTTGGAACTCCAATGGAAAGCATAATTTTTTATGCCCAGGAAACCAAGATGCAAGGACTGAAAGCAGGCAGAACAATCTCAAAAATCTACAATTTTATAAGAGCACTTTGAAAAAAGCCCAAAAATATCCCAGATCAGTTCCTGGCTCAACCTTGTAATAAATACTAAAAATTATCTATTTTTTAAAATGATAAATTTTTAATCATTATGATTTACTTGAATTAAGGCATATTCAATCATATTTTTCTATTAAAACTGTAGCAGGTGCAACAGAATATCCCTTATAACTCTTATTAAAATTCATTGCATTATAAAACCATTTTCCAGCACACTGCAATCATAAGAGGCATGGCCCAAAATGAAGGTATTGCCTAATTTATCAACTGTAAACTTTTGCTTTGTCATCTATATCTAGACAAACTGCCTTTTGAATTTTTAGTGTGAATAATTGCTTTCAGTGTTTTCTTCTCTGTTCAGATTGTTTTCTTCTTTGCTCCTTATTATAAGTGAGTCATCTAAATGTTAATTATTTCTGCAAGGTAAATAATTGTGTGCTATGTATTTTTGTACTTTTTCTTCTGCATGTTATCTGTATTGCATCCTTGAGGTAAATTAGCACCGCTATAGTTAAACCAGCATCTTTCAGTTACAAGCATCATTACTCCTGACTTATGGTTTCAAAATAATTGCCTAAAAGACTATACGACTTGACTATAAAGAAGAAACTCGAAAATGTGAAACTACTGAAGACAAAACAAGAAGGTAAAAAAAATCTAGTGTTTTGGTATCTTAGCTAAGCATTGGCTGGGTGGGGAAAGAGATTATGAAGCCAGAAATACAATCATGGAAAGAGAACATCTGAAACATCATGTGCTAGCATGAAACAGTTACACCTCACCAAAATAGCTGCAATGAGCACCTGGGCTGTTATCATCTTCTGACACAATGGGATTCTCTAAGAGTCTGAGCTGAATTAGGTCTTCAACCATGCAGCCCAAATTTTTTTTCTGCCTGCTGCACACAGTTTCTGTACATATCATATGCCAGTTGCCTCAGGCACTTCAAGCCTCAGGTTGCTCTTAGAAAAGCTTATTCCAGAGTAGTTTGGCTTGTAAAATAAACTATTTTAGGTGTCAGACCTACAATGATTATCTGCTCCAACTGCCTGAACAATTCAGGGCTGATCAATTCTAAAGTGTGTTTTTAACAGAATTGTCCAAATGCGTCTTAGACAGGCTTGGGGTATCGACCATCTCTCATGGAGATCCTGTTCCAGTATTTGACCACCCTAAAAAAATGAAAGAAATGTAAATAAATGCTTCCAAAGGTCCAGTCTGAACCTGTTCTAGTGCAGCTCTGAACCATTCCCACACATCCCCCTGCCACTGGATACCAGGGAGTAGATGTCAGCACTGTCCTCTCCACTCCCCTCCTTAGAAAGCTGTAGAGAGCAATGGGGTCACTCCTCAGCCTCCTCTTCTCCGAAGGAGACAAGCTCAGAGTCCTTAGCTGTCCCTCACAGGACATGCCTACTTGAACCTCAGCACTTAGGTGGGGGGTTGGCTCTGGCTGGACACTAGGTGCCACCAAAGCTGTTCTGTCACACTCTTCCTCGGGGAGAAGAAGAGATAATATAATGAAAGGCTCATGGGTTGGGATAAGGGCAGGGAGAGATCACTCAGCAATAACCGTAACAGGAAGAACTGACTCAACTCTGAAAAAATTTAATTACCAATCAAACCAAAGTAGGATAATGAGAAAATGAAAACTAAATCTCCAAACCTCTGAACCCACTTCTCCCTTCCTCCTAGGCTCAACTTCCCCCACAAATTCTTTATACTCTGTTCCCCCAGTGGCACAGGGGGATGTGGAAGGGGGTTGCAGTCTGTTCAGCACCCATCTCTGCCACTGCTTCCTTCTCACACTCTTCCCCTGCAGGGAAATTTCTTCTCTGGCACCTGGTCCACCTCCTGCCCTTCCTTCTGCACTGACTGTCAGCAAGGCTGTTTCTCTCATATATTGTCATTCCTCCCTCTGGCTGCTGTTGTGCAGCAGCATTTGCTTCTTCTTGAATGTGTTATTGGAGGCACCACCGCCTTCGCTGATGAGCTCAGCCTTGGCCAGCGGTGGGTCAGCCTTGGAGCCGGCTGGTATTGGCTTCACTGGACATGGGGGAAGCTTCCAGAACCTTCTCACAAAAGCCACCCCTGTGGTCCCCCTTCTACCAAAACCCTGCCCCACAAAGGCAATACAACTCATGTCTCACTAGCCTTCAAGAGATAGAGATTGATATTCGGCAAACAGACCAAAGGCTGCCCCTCAAGAGAATGGGTTAATCAGATTAGCAAACTGGAGCCATTGGATGGGAATGGATGAGCTGTCCTTCAGTGGCCTTCCACAAGATCAAGAAGCTTGCCTTAAATGTAATAGTCTGGAACAACATTAAGGCTCGGAAAGCCTAGCATATTTGTAAATACTCAATACTGGATCAAAAGAACGTTTCAACTTTTAGGCCTTTATAAAATTAAACATGTCTTTTTCTTTTTGCTACTTGACAAAAAATTTGCCAGTATGCTCAACTCTATGTTTCAAGATGTACACATTAGCTCTAATAGAACTGCAAGCATAGACTGGTATCACCCTTGGTTACAGCAGACATGTTTTAAATTTAATCTGAAGTAAACCATGTATCAGCCAGCGTTCATTTTGAAAGTTGTAAAAATATTCTGTAAAAAGTCTGCAAAGCACTTGTTTTAAGCATCCTGCTTTATCTTTGAATCTTGTGCTTTTATCAGTACAGGGACAGTGCAGCAACAAATGAGAAGTGTCTTTTCTCATCTATGTCCTAAGACAGCAATTTTTTATAATTAGTATTTTATAAATTGTAAAGGTACATTTTTTAACGCAATTTGATACAGGTCCTCTTCTGGGCATCTGTGGAAAAGGCTTTTAGCAATGCTCCTCTTTCTTGAAGAGCATGTTTCTTTGAAATGCATTTTTTCTTAGAAAGGGTGTCTTTGTCTATTTTCAGGGCTGTACTTGGATGCTGTGATATGTCTTATCAGCTCAGTCATAGTCCATTGACTTGCATTCTGTAATGTGAAATGAATGTACACTTACTTTTGGATTACAAAAGGAAGATAATACAACAGAGTTGCAATGTTTTTGTCTGCAATGATAGAACACTTGCAATCCCAGAGACAATATTACCTGTTAGGGTAACCACCTCTCATTTCTATACTGGTGATGCAGGGCTTTTGTCAGCCTTCCTATTTGTTTCATACAGAATCTGCAGCGAGAGTTTCCTAGATTTAACGGGACTGGGGGCAAAATTTCATTTATCAGCAGTGGCAATTTGGACAACTACCTCAAAATCAAAAGGGGAGAAAAGTTATTTGTAAGATCACTTAAGGGACAAGTGAGAGACCAGTGCATTAACCTGCTCAGTAATCTAGATGCTTATACAGTTCTCCAAGAAGCAGAGGGTAACATGGCTAGAATAACAATATAAGAAAAAATAAGAAGCAATGAAATGCTCACAAAGGACAGGTAAAGAATGCAATTCAGCACAAGTCGATGAAAAAATCCTCTACTTAAAAGTAATGATTAGGTGGAGAGGTATGGTATGATCCCTGGTATGAGGGGAAAAAAAAAAAAGTAAAAAGAAACTGATACAAAAGAACCCTCTGAAGCGAGTACTGTCTCTGAGACACATCAAGCCAGTATTTCCATTTCCTCAGCACAGCACACAGATGTGTTGCATCCACATCCAGGTACCAAATAGAAAGGTTCCAGAACAAAATGATCTGAGAGCAGAAAACTCATAAGAAAAGGGATTATTTGGTTTTGCAGGGAGTAAAGCAAGGCAGGAAGGGTGGCAGCCCTCTTCAACGAGAGAGCAGAACCCCCTCACAGCCATTAGGAACATATAAAGGAGTAATAGATTAGGTGATATAAAGGCTGATTAAGGTTAGACAAAAGCCAAAACCAGGATGATTTAAGTGCTGAAATGGATGCTTGGAGAAGCTGTGAAATCACTACTCACAGGAACTGCACAGGTTTACCTGAATCTGCCTTCAGGCAAGGAGGACAGAGTGGGTGACTGACTGCTCAAAGACCTTTCTTGCCCTGTTTCTATGGTTTCTATGATTCTGCCCTGCCTCTAGCTCCCTCAAGGATGGGAATGAAATGTGACATATCTCTAACCCTACATGTAATGACAAGCAAAAATGACAAGTAATATGTGTATAAGGGCAAGAGATAGAAAGCTACACAAAGAAATACAGTAACTGATACAATCAATGTCACCAAATATTGAAATATGCATCCACACTTTCCTCACCATCAATACCTCTAGCATTTATAAATTATATGATAATCTAACATAGGTCTCAGTTTCTTGAGTATCAGTGCAGTCCTATATATATCTTGAGCAAACAATATAAAAAAGAAGAGAGGTCGGCCTTTTAAACTGAATTTAAAATGTGTTCGAAATTAATTAAATTTAGGAAAATAAGTATTTCAATTACTTTACTTTTTCAATCCATAATAAAATAAACATCAAAAGTGGAAGGTTTACAACAATACAACATTGCAACCACTTCATGCTCTGTAATACATGTGCAATTTCCCCCTAGTGTAACACCAGAGACCTTTTTACTGTGTCTCACCATTTACTTTTCCATCATTGATAAAGACTGCATCTTGGTTTCAGTTTGAGTTCTTCACTTTAGTCACACATTTTATGTATTTCCCTATTATTATTTCCAGACTGTGAATCTGTAGGTAGCTTTGGGCACTCAAGAATCAGAGAGACAAAAGGATGCTATTAATTTCCCACAGCCACATCCCTTCCCTTTTTCCTAAATGAGAGCAGTACAGATTTCATATGCTACACACCCGTAACATAAATGTATCTGAAGACCTGACACAGACTCCAGTTTACTTTGTCAAACATCAAGTCAGAAATTCACTACTAAAGATTTTAAACAACAACTAACTAACTAAAGATTTTAAACAACAAAAACAACCACAGAAAAAAACACTTTGACTAAGTTACTACCAAACTTGGCCTCATAAAAAAGGAACCTATAATATCTTTTTTTTTATTACAATTAAAGTTGTGTGTTTTAAAGGACTTTTCTACCATGCATTTAAAAAAATGGTTCTTCCTTCCATGCTGAACTTTTTACTCATTTCATTATAAATTAAGAATATGCTTCATAGTCAAACTATAGCACAAAAAAAGTTATAGCTAGAACATTTGTAACTTACTGTTTTGTCTTTTAAAGCTATTTAAGAAAGTGTTCTTATTAAAATTTGTGATTTTATTACTTAAAAAAATTATCTAACATTACAATTGAATTATTCTTTTAATGTCTTGCAGCCACTAATTGATCCTCATGATGGTTAGAGAAAGTGAGAAGGTACTATTATCCTAGTTTTATCCAGAAGTAAAACTGAGGTGAAAAAGCTAAACCACTTGCCACATCGCATGTCACACAGGCCTGAAATCTGACCATGATTTTGTACGTCAGGCATAGCATTTAATTTTGTAAGTCTTTGTAAGACTTAGGCATCTGTCTCAAAGGGACTGTCTAATCATTTCTTTGGGATTATGTTACATCAAAAAAGTGCTAAATCTGTGCTCCCCAGAAGCATGATTAATATTGGTCTTTAAACATATCAAACTACAGAGAATGAGAAACATTTCAAAAACAGAGAAATAGAAAAATCAAAACTAGTCAGTAGATCTACTTAATCTATCATCATATCTAAACCAATTTCCTAACAAGCTGCCAGGCACAGATTTACAGTGACACAAGAAAAAATTGTCCTGAACATTTTTAAGTGTAGCATCCTTCCTCAATCAATCCTATGACAGAGAATGTTAAAAGTGCCCTAGCAAAATACAAAATTGTGTTGGCACCATTGATTTTCAAGGGCTTTCTCTGTCTCTTGTGTTTCTATTTCAAACCCTTCACTTCCTGTACCTCTAGTGCAGTTGAAACAAACATAGGACATACCTTGATTGTACTAGTGTGTGCACCAGGATATTCTTTCTCCTCCAGTGTTGACCAACGTTGTATAAATTTCGACACCATAGGATCATCATAGTCAACTATCTGAAATCCTGAAACGTTAGCTCCTCCAAACTGAATTTTTGACAAATCTCCATCAGTAAATCCCTGAGAACAGAAAAAAATCATGTCTGTTATTTTAATAATTTTGGCTGTTCTCTCAATAGTGTATAAAAAGGAGTTACTGTATGACCTCTACTGCAGAAGAGTAAGCCAACATTTTCCTCAAACTGGATCCAACTTAAATCCTGGGCTGCCAGGATTAAGTCATCAGCTCCATCAGCCAGCAAGGGGGTTCTCCTTGCTGCCCACTAGACAAGCACTTTTATAGACAGCAAGGGCTGAGTGGACCTGACCTTGCCATCCTAGCTTCCTAAACATCCTGCTAATTTCAAGGGCATCATTTAAGTGAGAAAGGGAACACTGGACATGAGTAACAGGCAGGCAAGTTTTAGGCAGGAATACTTACAGCCACAGCTGTATCCTCTTTTTAAGGAGCTCTAAAGCATGTAGAAGGACTTACCATCTCCACTTCCTCCTCCCTCTGACACAAAGAACTATTTCTCATTCTTACAAAAAGTTCTTGTGTTCTGTTTTCTGTGTTCTGTGATTTAACTTCACCCAAATAACCATAAAAATGCATTTACATCAAATAATGATGTCAGACACTGCATTATAAATGAATGCTGTGAGTGAATACAAAAAGAAGCAGCAATTTCAAACTGCATTATCATAAGTTGCTACAATTGTTATACTAGATGCTCTTTAATTATTGCATATTAATGATCTTCATGTGTTGCTGCCTGCTAATACAGACACTTCTACACGGATCATGTAACTTGAGAGCTGAACAGGAACATTCATTGTATATTCAAAGCTTTTCTCCATCTATCAGCATTTTTTTCAATTTTCAAAATAGATCAATTTCTTGAATGACTGATCAGGCTGGGGGATAATATTACTGCAGTCCGTAAAGAAGAAAGCAGGCAGGTTCAGTGAAGATGAGAAATGATTCAAATGCAAGGTAAGTTTTCTTTCTGACAGAGAAAAACAAGTTTTTAAAATCACTACCATAAACATATGTTAAACAGCTTTAAAACACAAGACTCAGTAATTTTTAGATCTTATGGACTTACTGTTACAAATTTAAAGCAATGGCTAAAATAGCAACCAGTTAATGAAATCCACTGGGCACATTTTCTAAAATTTCCCTTAAGACTCAAAATACTGTTTATCCAACATTTGCAATGAAAACCACAGATGTCTAACAGATAACTTTTTCACATTTTGCTAAGACTTTTATGCCTGCTTTACAAATATCAGCACCTCAACATCTTTATCCAAAAATTAGTCATTGAGATACAAGAATGAAACCCCAGTGTCCAGCTTTTGAAGAAGCCTTTAAAGCATCAGGCTTCTTCACACCCTGGCACCCACATGACTCTTCAGAGCACTGCCTGCCTGGAGGGGGAAGTGTTTCCATCAAAGGCTGGGAAGGGACAGGGGTTATGCCTCAAGAACCCAACTCACACCATGCTCCTTCTGTTTCCTCTGGCTCCTCAAAGGACTCCAAGGAAGACAGTGTCAATTGGGGCACTCTGGGCCCTGCTGGAATTCCTATCAAACACTATCACAGTTCAAGAATAAATGATGAAAAAGATGGTTTGGTGGCATTTGCACTATACAACCACCAAAACTTTTCTTGAACAGGGCAACTGGGATTTGAGCATGCAGAATTTGCTTTGTCTGTTACAACAAAACCCAGGTGGACTAGTTCCCCTGGCTTCAGTAAGTGTTTATAGACTTCAATATCAGTAAAATGGCCCTTCATCTTCAGACACAATTTCAAAAAAAAAAAAATACTTTGACAGAATTTAGTGAGTTTTCTGATCTTTCCCTGCAGGAACACTACTAGCTATACTGATCATCTATGTTCAAGAAAACATTAATTCAAAATGATTATTCAGCCAGTCTGAGGGACAAAATGTGGAAATCCAAGACACACTAGGTGTCTAGCAGAATGAAGCCTGAGAACCATGATTCTTAAGTAATTTAAAAGCTGTGAGAGAGAAATCACCTTGCTGAATGAATGTATCATCCTATGATACAGAAAGTTATTTTTCTATTTTACATACCCTATTTTTCTAAAGTATGTAGAAAAAGAGAAGTTCTATTGAAGGAGCTGAGCAACCTTCATTCCCATTGATGGGAATATGATAAGAGGCATTTAAACCCTGAAAAAACTCAGCCAATAAACCAATATAATGTCAACACATGCATTCATTTAGTGAGGATAAAGACATCTAGCTTTTTTTCTGTTTTCTAAAATGTATTTAAAACAATACTAGTAGGTGGGCTTCCATAAAACAGTCAAATGAGCAATACAGGTATTTTAAATACTAAGAATGCTTACCAGATTTGCAATGATATAGTGGTATCCTTTAACATGTTTACCAATTGTGATAACCTGTAAAAAAGAAGAAATACCCCCATAAAGGAGAATGTTCACCTGGTACACAGACAAAGACTTGAAAAGTACAAAATGCAGTATAATGTAGAAGCCAGTTAAGAGCTTTACGGTATGCAATACTGAGTTTGTGTGATGCTTTATGCTTTATTTTACCTAATGCACTGCTGAACATACTCTTTGCTGGCAGAAATTAGCTGTGCTGAAGTCCAAGTCCCAAGAGGGAGAGTCCCTCCAGACAAGGGAGCTGAATGCTAATTACTGTGGTGTGTATTCAGCCAGGAGAGAGGAGGCATCACACTTTAGCAACACTGTGCCTCACAGACTCCTGCTAGATTCTGCCCAATGACATTAATGAATTATGAGGAAGCTTTGTAAAGTTCAAACTGTTTATTGCCCTAAGTCTTCCTCATAATCTCCCTCACCAGCTGGTGGTTCCTCAACAGTCTCTGTTGGGAGACCTGCATCACGGATTCTTCTCCCAAATAAGCCTAATTAGGCCTATGTTTGCATGGGGAAGTTTGTATTTTGAAGCTAAGCACTACTCCAGAGGAAGTTTGTGCAAGATAAGAGGAGGAGTCTAGAGGTTTATTCCATCTTTAGAACAATGAGAGCAACTTAAATTAAGAGTGGATGACTCATTCATTTCCTCATTTAACATACAACATATAACTAAAATATTGAGACTACGTATCCTGAAACTTATATCAGGGTACTAGTGAACAACACTCCACATACTTGGCTTAATGAAGCTACAAAAATATAATTGAAAGAAGTTTTAACATTGAGTTTACCAGAGTTTGAGACTCAGAAGGATCACATTACACAGGTGATAGAAGCAATTAAATTGTTCCTCTTTTGAGGTCAGTATATAGATGATACATGAACTTAAATAACCTAAAACACTAATTGCATCGGACTACTTAAAACTAAATACTTATTGAGAGGCTTAAGAACTATTTTCAGATGTATTTCTTATGTAGCTGCTGCTCAAGAAGAAAGAAATTTCAGTTAGACCAAATAGATTAGCTCTTATGTATGAAATACTTCCTCATCATTGGTGTCTGATAAGACAACCAGTAGCTGCAAGCCTTTGGATCAATGCTCAGGAACTCTGCTCTAGCTGCCACTTGGTACTCTTTCATTAATCCAGCTTGCTAAAACTTTCCACTTGTTCATATGGAACACCAAGGACGCTGCCAGTTAAAAGTGAGAAAAGTCTGTAGTAGTTCCAAAAGCAATGATGAAGGAGCTGTGCACACAAAACCTGTTCAGCAGTTTAGAGGACCTTCTCTAGCAGGCATAGACAAGTAGAGGCAGTAATTACACAGCTGCCCAGAGGGTGTTATCAGGGTGAAATGAGATTCTGCAAAAGGAAGCTGCTTGAGAAGAGAAAGAAGCTATATAATGAAGAGCGTGGTAGCACAGACCTGCCAGATCAGAGAAAAGGAATATAAACTTGTTTGAGGAGAGCTGGGGAACTAAAATATTTTTCAACGTACATGAATTGTTGAAATCTGGAAGAGAAACTATAACAAAAGACAAAAACCAAGAATGATGAAGCAGAACAAATGTGTGCAAACACATTTTGTGGCTATACAAAGCTCCAAGGCTACAAGATCCAAGGGCTACAAAACATAACTGGGTGAACCTGAGGCTATCACCCCAGCTTAAAATATTTTCAGGATAAATCAAATGCACTAAAATGAAAGATCAACAACAGAAAGCAAGGAAAAAGTAAAGAAGTTGCTTTATGTGTACACAAATAATACTTTGGCATTCAAGGAAAATCTTGTTAACAGAAGGCCCGTTGCATTTCTTGCTGCAAAGATACACAGAAATTATTAAACTATTCTGTATTATTAAATATAATACAGAAAAACTATTTCAGGCATCCTCATGAAATGTTGGAAATTTCTGAGTTGTTTTTTTTTTTTCAGGGCAGGAATTAAAATAATTTTTCAAAAATAAATCTGGTAGCAAAGCAAGGCCTGAAGTACGCAGCCATTAGGAAAAAAAAAAATCAGAAGAACACACTCAAAGGATGCTCACAGGCCAAGAAATCCATTGTTCAGCACTTCATTTTGAGAGATGGAGAAAATTAATAGAGAATCAGTTAGACTTTTTTATAGGCTATTTGAGAAATTGAAAATGAGTTTACCTTTAAATGTAAGGAAGGGAAGTTACTGACTGTAAGGATAAGGATAGTGTAAGGGCTTAAAAAAGAGCCCAAAGTCCAGAAACAACTAGGCTATCTTGTGAAAAGAATTCCAAGACTAAACCCATATGGGACAGCTGAGAACAGCTTAAGAGAGCATATTCCAGGGCATAGCAGTAAACTATTCAGAGAACAATGAACTAGAGTTATATTAACTGACCTGTGAGGCTGATTCAGTTATCAAGGATTCTTCAGTGACTTACAAATCAAAACAGCAGAAACAAAGGCTTAGCTATCTGTGTGCTTAAGGAGTAGCACAAGTCTGTGGGGATAAGATGAGAAACTCTAAGCATCTAAACAAGGGGGAATCAATCAAAGTGTAAAATGCAAGTAAAATATCCCAGAACTGCAATCAAAATAAGAAGCAGACAATGACAAAAATAGGTCTTTTATGAAACAAAGACTGCAAAAGTGAGTGGTAACTGAAGGGTAAAGAGGGTTCTTGCCTATAAAAAGTGGCTAAAAGGTGAAACTGAAGAAAATTACAGTCAGACAAAGTTTCATATCAGAAATTATCATGAATTTTCATACTTATTTTAAAAAGAATGTATAGATAGCAAGATAAATGGTAAAAATAGTCTTGCCAAGATCAAAATACATCAAAGCAGTATCTTTTTTTTCTCTGGCCTGATAATCAGGAAACAGCAGATGTGACATAACTTAAGTCTAAAAAGGTGTTTGCTCTGCAGTGCATCATTAAAAACTCACAAGAAACATGGACAAGACAAAAAGTCACTGTAAGGTGAGAACTGTCTGAAAAGCCACACAGGACCAATTGAAGAGGACCTATAAGGACTCCTTATGTCAAACATTGCTCTGCACTGTAAATTTCTTGACATTGGTAAGTCAAAAAAATGATTTTGAAAAATAGCAGATGATGGAAAGATCACACTCTCAGAGATCAAATGCTCTTGAGAACAGGATCAAATTCAAATTTATCTTGAAAATTAGAAGAACAGTTTGTGGATATGAGTTCCAAATAAAACAACAAACATAGAATGTACTCTGTTAAGGACACTACTCATTGTCTGAACCTCTTCAAAATATAACGACCTTCAAAACAGAGACCAAAATAACAAGCCCTTCAAGAAACCTTCAAACAAATACATTCATACCCTGATGATACATCCTTACTGATGCTGCACAGTCTCACATGATGAAGCTCAAGCCAACAGGGAACTATCCTTACAATTTTCCATTGTGCCCTGCATGCATGAAAAGTAGTAAGGTACAGAGCCAGTAAGACCTTCCTAGACACTAGGACTGAAGTGGTGGATTTCAAAGTAAAGCAGTAATTTGAATCAGAGCACCGTGATAAAGTTGCTAAAAAGAAAATTTAGAAAAAAAAATCATTTTGGCAAATAATTTGCATGGGTGGAGAGAAGACAGATTTTGCTGTTCTTTTTAAAGCTCTGGAGGCCTTTAGCTATGAAAAACAGCATCCAATTTTGGTTAACACACTTTAAGAGTGACACAAAATGAAGAGACAAGCAAGGAAAGTACAAACGACAAAGAACTTCAAAACACGAATTTCAAAGGGCATTAAATGAGAAAGAGAAGCTGTGATACATTCTTCCCAAGACATAAAAGGTTCACAGAAAACGCATTAGAGAGAGAAAATACTTTCTAGGTGTAAAAAGAACTAACCCTTAGGCACAACTACCTATACTGGACCAGGTATAATAGTGTATCGAATATGTATAATACAGTATACTACTTTGGTTGTGAAATAGTCTGAACAAGGTATTTCATAAATTGCTGCTTTTATTTTAAAAACCCAGGATAGAAAACAGGATCATCCAGATAGAATTATCTTGCCTTTGAGCAAAGGGAGGGATTATAGGATTTGAATGTTCACTTTCTGCCTGGCACGTAATGTGGTCCTCAATACAAACCAGTCACTGTCAAATGATTCATAATAATCACAAAAATGCCAACAAAACAAATGAACTCATTACATTTACTTATAGAATACTGCTAACTGCTGTCACTGAAGGAAGGAGAATAGCAAACCTGATCAACAATGTCGTTGACTTTATCGCGTTCACAGTCCAAAATCACTCGTCTTTCCTTTTTTACCTCTAGATCTTGAAACAGTGAACGGTAAGTTTCATCTTTTCTCTCATTGTTAATATTTCCTACATTGATAGCAGTCACTTGCCATTTCTTTTCAGCAGCAGAATCCAGCACAGCTTGCAATGTTGATAAGCCTAGTGAAGCACAGGAGAAAACAGAAGATATGACTGAAAAAGCTTCAGGAATTAACAAGCTTCTACAATGTGATTTGTCAGATCACTTATTTCATATCTCCTGTAACTTGTTTGACCTGTCACAAGTAGGTAGAAGTCAAAAACTAAGATATATGTGGGCCCAATCAATTAGTATTGCATGAAATTTCCATCTGCATCACTGCAAGGCACCAAGGTAAAGCCTCTTCAGTACAACCTTTGGGTTTGGCTCAACCCTCTGCAGAATTGGATTTTGCTGGTTTCACTGATCCACTGCTGAAATTCCACAGAGTGGGAAAGAGATCTTCTAGGAGAGGAGTGATCCAATTAGAGCAAAAGGATCAGCAGCTTATTAAAAAGGGGATCAGCCTTATTAAAGGATCATCTGCTTAAACAAAAGCTATTGAACAGCTTTTGTTCCCAGCACTTTAGCAGTACTGTATTTAAACCCAGACCTCACTGAAGTCTGTGGCAGAATTCCCATGTTCTGCAGTGATGGTGATGGATTTACTATTTCTGTTGCCTACAGTCATGTCCTTGATTATGAAGGATGTTGTGAGATATTTTTTCCATACAGATAAGCAGGCTCAATGCTAACACCTACAAGCAGTGTAGAAAAGTTTGCCTCCATCTCGTACTTTTGGCATGTTCCAGATAGGGAGCTGTAACATTTGTACAGATGCAGCTTGCTACAATATGCTGTAAAACCAGTGAAGACTTTACTTGACAGATTTTACTTTTTTAGGGATGAACTAATGTAGTAGAGAAACATGAAAATTACTGCTGGAAATTAATTCCTGCTATACAAAAAGTATAATTTTAATGATTTCCAGCAGTACAAGAATGAGACTTACTATGTTTCAATTCCTACATGATTCTAGAGAGCAGTTTTAGGGATACCAGATACTACTATAGGGGAAAAAAATATATAAATATGACTTTCTTATTTGTGAATTGACCTTTTTTGCACATTCTTCTCTCCTGAGACCACCAAACATTGGGAGTAATTTCTCTGAGACAAATTCTGATGTGGTATATAAAGGGAGCTTCAGGTATAACTCTCATGAGAAACAATAGTGGTTATGCCCATAAACATAGAAGGAGAGCACTAAGAACTAATTTGTCTCAGAGTCTGTAGGTATAATATTAAATTAAGATTGGTCAGTGTTTAGCAATTCAGCTTCATCAGTGAAAATGGCAATGACATACAGCACTACACAAGACTGGTCATCAGCAAAGGTAGAAAATGGCAGGCTTCCAAAAGCATAAATTGAATTATTATCTTATATAATTCTGGTTTTCCAAGTCTCCTTAAGAAATACTGATAGTAAGCTTTGCATGTCATGCAAAGAATATTTATTTTAAAATCACAGATAACTGCAGGCCACTGGTACATATAAACTATTTCAAATGTTAAAGATTAATCTGATGAACTTGTGTTAATAAGGGAAGATTAGTAATGTAAGCAAACTGAGAGATGCAGGGAACACATTAAAACACTAAAAAGCACCAAAGTATGTTTAAACCTCAAAATACTGCTTGAAATGATGAATTAAAATTTTAAAGAAAGAAAAATCAGCCAAACTGAAACACATTTATTCTGAATAATTGTTTCAAATCTCATTTAGTAGATTTCAGGTCCTCCAGCCTAAGGTCTAAATTTCCTCTGAGTTAAACAATCTCAACTAGGCACAAATGAATAAGGACTATTAATGCTAATACCCCCCAATTGCAAAGGGTTCCTATAGTTTACTCCTCTGATCTTCTGTTTTCCCTAGGGTTTCTCTCTTCTTGAGGTATTCTCTGCAGAGATATCAAATGGCTGCCTGGATTGCTTGTTTTGGTTTTTTTTTGTTTTTTTTTGTGTGGCAGATTTGTCATCCCCATACAGCTTAGTTTATTCTGATAGCTATAACACGTTGCAAAATCACAAAAAACCCCTCCAAAACCAAAACAACCAAACTGAAAGAATTTGCAGAAATACTTCTGTGATGGTGAAATTTGCTGGAGAGTAGTAACAGAAGTGGGAGACTGCAGAGGAGAAAACTCCAGCAACTTCAGTTGCTATTTTTCAAGCTGCAGGAGCACTTCTGCTAGGGAAACTCATGCCCTGAACCTCCTCTGGTTATCATGAGATAAACTTTAAAGCAGTGACCCTTGAAAAGGAAGACAGAAGAGAGGCTGAATAACTTAGCAATTATTTTACAGCTAGAATCTTACAATAATGCTACTACTTTTTCCACAACTCACTGTTAGTAATGGCAGAGAGGAGGTAAGGATGGTAAAGGATGCTGCTCCACACGACATGAGAATAACTACTGTGTTAAGACAGCAATGGCTTGGGCACACATATACTGAATGGCCTCACTCCTTATGGACAGAAATGACAGGAAATTGCCCTGAACCTCAGCCACAGCAGTGGTCTAACACTACCAATAAATGATTCTTTAGGGAATGAGTCATCAAACTAATTCTTATTAGCCTTCATAGTTTCCATGATGAGTTAGTCTTTTTTTTATCTCACTTCTGAAGATGGAAACATCTTTAATTCTGTATCATTCCTTGAATATGCATCACTGTCACTACATTAGCAGGCAATAGTGCTTAAAGGAACTGTGGACTTGTGTATCCAGGATCTGATGTCAATGTAGCTGGCTACAAACTGCTCGACTCCACAGGCTGATCTCATGCAATCTGTGGGGAGCAACGATTTACTCCACATAAGGTAGGAGCTTCATGCCTTGGAGCTTGTTGTCACCAGGGTGCCTTGCCACAATTAAAACCAACAGTTAAGTAAAAAGGGAAGAGCCAAAGGGTGGCTAGAAAGAACAATCTCATGCTGTTATTCCCAGTCAGATCCAGACAGTGCACCTCACAAGAACTAAGGTTTTTTTTCAGTATTTCCTGAATATAAATCATCACATGCAGGTCACATTCTGCCCACTGCTAGATGACTGACAGAGTACTGGCTAAGAAAGTAGTTTTTCATCTGTCCTTTCTAAAAAGGCAGTGAATGTTTCTGATTCTAATGTGAATTTGAAAAGGAACATCTAGAGAAATGAGCTTAGCATTCATTGTTCCATGTGGCATTTCCTTTGGAAGACACAGACCAGGATTAGTTCTTCTAACTTGAGTGCTTACAAAAATGGTAAAGCACTCTCTTGAGGAGACCCCATCAGCTTCTGAACATCATGTGTAAAATGGCATCAGAATGCAGGAAATTTAATGTCACCCAATTACTCAACAAACCATGGAGTGGTATAACCCTGCTTTAAATCTATTAGCATTTTATAATTTAAAATGCATTTATTATTTAACTCTGACCAGTGAACATGCAGGCAAGCCACAAAATAGCCTTTTTAAAGAGATCAGGAGCAGCTAAGAATAGAAGAAAGTTAGCCAAAGACTGGGTGAGGAAAACCTGAAATTGGAATGATAATAATGGAATTCCAGAAAAAGCAATCAAAAACCTCACCCTTTCTGGATAAAGCGGCTTCTTTTCAGAGAACTAACTGATACACCACAACTTGCCAATGACATTTTCAAGTTCATAAACCGTTATATTATTACTACTACAGCCATAAAAGGGCATGAGAAGGTTGTATGGTGGAGTTAATTGATCCCAGGCAACGGATTTGGGTTTATCAACATCAACAATAAAATCCAAGTGCAACAAAGGAGAGGAACTCAATACCAATAGCAGTCCTCAAACTAGTAGGGACTGACTGCATCCAAGATTTATTGCTTGCTTGGTGCCCAGCTACAGATTTTTCATATGTGGAGTGAATCTGTGGTAGCAGCTAGCCCTCCATGCTCAGATTTTTTTTCTCCTTAGATGTTTCTTTAACAAAAAAAGAAAGAACTTTACTCAGAAACTGTTTTGCAGCAGGTAACTAATCTCACATTGCCTAACAGTTGCAATTCTATTAATGCATACTGTAATAATTTCATTCTCATTTAAACAATTTTGTTTCTGTCCCAAAAGCTAATTCCAAAATGCAAGAAACACTTAATTCATTACACTTAGTCTTGGAGGTAAATATTTCTTCTGTTATTTACTTATCTAATATGAATTCCAGATTTCAATGAGATACACCTGCCAAACTGGGTGCAGGTAAAAAGTACCACTCCTTACCTCTGTCACTGTCATACAAATATGCAAACTTGGTCCACTGATAGTATTCGATCAAGCTAAGAAGAGCTCCCTTGAGGTCAGGTCTCATCTGAATGACAAAGGGATGTGTTCCATCTGTTGGGAAGCTGGGAGTTATGAAGGAGACATGAAGAGTCCCACAGAATGATGTTATGGTATTTACAGACTTCTTGTCATAGAATCCAAAAATAGCAAAGACTCCTCTTGAAAACTGGGAGCAGACTAGAAAGAAGAAAGAAAGAAAATTAGTGGGAGAATTTATTTTAAAAAAATATTGAAATCTCTATAATGTATATATTCATGAGAAATGTGTGTCTGAAAAGTGTCTGATCACATAAATACCAGACAAAAAAATTAATAATCTGCTATGGAGATAATCTGTTAGTATTATCAATCAGTAATATAAAACTTACACTAGAAAAACAAGAGAAAAGAAAGTATCAGAAGTATCAGACGCATATATCAGATCAGATTACTCCTAGATGATCAATTCAGAAATAAAACTCACCAACTTATTCTTAAATTCAATTTCTGTTGTAAAGAACAGTGATGACAGACATCACTGGTAGTTGCAATTCAAAAAAATGAGACATTATGACCACACATAACATTATGGAAATAGATAATATTTTGTCATGTTTAAAATAAACTGCCTCTGAGGTCAAGACCCACTGAGCTTTTTGCAAAATACTTTAAATAACTTTCCATTCGTGGAAACACAAAGCCAAAACTAAATCCAAATCTATCAAGAGCAGCAAGAAGTCCATTTGCTTTAAAACCCTCCTGTATCAGAGCATTATTTTAATTCCTGCTTTGCAGGACTCAGCAAAAGCTGAACAGTCCTTCTGGATGACACTAGCGGTCATGTTGCAGGAAGAATAACCTCACAGGTGTAAATAACGTGCTGATCATTCACTTTTTTTATCACTGGAGACAATTCAAGCCAGCTGATGAATGTGACTGACCACGACAGCCTGTACAAAAGAGCTGGTTCTTCTGGGGTATTCTTTTCTTTGAGACTGCAGGGTATACTAGTGCCCAAATTCTACACCCAGGGTACAATAAGGAAATATTATTCTCTGATTAATTCACCCTTATGCATTCTTTGGTTTGCAGAGTCACCTTGAACAAGACACATCCTTCTAGAGACACCTGACCTGCTTATAGATAGAAATCACAGTGTAATTGATGCTAATTTTGCCCAGCCATTTAGTGCACTAATCCTTGAATATAATTCATATAAGGACATAAATTTGCTTATTTTTAGATTTTCCTAGATTTGAACTAATAATATATTTCTATCTTTCAAATTTATTCTATCTTTATTTTTAAAATTGTGCTTCTTATTTTAGAAGAAATATTATCTTTTTACGCCTGTTACTACTCATTGCTATCTTCTTTTCATGGCCGTGCCTATGTATCTATGCTGCCACTCATCTCTCATGCCCTAATTATTCCTATACTCAAATTAAAAGCACCTAAACAGAATGAGTGAAATTCCGAGTCTGCCAGTTTTAAGTTTTCACCTATTAACTTTAATTAGGTCAGAATTTTGCCTCAGGTGAGAAAATACAAGTGATTAAAAAACTTGATGAGTAACACCTCTTTATAAAAGGATGCTGCAGGTTTTACAGGGCTAGAGTACAAGATGTTCAAGCCTCTTCCACTCTAAGTACAAATCATTACAGAATCATAGAACTGTTTTGAATGGAAAAGACCTTTAGGATCAGAGTCCAACGGTTAACCCAGCACTGCCAAGTCTGTCACTAAATCATGTCCCCAAGGGCCACATCTCAACATCTTTTAAAGACATCCATGACAGTTACTCAACAGCTTCCCTGGGACAATTGTTCCAATGCCTCCCAACCCCTCCCATGAAGAAACTTTTCCTAATATGCAGTCGAAATATCCCCTATCCTAACCTGAGGCCATTTCCTCCTCTAGTGCTTGTTATCTGAGAGGAGACCAACTTCCACACTGCTACACCCTCCTTCCTGACAGTTGTAGAAAGATCTCCCCTGAGCCTCCTTTGCTCCATGCTAAATATCCCCAGCTCCCCCAGTTGTCCCTCACAAGACCTGAGCTCCAGACCCTTCCCCAGCTCTGCTGCCCTTCTCTGGACATGCTCCAGCACCTCCATATCCTTTCTGTATTGAGGGGCCCAGAACTGAACACAGAATTTGTGATTTGGCCTCACCAGTGCTGAGTACAGAGGGACAGTCACTGCCCTGCTCCTGCTGGCCACACCATTGCTGATCCAGACCAGGATGCCACTGGCCTTCTAGGCCACCTGGGCACACGCCGGCTTGTGTTCAGCTGGCTGTTGACCAGCACCTCCAGGTCCTTTTCCAGCTTTCCAGCTGCTCTTCCTCCAGCCTGTAGAGCTGCATGGGTTGTTGTGACCCAAGTACAGGACCTGACATTTGGCCCTGTTGAGCCTCATACAATTGGCCCCAGCCCATCAATCCAGCCTGTCCAGACCCCTCTGTGGAGCCTTCCAGCCCTCCAGCAGATCAAGACGCCCACACAGCTTGGTGTCCTCTGCAAACTGACCAAGGGTGCACTTGATCCTCTCATCCAGATGGTTGATAAATACATCAAACAGGTCTGGCCCCAATGCTGTGTCCTGGGAGACACTACTTGTGACTGGCTGCCAGCTGGATGGAACTCCATTCATGACTGCTCTCTGGGCCTGTCCATCCAGCCAGCCTTTTACTTCTCCAAGCCACAAGCAGTCAGTTTCTCTGTGTCCATTTTCTGTGGAAAATGTCAAAGGCTTTACCATAGCCAGCAGACAAGATTCACAACCTTCTGCTCATCCACCAAGCGGGTTGTCTTGCTATAGAAGGAGATCAGGCTGGACAAGCAGAACCTGCCTTTCACCAATCTGTGCTGGCTGGGCCTGATCACCTGTTTGACCTGCATGTGCCTTGTGACAGCATTCAGGATGACCTTTCCCAGCACCAAGGTTGGCTGACAAACAGGTTATCCTTCCAACTCTTGTCATCTTTGCTTATTTCCAGACAATGGGACTTCCACAGTCCCAGCAGCCTTGATGTCAAGTCAACTGACCCATGACCAAAAAAAACCCCAAAATCAAAATTCTACTGATGATATCAGGCTTAGAGCCAGTTATTGATCTGCTAGCTTGCTGGTTTTTTCTGTTTCTTCACTCATCTTCTCTGCACCTGGAAGGACAGAGGAAAACCCCACTTGCATTCCTGATCCCTCAACCAGTTGTTCCAAGCCCCTGAAGTCTCTTGGTTGCTCTCAGAAAGATTTCAGAGACTTGGGACAGTCTTTCAGAGATTTGCTCAGATTTCATTACTGCCTACATGAGAAAAAAAAAAAATAAAATCAATCAAAGGCAGCATTCAGGGCAGGAAGCTTTTTCTTCACATCTTAAACTCAAGCCCCAGGGAGGCAGGGCTGGTTGGCATAAGGTGCCTTCTGTTCCCTTCAGAGGGAACTCTCCTATGGAAACAACCCATCTTTTTTCTTTATGGAAGCAGTTTTGATGCAGAGTGTAGGCCAGCGTCAGCAATAGTGCCATGCTGGATGAACCACTGTCCTTGCTCAGTCTCACCTGCAGAGCCTCATACCTGTTATGGGAGGGCACCTGGGAAGTGGGGCAGTCACAGAGGAGACACACCAGCTACACCAGGCAGGAACCCATCACCATTGCCCCCAGCCCCTTAAGTCACTGTGTTCACCAGGCAGAGAAAGGGAATCCTCTGTGTCATGCATCCAGTCTGCCTGTCCAGCCTGTGTCAGGGAAAGCAGGTAGCTTTCAGTCTCTCCCTCTCCCTGCTCCTCCTCAAGCCAGTCACCTCCCAGAACTCTGTGACTGAGCACAGAGGAGTTCCCCTACCCAGGCACACCTCTCACAGGAGTGCTCCCTGCTGCTGGTCAGCACTGGTCAGAGCAGGCTCCAGCCCGACACCTGTGTGGCAGTGTGTTCCCATCAGAGCCCTGTCTGTGGGCAGCTGTGTCATGTTGAACTAAGATTTCTGAAAAAGGCTGTGAATTTTCTGAATAGCTTTACTGTTTAAGTTACTGGAACTCCTTGTTCTATTCCACATCATTATGCTCTCGCTGAGGCAAAACCAACTCACTACCTCCCCACACAATCATGAATAATTGTTTCCCATGAGCAGCAAAGGCTAAATACCGTCTGAACTTGCTACAATAAAGGCATTAATGCCTCATAACTCACCTTCAAAAATTCCCCCCAAAAATAGATCATCAGTTAACTTCTGAACTTCTGGATGAGAATCTTGCAAAGACTGTTACTTGTACGCTACTGTGACCTTCTGTATGAAACCATTTTAATACTGAAAATAAGGTGACAAAGACAACAGTCTCATCAAAGGACACTGAAAAATAAAAATGTTTTATGTCATCACTGCCAACACCTGGGATGCATTTCTTCTGTCACATTGCTTTTCTTCCACCACCAGTCAGCGATTTTAGGCATAGATGGAACAATGTTCCCTACAGCAGCCAACAACCAGAAAATTTGAAAACCATAGGTGATGACTTTTCAGAATCACCTCCTATCCTCTCCTCACCTTCCTTACGCTGGAGACCTTTACCTTGACCCATGAGTTTTCTCACTTTTGCTCTACCTATCTCCTCTGTATGCTGGGGACAGAGAGGCTGTGAGTGCTTTGCAGCTGCCAGGGTTAACCCACCAAAGGGTAAAAGGTGTTATTCCTCCTTCCACCCACAAGACAGACCTGTAAATACCACTGGCCTGTGCTCCACTGTACCTCTTCAGTGACACAAACATGCACCCACTCTACTCTCTTCAGAAGACAACTGCTGTTCTTTCAAACTGAACATCCTCCCTGACAGGCCACAAACTCATACCACCTCTCATCACAACTTAAATACAGCTCTCTTGGATTAACACAGTGAAAAACTCTGCTTAATAGCCTCTGCACCTGATAAATCATCCGTCCTTACATACACTGTCTTCTTCTGGGGAAGGCTGGTAAAACTGGAATTTTAATCTACCATCCTGCACAAAGTGAAAGACAAGTGAAAAGCACCACCTCCAGATGGGAAAGTCAAGACAAGAATATAGGAGCTGTGGTTTAAAAGCTGAATCACAGACACACACAGGTAAACAATCACAACAGATAACATGGTAAAAGCAAAAACATTTTATATTTTTCAAATTATTATAAAACCTGCCAAAGTGATACAATGTCTCATTTAATTCAACCAAGGCTCCCCTAATGTGAGATAAAATCTAACACACATCTTCAAGTATGGAGATAACTCACATCTGGGTCAGACAGAAAAATCAGGATCAACTATAACCCAGGTAAAAATAAATTTTCAACGGCAGTGATCAGTGCTACAATGTCACACAGAAGAACCCCAGCCTTGTGCTTCTCTGTGTGAAATTCCACTAAAGGCAAGTGTGCAGGCACCTATGCTATGTGATAAAACATGCTACAAAAAAGCATTCAGACTTTGTCTAAAGACAAATTCTTGCAATTCTTATGGGGTTTTTTTTTGTCTTTTAGGAGCAGAAGGAAAAAGAAGGGACGGTATTTCCAAATATAATGGTGACCCTGCAGATAATGCAGAAACTGCAATTGTTTTTGGCAGGATTCCCACCTCAGACCAAGTCTACAGTCACGTTGCTATTGCTGGAAGACATTAGTTTTATAACGGTGAATCACAAGCTGTTCATGATTATTAGAGTAAAAAAAAAAATTAAAAAAATCACGATGATTAGGACTCATAAGCCATTGATATAGGAAAGATCTATTTCATTAGTGACATTAGAACCAACTGCCAGGATTCATTTCCTTCAAGCTCTCCTATATGAATTGGGTTTTTTTCTGGTTTATGGGGTCATTTCTAGAAATAGCCTATGGCTTAGCAACAAGAGGGGAAGAATATAGCAAGCTCATTTTGTGATCACTTTTCCAAAGAGATTCTCCTAGAATGGCAAAGAGCTGTGAATTCCAAGAAACAGGGTAAAAAAAGATTCTTGAGAAGGGACAGTTACCAGAAGGTTTTGTTGTAGTTAAGGTTTAAGTATTTTATATTTGACTTCTTGTTCTTCTTGTACAAACATAGCCAGGCACAAACCTAGCCTGCCTTTGTTTTCCAAAGCACTAAAAAGGTGCCCTAAACTTTTACTCCAAAAGCTAAATGCCAGATTTGTTCAACAACAAAATGTCGCAAGCCTGCAAAGAGAAATAGGTTCCCTATCAGAAAGTGGCCAAAACTGCTTGCTCCATTATTAACTCTTCCATTGTGAACGCATCTGCTTCTTCTTAGAACTCCTTTTTGCTGCAGTGCACTCATACCTTTCTCTCTTTCCCACTTACTCCATGTCACAATTCTGTTTTGTCAATGAACTCTACAAGCAGGATAACGTGATATTCACCACTGTGGACATAACTGGTTCTTCAGAAACAAAGAAATACAGCACTATGCACTCTTTGTCTCTCATCATACAGAGCATCTTTCTGTGATGCATATCATCCTAAACCCAAAGCTCAGGAAGTGCCTGCTGAAGAGTACACTTGAAAATTGCAAATACAAACATGTTACAAATATGTTAAGCTTTACACAGTGAAGTGACTCCAGTGAAGGAATGACAGTTTGTTTGCATGACTGGAGAACTGAATCATAAATCACATAGAAACAGTTGGATTTGAATACATATGCTTGGAAACTCTTTCTGATTAAGTCCTCCTAAGCCAAGATTTTCTTACTTCAGTATTAAGGGAAAGTAATGAACCCTATAATTGTTTACATTCAGAGACAATTAAATTGGGAAAAGAAAATTAGCAAAGTGCTAATTACTTACTGAAACAAATGTGTAATAGTACCTGCTTACAGGTAAATTTCCAAACACTGGTATGATGACTATTGACATCTGAATTTTTACTGATGAGAATTTTGACACTTGGTTTCTGTCCAAAGATGAAAATTTAAAATGAGAAAGTATTTGCCATTTGGTGCTTAGAATTCAAATGCTGTCCAGTATTAACATGGCTTTATATAGTATTTTATTTTAATACCTTGGTTTATTATTAGTGCTAACAAAACTGTTTTGATATTAGCATAGGGAAATAAGTATTCAGTGCAATTATTTAATCACACACAATGGAATAATCATTCTCTTACTTCTATGAGAAGGGAACTATAGCATAAGTAAAAAGAAAGAGTCAAGCACTGCCTCTCCAAAAGAGACCAAAACACAAAGGAAACACTCATTGGTTTGAAAAGTTGATAGATGAGTTGGAAGTAGCCAGAAGCAAGATGTAGAAACTGAGTGCCCAGTTTACACAATCATTTCAGCTTCTGAAAGACCACATAATGAATAAGCAGACAGTGGAAAGGAACAATAGATGGAACAGAAAATAAGCAGGAACCACAGATAAAAGAAAGAATTCGTGTATGATTGAAACTATCAGAAAATCCTCATGAAAATAAAAACCAGTATGGATTGATTCCAAAGTCATTACAAAAACTGCAGCACAGCTGACAGCACATTGCATAAGCTTTCCTAGACTAAATAATTTTTTTTCAGCTAATATTATAGATATAGTCTGCATGGTCTACTTTACCCATTCAGATTCCATGATTACCTCCTAGATATAAGCTTCCCGTCAAGAAGATTGAATAAGGCATAAGGAATCACCCAAGTCCATCCAGAGGGATACTTAGAACCATGAAAAAATATGTTTTAAGTGGAACAACCTGAGATAGAAATGCATTTTTCTAAAGGCCATGTTAGGCTAACTGAAATTGGGAAGGAAACAGCTCCCCAAGGCTCAAAGAAAGGCATAATAACTTAAAGACAATAGACTGAAGCTTCATCATAACATTCAATAAAACACAGGGCACAGAACCCAAATAAAGGCTGGCATTTTAAAATTCCAAGACACCCTTTACCAAAGCCAAGAGGCAATCAATGCCAATTAAAAAAATCAATGGCAATCAGAACTAAAAATACACTATACTTCTGGATAACAAAATACTGAATTACACTGAAAAGACCTTCCCTTTTATCTTGGCAAATTTTAATTCTAGCCCTGGTAAATGTGGAGTTTTATCTTATTTTAAGCATTTAAGCACTTAAGAAAATCTGCCCAAAATTATAGCCATTCAGTACTGACCTAAAGTGTGTATTTTCCTCTTTGCAGATTGTTCATACACATATCTTACGGCTAAAAAAAAAATCCCCAAAACAAAGCAGACCTCATTGGGAAAGGTGATCATTGGATATTGAGCTCACACACCACGAAGGATGTGGAGATGGTAAACACTTCAGTAATGATCCTCCTCACCTGTACATTCAGCATTAATGCACAAAACGTGACTTGCAGCAGCAGGCAGGGAGCTTGCAAACCATCGCTCTGTATCAGAACAGGGGGGCTCAGGTTTTCACACAGCTGACTAGGGAAATCCTCACAGCCTCAGAGACTGGAAATGGAAGAATTTAAATTCCAAGGCTGGAATGTCTGTAGAGGACAATTATGGTGGAGCAGATGCAAAGGATTTTTTTTTTTTTTTTTTTTTTTTGCACCTTTCCTGGCAGAAATGCCATCTTCAGTTATTGCTACAACCTGAACTGTTTGCTCAGAGATTATGCAACTGAATGGAACTTTCCACACCTTGTTATTAGCAAAAGCAGCTTTGATCATTTTGTAAAATTAGACTCAAAACCTGGTTTGCTGCAGTACAAAACAAGCTCAAAAGCCAGAGGAGAGGCAGATTAATCTATTTCAACCGGTCAATCATACTTCACACTGAGGACAGAAACTTTGTGCCAACATGGGATATTTTAAGCAAGCACAAAAAAGCCTTCAAGAAGTTAGTAGCCATCTGTTAGAAAATTACATGATGATAGGCATAGCTTCTCTATATTCTAATGCTGCAATAATGAAGGTGGTAAATAAACATCGTGTTCACAATGAAACAACAGGTCAGAAAAACAGTCTGTTTCAATGACAGTTGCATTCAATTACACGTTGTTTGGCTGTGCACTGTAAAGCATCTGAAAATCTTTTTCATTGCTAGGACAATTACCATGATGCAAAAGAAATCATTAAAAACACTGTTGGAAAGAATCATGTTAAAACTATTATGTTTTTATGAATCAAATAAGATTCCTGGAATAAAATTAAAATGTAAATCTCTTCATGAAAGGAAAAAAAGTTCACATTCCACAAAATTCTTACACAATTCTTCACTGTTAGAATCCTAGTGTATTTGTCCAAATCTCCATTTTCTCCAGTTGAAGGAGATTTAATATTTCCTGAACCCTAAATATAGTGACCTGGGAACTCCATTAAACAACAGAAATATAACTTTATCTTATCTCCAAAATCCAGATATTCTTCAGGAAGCTTCTCTCCCCTGCCTCATTTCTTTCTCTCCTCCTGCCACCCCAAATCAAAACCATTCTGTTTCCATTTGATTACACAAACTTTAAGTCAATCAATTTAATTTAAATCTAAGATATGATTTAAATCTATAATCTTGCAAATATGCCTTGCTGGCTTTCTGACTGTTTCTGACTGTTTCCCAACAATTACAACCTTGCAGTAACACAAAATTTAGATTGTCCATTACCTCCTAGATGTAGAAACAGATAATCAAACCTAAGAACAGGCTACTTGCTTTTGGAGCCACAGTTCAAGTCATGGAGAAGTCATCTATTTCAGGGCTAGGCTTGTTTTGTTCAATCAGCATAACTCTACTGAATTTAACAGAGCCAATATAACTAAAAATGTAATTCTCCATTTTTAGCATAACCATTTTCACATATATTTTCAAACCAGAAATGTTATATACAACAGAATACTCATCATCTCCTCTTCCCCTTAATCAGCATTGCTGGAAGCATCCCATTTCTACATTTCATTAAACTAATCATATTCCAGTTCCCAAGAAAATGTCATTGTGTAAAACTGTCTTTGAAAAATTGTAAAAGGATTTTGAAGGAGATAAAATTAACTTGGTAGGCAAAAGTATTTTTTTTGTTAATATGTTGACAGATTTGGATTAAATTTATCAACTTGTTTTTCTTTAATTGAGCAAAAAGGATCAACCATCACTCCTGAACAGACTGTCAAACACCATCTAAAAGGAAAAGTAGTTTCAGCAGGGAGTTCCTCTCTTAGAAGGATGGGAATAGCTATGACAAAAGACTCTGAGGTTACCTTGTGAGGATAAAAAAAAAAAAAATAAACCTGGAACAAATCTTAAGGAAACTGCTGTAAGGAATAAAGAGGATTGCATGATGCAGAGAAAGTACAGCAGAAGATAGGAAAGTATTCTATTACTTCTGAATGCTCCATATTACATTTTTAAAGGAATAAACTGATTTTCCAATTGGTCACTGGTGACCTGCCAAACATCTTATTCTGAGAAAGTCAGCTGTTTAGTCCTTTTTATTGCTTACATATCTCTGTCTGAAATGATGCATCTGGGAGCGTATTTCCTTCACCCTGCACAGGCCAGCCTACACCTTGTCACTCCAGCAGGGCTGGCACTGCAGCACACAGCTGTACTGCAGCTTCTCATCCCCAGCCTAAGCTCCCCTCTCTCCAGACAGCTGAATCTGACTTGCAAGTAAATTATCTAACTAAAAATTTTAGTTAGCCTAACTCTGCTGAGAGGAATATCTCGCACAAACTCATGACTAAATGTAACAGTAATAAAGACAATTTCCTACGCTGTCACGGGTCCAACAGCTTCTACTCCTCATAGGAATAATGATGGATCTCTGCCACCTGTAACAGCTTCCACCAGCATTGTTCCAGCCTAAACAACTGATCTACAACAAAGAATGGCTTCATGTGGTTCTTTTGGTGACATTTCAGCAGTACTTCCAGCCATAGTCTAATTTCCTGCAACATCTCGCAGATTTATGACACTCATTGGGATAATCAGCTGTTAATCTAATTTGTCAGGCTTTATTTGTATTTAGAAATGGTCCAGTACTTACAGCACAGACCCTCCTATCTGCATGTCCTATTTTCCAATGACTGTAGAAGTAAGAGAAACATCATTTATTTTGGAAGTATTCAAAGAGCATTTAATAAACATTATTAGTAGTACAAATCAGAAAAGCAGTAAGATCCTCTTAATTAGGTCACTCTAGTGAACAGCTGTTTTTCCTGATTATATGACTTATTTAATTAAGAGAAGAACTTATTCAATAATAAAGCAGCGAGGAGAGCTTTAAAATGATAAATTAAAATGAGCACACATTGCAAACATAGTAAGAACACTCCTTGCCTCTCTTTTGTCCATTGCCTTAATCTTCAGTAACTTGAAGCATTTCAAAATGCATTAAAAGTTTCAAACTTCTTTTGTTTTATTTAGGGTTAGCTGATTAACTCATTAACGAAACTTGCAAAGATGTGATACGGCACACCATTCCCACTTACTTTAACAAAGCACTGATTCATCCTTATGCTTCACTGTGACTGAGATTATACTTCCAGATTTTTTCTTCCTGTGTTCAGATCTCACAGAAGTGGGGCTAATTAGTTTAATGACGTTTTACACTGTTTAACCTCTAAGTTTTGCCTATATTACCTGAGCTAATTTGAGCACTTACATTGTACTGCACACTATGTATAGATATGCCTATACACTACATCAAACTAAAAATAAAATCATTTCTAGAGGAAACTTGTGCAAAGTCTAAAACAGCACAAAACAATATTCCCACTCAGCCTGAAATAGTGTCAGAGAGTCACACTACCTGGGCCTTTAAGTCCTCTACTTCAAACCTCCTGCTATATTATGTATGTTCTATCTTTATGTATGAATTGTGTATGTTCTAAATATATGTTTTGCAGAGGCTTACAGGATTACTTGATTTGGCTTTATAAAAATATCCCATTCATCCTCCCTCACCGACATTTTAGTGGTGAGCCCAAGTCACCAGAATAAAAAAAATCCAAAACAACAAGACATTCCCCTCCCAAAAAAGTATACAAACAAACAAACTCCCTCACAAAACAAAAGATGTTTTATGGCCTTACAGTTTCAAACCATACTTCTTCTTTTAGTTGAGCAAAGCACATCTTAATGTCAGGGAATTCTATCATGTGCTTATAGGATCAGTAACTCCTCTGGAAAATGATCTTTGATCCACATGTTCTTATGCTTTAAAACTTTACCATAATTTACCTGAGACAAATGATCATTAAAATATTTACCAACACTATTTAGTACTTCTCCTCTTGTAAAGCAAATAAACTTTTCAGCTTTCCTTGCAAATAGTTACCTCAAATTGACCTCGTTTATTAAGAGCTTCTAAGCACGTATCAAGTCAGAAAAATTATCTTTTCCAGGCACACTGACATCACAGAAATTAAAATCCACTACTCCTTTGTACCAAATATCAGAAAAATATATTAAATATAGAGTCCTTCCAGAAAATGTTGGTTCAAGGAGACACATCAAGCAGCTGGTGATAAGCCCTCTAGAGATAGATCACTGGCACTAGAAAGAAAATATTACCACCTGCACTGCAAATCAAAAGGTCAGACTAAGGATCTAGTCTGAAAGTTCCAGCCAGTTGGAGACTACTCACAGCACACACTGCACTCGTTCATTCAGAACTGTAACTGTGGGTTTGGTAGCAATCAGTGCACTGACCTCAGAACGGAGAGCTGCTATTGAAGATTGAATACATTGGTTTCAGGGGTTTTACCTTGGCTGACTTCAGGTTATCCCTGTGGACTAAATGCCCACTAGCAGTTTGATTGCATTGGTGGAATTCCAGAAACACATCCTCCAGTTCAGATAATTCAAAAAGAATGTATTCCTTGGGCTCCTAAACCACTCCAGAATAAGAAATAAGCAGCAGAGCCAGGGCTGACTAGGAAACTTCCTTGAAATATTCTGCTCTTCAGCCAAACTGAATTGTTCAGGTGGAGACACCCATGTGTTCCCATGGTATGAAAAACATATTTCCATTTGAGCATAAGCAAAGCTGGATATGATGGGATAGCATCAGAACTGGTTACACTAGGCTGCATAAATGTAGTGTCCCTTCAGTATTTCATTTTTTCACTGACAACTTGCTAAAAAGGAGTTTACACCAAGAACAGAAGTATAAAGCTTCAAGTCTTCTTTAACTTCCTGTTTTTAAGAGGTACTTGATTTGTCACGATCACATATGCTCAGATTGCACCAGCTCCCACAGATAAAAATTAAAAGCTCTTTACGCATGTTGACATCTTGCACAGCCCTATCATTAGCATCTGGCTAGGTGGCTTGTTTGATGTCCTAATTCATTGAAAAAATGCTAAATGTGTCACTTCCCAAAGAAGTATTACCTCTCTTCCCTCCTATTATTTTTAAAATCTCAAGACTTTCAAACAAGTGTCATGATTTGGGTATCTGTTTCATGAAGTAAATACCAGGCATTGGCAGAATGCAATAAATCTTGCTGTGGATCTTGTAGACTGATTTTTTATACTTATAAGTGGCTGCTTAAAATTTCTAGCACTAGCCAGCTGGAGAGGTTGCTGTGCACTGCAGGGAGAGTAGTCCAGTCTTGAATAATTAGACTTCAGAGTTATAAAACACAATTGAGCTCCTACAGTTAAAAAACAATTCTGTCACAGCTCTAATACTCTCCATTGCTTTTGGAAAAATCAGATCACAGTTTTCATAGCTAAGAAACAACAGTTTGATCAATTGCTGAAGTTCAAAAGAAACAGCTAATATTTTTGATCTATCCTAATAATGAAGCAAAGAATATGCTTTTTAGTGTTTCCCCTACTTGACAGTCAGTAGCTGTTTCAAATTTTGGGTGATGTGGTCGGGGGGTGCTGTATGCTTGGTTTGTTTAGCAATTTTCCATAGTTTGACCAAGAAACAACATTTAGATTACTCTAAGTGATGAAAACTAGGAATGCCGTTTATCTTTCTAAGTCACACTTCCTGCATTTAACTGAAATGTAACCTCCATTATGGTAACTTTGTTCAGGGTAATCTAGTACCTCACACTGTTTGCCTGGAATAATTAGTTTTTGCTCATACAGCATTCTAATGCCTCAGGCTTTTAAAGCAGCTTCTATAAATACACCTGATCAGCATTGTAATGCAACAAAATACAGCATTTTGTAGCATATGGCACACAAAGCAGTGAAGGGCAAGCCTAGCTCTCAGCTGTGCCATGCCACCTAGTTTGTTCCATAACATTTATTTAACCATATGGCACGTCCTAGGTGGCAAGGCCCCACTAACACACAGGTGTGTATTCTTTCACTTGAATTCATGACCCGGCTGACAATGCTGAACTCAGCTCATCTAATCCCATATTCAGTGTCACTTCTGTTGTATAAATTTACATTGGGTTTACTACAATAAGCAAACAGAAATTGTGCATAACACCTGCAAAATACTTAATTACATTGGCTACTGTTTAAAAATATTTCCCTCTGGAGAACAAAGCCTAATCTAAAACCCACTGAGAGTTATATAAACCACAGAACAAGGATGCATTTAAAAGAAAAATGTCTAGTGTCTGACCAACAGCAAATGGGTGCCCTGACTTGGTCTGAAGCAAAGCCATCAGCATGGAATCAAAATCTCATTATTTCTGGCCCAAATGCCAGTGAGGCAAACCTGAACATTTTAGCATGCTGGCTCTTCCCAGTCCAAGGTTCTTATTTCAGAACTCCTCTGCCTCTGATCCTCACCATTACTGTAGTCTTTCTCCCTTACATTCCACCTGACTCTAAGAAATCTGTTTTAAGAAGTCCTCTGAGCTTCTTATTAGGCTTCATCCCCTAAAGGACCACAAATAGACAGGGAGGCTTCTGCATTCAAACACTGCCAGTTTGGCTCCCTTTAATTCTAGGTAAATCAGAAAAGGCTGAAACCTAGAAAGACTTTTTTTGCTGCTCTCTATATTAAGTCACACTAAAAACACTGTAGATCACCTGGCTGAATCCATTACATAAAACAGTACTGGGATTTTCCCCCTTTCACCCCAGTATTTTTTTTAATTTTCATTGAGCATACTTTTTTAGGGACACTGTGAAATGCCTTGCCTTGAAAACTACAAGTGCCTCAGTTCACCCTCTAAGAAACATGGAAAACAGCTAAAGTCAGTTTCAGCATTGCACTGAGCTGAGCTGATGTTTCAGTACCTGAAATTGCCATTGAAAATATTTGCAAGGACCACCATTTTATAATGCAAACATGTGAAATACAGTAGCAGCTTAATCTTATTCTCATTGGAGTCGTTAGAAGTTTTGCTATTTACTGAAAAAGGAAACAGATCAAACATGAGAAGCTTAATAATCCAAGCTCACTCACCATTGTGCAAACAGTGCTTGGTTAATTCAAGGTACCATTGTAACATACAGAATGGCTCTGCACAGGGAAAAGTGGAGTCTCGTTCTTCACAAGGGAGAGAAAACCATTCTACCACAGAAATTCTGGGAGAGCATGCCCCAGCATTCCACTGCTGATCAAAGAGCTACATGATGGGTCTGTGCGTCCACGTGTAGACAGTCTCAGAGTCTCCATCACTGCAGAAGGAATTCCATTTAACCCACGGCATCATCACTACTTGCTAAGCTGCAGCCACTGCACAGTATCAGCAACACATCTTACAGGCTGGGATTTATTGAGGTTGAAACCCTCAGTAACATTTCAGAGAGAGGTATTTTGTGGGAGTAAAACCCCAGCTCTTAAATGTTTCAAATAATGGTTACATTTAAACATAAAAAAAATAAAAATCTAAAAGCTTTTATTTCTAGACATATTACCAGCACAAACTGTACCAGAATTAATGACACTTTTGATTATGACAGCATAACTCTACTGTGGGTGCTCTTGCTCTGGAATATTCCTTAAGAAACAAAGCTTTTGCTATAAATTAAAAAATAAAAAATAAAAAAAAATATCTGAAATAGTAGACTTGATTTCAAAGCCTATGTACTAAAGGCTGAACAGTTATAATATTAATTAGTGGACTAAAAGTAAAATCAGTACAGCACAACATAGATCAAAGATGACTTGTGCCCTAATGTTCTTCACAGCAGACTGTATAAACCTCTGTTTTTGTGGGGTTTTTCTGTACCTTTAGATGTACTTACACTGATCCCCACAATATGAGAATGTTCATTCATAAGACTGAATGACCTCATACAACTTTCTATAAGTAAAGAAGGAGAAGCCAGAAATGAAAGGCAAAATTGTTACTTGTAGATAGAAAGAGGGAGGCAGATAAAACAATTATCATTATTATTAAAAAAAAAAAAAAAATCTTCTGTGAAAAGTAAAGGCAAAGACAAGAAAAAGCAACTGCAAAATTATCACTGGATAGGTGCAATTTATCCAGCTAAAGTATTTTGTTGTACATTCCTTGCTGCTTTCCTGTGCCAAGGAGCTTAACCACTGAAGGTGTCCCTTTCCTCTTTCTGTACTACAGCTAGACAGATTGCTGTGTCATTGCTGACAAGCTGTTATTCTCAGAGGTGCCCAGCTGTAAGTTTAAACTGATTTTCTGCCTCACTTTAATATGGCATGGCCTCAACCACCCTCAGTTTCAGCACCTGAAGTTGCCCAGCCCTACATTTCTTTGCCCATTGAATGGTTATGCTCCTTGGCAAGTGGCATTTGGCAGTACCTGGGAGTGTGCACAATTAGATGATCCCAAATGAGTCACCCTGGCAGAGTCACCAGGGCCCCCAAAGCAGAGAGGGGGCAATGAGCACAAAGAAGAGAGTACAATCTGCTGGTTTAGATTCTTTAACAGCACTGAAACCAGCAACAGGGCTAACACTTTAGAAATCATCAAAATTAACAGAAGTCCTCCTAGCAGTAATTCTTGCAAAAGACAAAGACTTCCTTTTGTGTTCAAAGGCCTGGAATATCTTTGGAAAATCAACTCATTTACAAATGTAACTGCAGTAGTGAGCCACCATTATTACAATTAACCATATAACCTTTAGTGGGGATCCAGCCTCATGATGCACATTTCAGTCTCATTTTATAAGAATGGAGGCATTGTTTAGTGTCTTCACTGAAAAAACATCCTGAAGTGTACCCAAATGGAATTAGGATCCAAAGAAGCAAGGCTTTCAGGAAATCCTGGGATACTGCCCGTGATGAGATCCCCTCTAACAGGTTCACTTGAGGTCCTAAATACTTGATCCAGATACTGGCAGATCAGTCAGAAGAGAAAAGCAATTTTTTTAATGGTCCTTTGGGAAGACAGGGCTTGCAGTGAAATTTGGTACTTTCTGGTATATTGTCTACATTCCAAGGAAGAGTATTAAATACTGGAAGGACCTAGGGAAGAGGAAGTCACTGTGAATTATAGTCCAGTGCATGGCAGTCTCAGAAAGGAACCCATCAAAGCCCTTTAAATCCCAGCACACAGGTTGTGAGTTGGCAGTGAATGCCAGGTTTTTCCAAATAACAGCAAAATGCAGATGACAAAAAGAGACCATTAGGTCAGATACAAGCAGTATCAAACAGGAGAGCATCTGAGACCATCAACCCTCTTAAGTGGCATAAGAAACATCAATGTTCTTATTTACATTAGCAGAAATGTGCAATGAGTCTATGAAAATTACAAACCAGGCAAAAGGAAAGGGGGAATGATGACTAGTCTGAAATAGTGCTTTTCTACCAGGGATTTTCGAAATAAAAAAACTGTATCAGCCTTTAAATCAAAAGTAAGGTATTAAAATGACAGTAAGAAACAGCATCAAGTGCTAGAAGGACTTAGGGCAGCACACTTAGAGATGGAAATGCCACTGATACACAGCAAGAACTGACACCAATGCAACATTATACTACAACCCAGAAATATAAGCTGCTTTGCTGTCTGGTGTTCCATTAATATGCACACAGCAGCTCTGCAACATTTCTACTGATCACCTTCTTGGCAAACCACTAGTTTCTTCAGTGCCAAGATTTTAGGTAGATGATTTTAGAGATACAAATAGATTCCCTTAAAGGGAAATATATTCTGGAGAGAAATTTCTGTCTGAGATGTTCAGTCATTCCACTTTCTAGACAGACCAAATATAAAGGAAAGCCAGCTATAGAGATGTGTACTTGCTATTACAAAATACCTGCTGGCATCTGAAAATAAACTAGCAGAAAATCAGGATAAATGAGACTAGAGGCAAACAGCCCTTTGAAGAGAATAATGATGTGATAAATAAAAACAACACATTTCCAGGCTATTGAGGTACTTCAAATGTAAGAAAAGGATTGAGAGCAGTGGCTGAACTAATGGGAAAAGATTAAATGAATCCCAGGAAAAACATGACCAAATATTCTGAAAGATATGGGCAAGCAACCTGTTTAGACCTAGAGGAAATCAATGACTGGCGATTTAGATAGATGATTAAAGTGATTTACAGATGCACCTTCTGCTCCTTTTCACACGTCAGCATCACAGGGTGAATTGTGACCACTGAGTCAAGATTATTTGGATTATATTGTTAGCTTTAGGAAAGAAGTGCAGCAGCTGAAGTAGCTATTACTGATGTGATACCCAGGAACACAGATTTTGACACATTTAATTTAAGTCCAATTACAAATAGTAATACTAAGAGGATAGGATTGGTCTTCTTCATTACACTCTTCTTTAAAGCCTGCTCTGATCCCTGTGAAAAGGAGGAAGTAAAATTAAGTTTCACTAAGACAGAGTTATTATTGGTGGAAGTTTAGCACTTGGTTTGTTGAGTCCAGAAACACAGCTTGAACTAGAAGGAATTACTGTATTTTAAGCCTCTGGTCCTTTAAGACCATCTCAGTCTGATAAAAGCCTACATGATATTGTCTAAAGAATATTCTGTTTCCCCCAAGACCAGATGCACATAATTTAATCAAGCTTTCTGCAATTAACACCAGTGATACAAAATAGTAACAAATAGCAGGAAGAATTATTTCACCATTTAGGGAACCAACCTTCTTTTGGAGTGAGCACAATCTGGTAGCTGAAGTAACAAAGTTGAGAACATAAATCTCCTACTACTGACAAGTTGCTGACACAGGGACCAGCTAAGACCTGTAACTTTCTCCTTTACATTCCTTAGTCAAGGTTAGTAGCATAAATTTTACTGGGTCAATCAAATACTAATGCTAACCTAGTCAGAGGTGTATGGAAGAAGACTATGAACATTCCAAAACCAATCTGAGTTCCTCTTACATAATAAGAAATGGAACCAGAATCTTGTAACTTGTGACATATCCCTAAAACTTATTCCCTTTTGTTCATAACTACAGTGTAGTCACCAGTACAACCAGGAAAATATGAAAGTTACTGATGCCAGCAAGGGAAGGATTATAAAGAATTACTCCCATTAATTATAAAATAAACAGTAACTTTATCATTACAATGTAAGCCTTTTTAGTATCATCACCTGGAAATTTAGTATTAAATGGTAATAATAAATACACTTAGAAAACGTAATTTTGCACCTGCTTTAAAGCATATATGCCTGGAACACCGCAGATTTTTCTACTTTTTGTGCATCTTAATGAGACTCTTCTCCAACCTGGAGGACACATAAGAGCTAAATTTTCATTCTGCACCTTCTGGAATATAATGATTCCTGTCCGAAAGCAGTGTAATGCAGCAATGGACAGAACTGGGATGACCTAAGATTCTTGAATGGAGATAGTCAGGAACATTTTGGGAAGACATCAGTTTTTTGTCAACTGAAACTTTTTACCAAAGTCTATCTTTTCCTCATTTCCCTTTCCCTCTCATGCCAAAAAAAAAACAACATAAGTTCTAAAATAGAGTTCTGGATCACAAGCATAAAGAAAAGACAAGTGTTCCCTAATTGGAATTTATTTAAAACAATACATCAAGGACCTAAATCATGCAGAGGAAAAATTACTTTGATTTTTCCCTCTTTCATAAAAAACCTCTGACATGCTTCTCTCTCTTTTTCCTGCCTATTTTGTCTTATTATGTTTCTCCCATTCTTCAACTTTGTCTTTTTTCCTCACCCATAAGACATCTCTGATCTATTGTTTTCCCTCACTCATTACAAAGGAAACTAATGTCAAAACAATGAATTTTTCTGTCAAACAGCATTCTTACTTTCTCACCAGCCCTGAGGAAATCTAGATTCATTTCCAGCTCTGTTGTAGACAACACTGTGACCTTGAGTAAATAATTTAATCTCCCTCCAATCCTCTTTCACACTGTATATGATAAGAGCAAAAAAGTTCTTTAGTCTCTCTCGAACACTTCAGTTCTGGGCTTTTTGGGCCAAGAACACTTACTACAAAGCTGTGCAATGGCCAGTATAATACCCCTGCAATACATTCAGGGACATCCAGACACAAAGGTAATGCAAATAAATGCAGATGATGCTCTGCAGTACAAGGTAGTTTTTAGTCAGCTGCTGAGGGGCTTTATCACAACAGTTACCAAATGTACAGCCATCACTTTCAGTAACAGCTTACAGTCTTTTGGAGCTCTAAACAAAGTCATTGCAGATTAGAAAACTCATACTATAGCATCTGATGCAAAAAAAAATTTATAAAAAGGTTATAGAGTTTAAATCCTCCAAAACTACTGACAGATAAGACATCAGGCTAAATGCAATACTATAAAAACTGTTACTCTCTATCACCATCTTCCACATTCCCTTTGGCATAAGAGTATGGTACCCTTGAGGAAAATGAAATAATCTGAAATGAATAGTGGGACTCGAGAAAAAGCACTGATTCACCAACAGATTGCAAGTCTTCTGTACACTGACTTACAATGGCATGAGATTTAATGGTGGGATTTATAAGAGATGATTATACACAATTTACATCTGACTGATAATAGCTTGTATTTGAAGTCAGGATCTTCACCTATTTCATGCTATGCTGAAAATTGAGTGGCAGAGGCACTTCCCTTTCCATTGTCTCCCCTAAGGATTAATATTTAAACCATTTATTCCAGAGCATATATATTCTGTTCAATTTAAGCATAATGTGAACTAAATGTTTAAGAAAATAATTTAAAAGAAAAAATTTAATGAAAAAAAAAAATCCCCAAAACCACACACAGAAAATAAAACCACAAAATAATCCCTCAGAATCCCTGAGGCTTGAAGACAAGTCCATTTCAAAAATCAGTTCCTTTTCAAAGCCTAGTGGAACCCTTGCCTACAGTTTGAAAAAAGGGTCATTCTTCAAAGAAGTGCAAGGCCTTTTGAAACCTACCAAACTCTATTGTAAATGAAGGACTGATACTAGAAAGCCCTCAAACTGTCGCTTGGTAGCAAAAAGCCACTCTTCAGTCCAATCTATATTTCTTCTTAAGGGGGAAATATCAAATCCCAGACTAGAATTACACACCACTGGGACAGTTGCAACAGAACTTCAGAATAATGCAAACACTGCTGTTCACATTCAGGACTAAATTAGACCCAGCAAAACAATCAATTTCTTATACCAAACGTTTCACTTCTGTTAATGCTTCATGAGGTGAGAAACACAGCAAAGCAAACAACACAAGAGTGCTCTTAAAATAGCAATGTATTTTTCTCCTAGAAAAACTATCATGTCTATAACTCACACATGGATTGAACTTGGCAGCACGAGGATCTGAAACAGGCTCTGGGGTTTGTAATGCCACTCTAATGCATTGCTCAAAGTTAATATTAATAAGAATTACAGAAAAGCATAGGAAAAACTGCACCCACTTTCCCTGAAGGATACACCACAGTACATTCAGAATCTTTTGTCAGAAATGTGCATGGAGTTTTCTTGATAACCCAACTGCATTTTTTTCCTTCTTCATTTTAGTCAGTTTTTTTACAAACGAGCAAACCTGGGAATTAATGCAACATTAAATCACAGACCATTGCAACCAGAGTAAAATAATTTAGTATATTACTAGGAAAGCAATGTTACAACTTTCTCTGGAGATTTCCTTCTATTAAGATAAATGTAAAGCAAGTCAGTAATATCTGCTTTGTGTTTTGCATATTCTTTTGCATAAAATAAGTAATTTTCTGCATTACCAAAACATGCATGTAGAAGCATATTGGTTCCTATTATCAAATATTCCAGAGCAAAGGCTAAGTCATACAAGGAGAATGGTAAAAAAAGACACTTCTGACAGCTCTCTTGGGCATTCATAAGTCCTGGAGTGAATGGCAGGAAATCTGGAACACTGGCGTGAACTCAAGCCTGCCCTTAATTCTGACACGCTGGCAAGGCTTTCCCCTCTGGCTCTCGGATGCAAAGAAGAATTTCAAACTGATGCACTCCTAACACACGGCCCCCATTCACTCCTGCCTGGGATGGACCTCTGACAGATCATCTCTTCTACTGGGGGGATATGCAAAATCTCAGGAGCAGGACATAAAGCAGAAAGGCAGATTGGAAGTCACCTAAAATACGTCAGGCAAGTCCCTGATGTCCCAAAATAGTGAATACAAGAGTGGTACAGCAAACAAGATGAGCCCCTACGCATTCCCCATCCCCACTGCCTCTGGCTGGGAAACTTCCACTCAAACAGCCAGTCACCCTTCCCTTAGAAACACAGAGGCCAAATCCAATTTCCTGCTGCAAACAGGTCCTGGACTCCACTCTCCCTAAGCCTCACCTGGGCATTGTCTCTGCCCAGCTGGCACAGATCCAAACCTGGAGTAACTGAGGATATAAACTCACCAGATGACAGCAAGTTATAGGGCATTATCAGAAGTCACAGAAGACTACTTGCAGGTTGTAAAATAAATACTCAGAAAGTTTATTTAAAGCTTAAAGAACTCATGCTACACTATTATTCACTAAAACTTTATACCTTATAAAGTAATAAGAATTTTTTAACCACCATGATATATTCCTTTGTAACAAATATTCTTCTATGTGCCCTTGAAATGTAGCTTCACAAATTTTCAAGCTGAATTGTTTGTTTCTTCTTACACTTTTAAAAATAACTTCTATTTTGAAGGATTTCAAAAACACATCAAGAGTTACAATGAATCTCCTGAATCCCTTTACAACATACATCACATTTATTATTTTTTTTAAATTGACACATCTCCCTACTTTTAATTCAACCACTTGCAACGTCTACCTACAAGAAGGAAGTCTAAGGTCATGGTAGCAAGAAAAAGAGCTCTCTTGTCTCTCTTCTCTGTCACAATCTAGTTTTCAGTCACAAAATGACTATCTTCCCAAAAACCATGAAATTAGAAATTAAAGAAAAAACAAACCTACAAAACTACATTATAAGCTTCAACTGTCATTGAAAAAAAATTCCTTCTTGTGCACATATTCTTGACCACGCACAAAGGGTGAACAAAAAAGCCACTCTGTACTCTGTGTGTTGCTTGAATCTTAAAATGTGACAGATTATCATCACACCAGGATGGTATGCACCTACATATTTCCTGGAGTGAGACATTTTGGTTTGGTTTGCTTCACTTGCTGTTAAAATGTTTGTGAAAATAATTTAAAAGCTTGAAAGAAATACCATCAAGGTGGTATTTTAGAAGAATCACTACCTGCTGCCTACCATTTTATCAAAAAACTCAGTGAAATTCTGATGATTTAATTGAAATTATTCCTTTTAAAAAAATGTAATTACAGCTCATTATGAATTAGAACTAGATGTAATTAAAATTAACCATTTCTCAAAAAAAAACCAAACAAAACTCCATGACATTCACTATGTGGGAAAATATATGGCTAAAGATTCAAAGATAATGAATCTCAGGAGAAATAATTTTAGGGACAGGGAGGGGGGCATTTGCAGACCTTCATTCTAGACTATTCTGTTCAATGACACTTCTCTTCATGTTTTCAAATAATCTGCAGAAGAATATTTGCCTTGAAGAGCAAGCAATGGTTCAACAGTATTTCCATCAGGAAAATTGTCAGAATTTCTATATTTTTTTACTATTTATAGTTCCTCAAGGCTAAGCAGTTGATGTATTCCAAATTAATCATTCAGAGCTGCTAGTACTGCCACCTAAGCAAACAGCAAGCTTTTAATAAGGACTGTGCATTCTACTCAGTTTTGAGTACCTGTGCTCAGCAGCCCCAGGAACCCTGGACAGCACTCCTGGTCTGAACACGAGCTCTTGCTGACATTTGGGAGGGTGACAGAGCACTGACAGTCCCTTCAAAAACACCATTCTGCATGGGAAGGAAATCCAGACACACAGAAGACAAAATGGTTGTGTGCACTGGCATCCAGTGGAGACCTACAGAGATTTAGAACTACAGCCTCTACCTGACATCAGCTGTAGTATTCAGAAATAGAAAACTCACTGTTTAATTCAGCCAAGTGTGAACTCTGTATAATGCTCATTCTTAATCTCAAATACCAAATATTTTCCACCTATTTTGTTTTTCATACTTACCTGGCTGAGCAGCAAATGGGATGAACTACAGTCAGATGCAGGGGGAAGGCTAGCACAAGTCCAGCGAATCGCCGCGCTGCTGACCTTTTGCAACTCTAGATAACTACTGCTGGCATGCTCAGCCACACTGGACCTTTCAGGATTCAGCCCTATAATAGCTGTCAGAGCAAGTTACATCAGTTGAATAGTGATTTTCAAGAAAAATCTAGTAAACCTATTCCTGAGAGCTGCATAATATTTTGTGATCCTTGTTATTTCATTGCCTGTAAAAAGGTATAGGCACACCAGAACAAGACTGCTCTATTCATTTATCTTTTGATGCCCTTGTTTGCTACTTAACAGCATAGCACTACAATTATTCATGTTCTTATTCAGACTTGCAGGTTTAAATTGCTCACTTTTTATCCGATGTATGAATTATTCAGACCTCGACAAGACTGTTTTGTTTGTAAGCACAAACTTGCTTGAAATGTTTTTTCTTGAAATGTTCCTTCCTGTTTTTAGAGGAAATGAAAAATCAGCGTAGTATATAACACATATTATGTGCCTCTAAAGGGCAACAGGAACTATTTTTCTTATAAACTTTACCCTAAATTGAGCATCCATTCTTTGTGCTCAGTAATCCAGAAAAGGGGAAGAAAAAAATTTCAGAGTGCTTTACTGCTGTCTCCTACTTTCTCTTTCAGAGAATTGGACCATGATATGAATTAATCATTCCCTGCATGAAGATTATACAGGAAAAAGCAAGGTAATCTTATTTTACCTGATGTCCAAAAGGAAAATAAAACTCAAAAAATAATTAATTTTCTCATTTTTTTGACAAGCTCCTTCAGTAAATACTTTGGATAAAACAGGCTGTCTGACACATCATGAAAAGCATACTGAAAGCTCAGCATCTGTCATAGAAAACATCCTGTCAACAGTTTTTAAATCTTTAAATCTAGTGCCTGTTATCTTAAGTGTCCATAAATGTAGCTGTCCTGACAGCTAAACAAGAAGAAATCTTTACCCACATAGCCAGAACTAAACATATGCAGACCTCTGGAGATTAAACTCCCTACCTTGAATGTAATCTAGAAACAAGTGAGGAGACCCATGGGAAGAGCAAGTACCATGTTGAACATAGCCAGTGCAACTTAAAAAACAGCCTTAACAGACACCTAAAATATCAAGCAAATCTTACCAACTGAATGAACCTCCAGCATAACATAGAACTAATTAAAAAAAACCAAAACTACATGGCAATTCCTCTGAAGGGAGGCAACAACCCGTATTTTCTGCTACAATAGCAGGTTCAAAACTACAGGTCAACTAGTACAAATTAAGATTAAGCACCTCAGTCTAATGAGACACCCTAAGGTTAGTACACCCCAGAGAAAAGGAGACCTGACAGTATAACTGTTTGTCTTTTTACATGTTTAAAAATACCCTTCTAACCCTGGCCCAAACTTGTTTCAAAGATAAGGCAAAAAGTCAGCTCCTCTTCTCTACCACCCTCTGAGCTCCCAGACTCTCTCACTTGTTTCTACACCATTGGACTACTCCAACTTAAAGGTGGCAGATCAGCACAGCACCCAAAGCAGCATTACACCCAGAGTGCTTCAGCCCATTACAGCTCAGAAATTAGCTGCTGGTCACTAATGTCACTTCCTTTGCCTCAGAGCTGCAGTCGGTCACCCAAGAGGAGAAAGGAGCAGATTTCACTTTGACCCTTTCATCTGGAAGATTCTAAATAGGAGCTCTCTGCCACTTAGGCTGACTCGATGTCTGTTCCATTAGGTGCTGTAGCCAATTTCACTGAGAGGCAACTGATTCACACCCCTGAGACTGGGTAACACGGATGGATGCTCCATCTCTGACCTACACCCGGACTCTTGAGCGTTCCCAGTTTGACACGTGTAACGTGACAGTGTTACACACCACAGCTTCCAGAACCCTTGGAGAACTGCTCAGTCCTGACCTACTGTATGGAAGAGAACTGGAGACTCACCACACCTAGTAAGGACTCATCAAAAGTACATAAAGCCACCAAGGATTACAGAATGAGAAATCCCCAGAAATACCAGAAGCAACATTGAAATGTGCACATCTGCCCCGTCTTAAAGGAGGTATAGGTCAAATCTGAACTGTATGAGGTTTCTTTGGTCAAAACTCTCCTCCAGCATATCAGCTAGTGAGGCACACCTCTTCCTGGCCTGTCAAATTACAGACTCTCCTTTGCTCTGTCATACACAATTAAAAAAATGCTTTTTAACAAGATGAGATGTTTTGAGTTCAAGAACTTAAGGCATTCAGAGAAACAAACAAAAAACACACTTTACATCTATCACCCAAAGGATCTATATCCTAAGTAGAATCAATCACTGAGCAAGGAGCTCTTAAAATCAAACCTCAAAATCAGAAGAGAACCCTAATGACATGGACTAGGGTTGAAACAGCTGAAAAAGCTACTTTTGGAACATTTAGCTAGTTGGCAAAAATAAAAGAAGAAAAAGAGAACCCTACAAAAAAAAAGCCATAATTTTTCTTGAAGGGGAAAAAAATAGATTAAAAGAAAATACTTTTCAATTGCAGGGCACAAACCAGAAGTTGCTAAGCAATCTGTAGTGATATGACTAAGTTAACCATGTGAACATTGCTAGCTGCATTGGGAAATTTCAAAGGACATTTACTAAATAAGACAAATTTAAAGGCACAAATTTCTTGCTATGAAGCCACCGATGTGTCAGAGTTAAATAATTAGCACAGTAATTATTTTCAGAGTCTTTTTAATAACCCAGTAGTAGCGACACTAGTCTTGGTGAATTGCTTTAAGCACTATGAGGACAGAAGAAAGAAACAACCTGCCAAACAAACAAAAGAAGAAATAAAGAAACTTTGGAATTAAATAAATCGATATTGTTGAATTTATGACCAATATGAAGAGAGGAACAAGCCAAGTGAACATTTTTCCTAACACATTTGTTTTTTAAGGCAGTCGATGCTTAGCTTTAAAATGGCTTCTATGTATTGCAACATACACATCTCAAGATGTCATGTAACAATGAAATACTGCAAAAACTGAACACTGTAAGCTCCTGGAATGCAAAATCAAGCCAGAAACACTGGCACAGGAAACCAGGATTCTGTGTACCAGAAAATAAAAAGTAATGCCAGGAGTCACAACACTGACAGAACCTCTAGAGTCATGGGTTCAATAGGAAGCCAAAATACCCTTCCATACAGAAAGGCAAACAATAATCTTGAAGTAATATTTTTTGCATTCCCAGAAGAACAAAACTAGATGTAATAACCCTGGATGTTCTTCAGAGTGTTGGAACAAGCACATACCATCCTTGAATCTGTATTTATTTTGAATGTCTAAATCATGACTTAATATGATCTGTGTTTTCCTCTACAAAAACCAACTAATTGCAACAGTACTTACAAAAATGTCAGAGTTCCTAAAAGCCATCTGGGTGGTTGCAGACTTGCTCTTTCTTATGAAACTGAGGAAATTACTGACGTTACAAAGTACACGCTCCAAGCACCATTTCAAACTCTGGAGTACCTGAGGGACGTTCACAGGCTGCCAGATGTGCCACAGAACTTTTGACACCCCCATTTTCTAGAGCTGCCCCTTGAGGTCACACAAAATAGTGTGAACATCACAAACTAGGTCTTCAGGAATTTTAACTGCAGGTAAATTAGAAGTTCCTCCACAAATGGAGACCTCGAAGTCCATATATTCTGATTTTATCATATTGAAATAGAAGTAAGGAGATAAGCTCAAAGAAACAATAAGTGCTCCACTAAACTAAAAAACATCAGTATTTGCAGCCCACAGATGCACGCTTACTTCTACAGCAGAAGTATGCTACTTGGTTTTATACAAAGTAAGGCACATTTTACTAAAAGCAAAAAAAGGAGTTAAGAGAAAATTTAAATTTCAAGTTTATGCAAAGGTTTCATTAAATAATAACATCCAAGACCCAATGCAAGAAAACAGAGAGGAATAAGCATTATGTTTTTTCCCTTCACCTACACAAGCATGCATAGGCCAAACTCTTCCATTTCTAGATAGCAGTTTTATTTAAAACACTTAAACCGAGTTGAAACAGTTTAATAATTTTCCTGAGACTGCCATATTGAAACCTGACAAAGAACTTAAGGAAAGTGTAAAATAAGTAAGAAACCCCAACCAATCAACCACAGGGTCTTATGTTCCAGAAAGTTTGTAAAAAATATTGTGTAGGTTGGATAGGCTCTCAAACATTATTGCCTTTTTTAGGAATTGTTTAACCCCTGCCTCTTCCCCTATACAAAAGAGCCAAATCCATTTTCCTCATTTACACAGAAAAAATAAGTAATACAAGTTTTTGGATCTGGTTGTGCTCCTGCTACCATTAGCAGAGGGTTGAGCATTTATCTGGTTGGGTGAAAATAGCCTGTTGTTATTGTTCTGGATTCCAGATCACTGGATGGGGCTGCTGAATACATCAACAAATCTGATTAGTGGGTAAAAAGCACTGAATGACTTTTCAGTCACAACTCTGCAGAATTTCAGCATGTTCCACTCTCACCAAATAAAAGCACCTTCAGATGAAGCAGATGTGAGTGAAATTAAAACCACACTTATACTGCAATATATAATATATAGTGGTTCATATTCTCATTTTCCTGATCCCTCAAATCCATCTAGCCTTTCAATATAATAAAATTATATGATTAAATTTCCAACTGTTCAGTTAAAATGGCTTCAAAAGTTTAAATCTGTGTGTAAATCTGGCCCATTAATATTTGTTGGTTGAGCAATTGGTTAAATTGATATAACTGAATTTTCCAACCAAGTTTTTTATCATAAGAACAAAGGACAAGAAATTGTCTTCCTGCTTCCAAAATCCTGAAGTTACTTTTTCCTCCCTGCATCAGGCAAAATGAAGGATTGCTAAAGTTTCTTTTAATCAAAATTAATCAAGGCAGGAAAAATAAAGAGTAAGAAACAGTGAGAGATTCTGACATCAAAACAAGAGTTAAGGGCATTCCACTTGAAATTGAAAGACAATGGGTTAAAATTCAGTCTTCTCCCTGACATGGACAAGAGAAATAAAATAATTAAGTGACATCCTGTATAATTCTCCTAACCACTTCTGGTAATTCCACTGTGGATCAGTTCTGCTTTTGCTGTAAGTAGAATTGGTGTAGCTGATTTAAGCATCTGCCTGGTGTTCACTAACCATGCAAATTACTCACCCTGCTTTACAAATATTACACCTGGAATAAACTCACAAATATCAGTAGGTCTCTGCCCAAGGTACAGTCATGCAGGAACGTTTTGCTGCTTGCCAGAACTCACATTTGTACAAAGAACCCCCTCTGAGACTGTAATAGCACAGTGTAATGGAATTTGCGACTTTCATAGAGGGGAAAATAAAAAAAAAAATCAAAAAAAAAAAATCAGCATTTTGGCTTGGAAGACATTTTGTCAAAAACAACTCATAACTAGTATTGGGGAGAAACATTTTGAGCAAGCTAACCCTCAACAACCCCAATTTCAAAGATTTATGAGATTATTGAACAAATTAATCTGACTTGCTCAGAGCTGCACAATCTCTTTCATCAGCATACATTTGCAGACATTCTGAGATAGTTCACACATATACAAGGAAATACAACACACAATACAACGCAATTATTCAAATAATTTAGATCCACATTACATGGGATGGTAAAGCATATTAGCATTTTAATTTTATGGATTTAAACCAGAGTCCTACAGCTTCCAAATATATTCATAAAAGGCAGAAAACCCAAGAAAACAAATCCCTTCTCCATGCTGCAAAGCAGTTGCAAAGCTGTTCTGCTGAGCTCTCTCACCCTGTTGCTGACATGAGCCCTGAAAGCAGTCTTCCCATACAGATGAAGAGAAAAATCTCTGCATTACCTATCAGATTGTTATTTAAATTTTCTATCATACCATGTACTTAGAAACAATCTGTTGTTTGTAATCTCCAAAGTGTGTGAAAGTCAGTTCGCACTTTTTGTAAAAAACAGAGGCATTTTTCCAGCCCAAGCCATGTTTCCAAACTTCTAAACTCATTTACACTGAGAAGAAATTAGTGGTATGACAGCCTTAACCACAGCAGGCTGAAAAAATGCAGCATCAAATCAATTATGTTTTTTTCCAATATTAGCTATGTGAAATTGAGATTAAATTGAATAGGTGATATAGCATAGTAAAAACAAAAAAATATATATTATATATATATATATTATATACATATATAATTCATATACCTATTTTGAACATTTTATAATATTAGCTTCTGTTCCTTACAGAGCTCTGAAATCCTTCTAATAGTTGTATGACTGTGCATTCAGGAGTCAGGGCATTTCAACATTTTACAGAATTTTTCCCTACTCTTGTTCACTGGAAGAATCCTTGGGGGAAAATATGCCCATTTTAAAACACAAATGGCAAACAACTCTTTTATATTTTTTATTAACAGTGAAATGCAAACACACTTATCTTCTGTAGTTAAGTAATGAAGATGCTATTTCCATGTGCAATAAAACCCAGTAAGTTGTTCATGGACTAACTGAAGTGACTGGCAATTCAATTACAGAGCCAGCATCCCAAATATAAAAATCAACCACATGATTCCAGATAATGAATACAGAAGTGAATGTTTTTCCTCTGATATCAAATAAAACAGTAGATTAGAGATGAAATAAGGTATTTCTTAATCTTGAGTCTGTACCTTTAGTTGAACTGTACATGACATTTCAACCCTCAAAAAAATCCCATTAATTTCTCCGAGCCAGGTTTGGGAGCAGGTGGTGGGAGATTGTAATGGCAGGAACTGAAACACACCTTGCTGTAGAATCACAGTGAATATCTCTGTCTTGCAAAATTTTTTTCACACTTTCATAAAGTGACTAGCCATTGGAAAATGCATTAGGTATCTGTGCATTAAATCAGGTTCAGGACAGGAATGTTAACACTTTATATTCATTGCCCAAATGGGGACTTCGTGGGTGGGAAGATAAACTCCCCATAAACTGAGTGATTTGAGAATTTTCTTAAAACAATAAAGAAAAAAAAAAAAGAAAAAAATCTAAGCTCTGTGGTGGAATAATTGTTAAGCAAGGAGGCACAGTATTGCTGCATTAAAAAGTAAAAAATGTTCTGTGGTAGTCCTACATACAGATAGATAAAGAAAAATCAACAGTATTTCAAAAGACAGCTATGCCACTCTGTAAGTGCACCCAAATAAAAACAATAGCTGTATTTCAAGCACAGTTATTGATTTTAGAAGGTTCAGTACAAATGTCTTCAACATGTGGTTATTTAAAACCTGCTTGCACTCCTTACTGTTGAGCTGGTTCACAGTATGCCTTCACTATGTTTATCTGATTATTTTATTCACTCCTTATTGCTTAGTCATACAAAAATCATTATTGAAATTATTTACTAATTTAAATAAAAGCTCCTTTTTCAGTTTTAACAAGGTTACACTTTATATGCATTTGTAGTCAATGCAAATTCTTTTTATGAACTTACCAAATGAAAACATTAAGGTTTCAAGACAAAATAACAATGATGCTCCACAAACCTATATATTTTGTATAAAAACATAGAGACTTCTGCCCTATACCTGTTCAGAAACCTGTTTGGCAAGAGAAATCAATCCCTTTTCCACAGTCTTCTAAATGCAGATGCCACTGTATTCATGTTCTAATAAATGTAATGATCAGATAAAAAATAATGGGACAAATCTTGTTCATTTCAGAAACAAAACTTCCAGTTAAATGTCAAATAAAAAACCTATTCACATATACATATACATATAGAGAGATTATGATCTATACAAACTGCAATTTTTTTTGCCCATTTAGGTATCTCTTCATTGTTATTTTCAGTCTGACCTGACATTCCTTAGCTTGAATTGTTGCAACATTGCTTCCAGAATATGGGCACAAGCCTCCAGTAGAAAAAATTTGTAATTTATACCCCTGGCTCACAGGCATGAGAACATGACTTAAAGAGATAAATTAGCTTACTAGTAAGTGCTCTCAGATAATCTGCTTCAGAAAATGGATTGTAGAGTTTAACCAATGTCCTGCTTTTGATTTATCTGACATCCAAAACAAACTGCTGTTTACTCTGTTAAATATATATGTGCATACACTAACATATACATGTGTGTATACACACATATCTATCTATATATGTACTTATACACATTTATGTTTACTGTGGGTTATGGCCTCTTTTTAGTTTCCTGAAAATTAGTCCTATCAGCATGTAGGATTTTAATTTTAGTTATTTAATTTAAAATCATATTTTCCTTAAGAAAATAGTTTTAAAAATTTAATCATGTCTCCACAGAAGATGCCTGACAAATTAAGCCATCTGAATATTCAAAATAATGATAATAGAAAACAGAATAGTCTTTACCTGTTTAATGCATTTTTAAACTAATATGTTCTCAGGTATTATATACTTTCCTAGTAATTATCAACTGTTCAAAAGGAATTATTTATCTGCTAAATATGCCTTAATTCTCAAAAATATTTTAAGCATGAGAAGCTTGAAGAAAAGAACTAATGAAACCAGCAGTAACAGCATCACCCAGTGCAGTGGTGCTTGGTTTGGGTGCATAACACGTACAGGATAGTAAAAGGAAGTCTTATGTACACAAAGAGTTAAGTACATCCCCAACTATGTGCAATCACACCTACTGAAGTCAGTGTAAATTAAAATTTCCATTAGCATAAACAGAAAGAAATGAATATATTTTCATATAGTATATATGAACAAAATGACATATAAACACATATACTGAAGAGATTGACTGATAAAATATTGGTTTATTTGCAAGCTTGATTGACATATTTAAGGCTTGACTGCCAAACTACTCGCAAACTACTATTAAGCATAACTCACTTTCAGATTTCTAAGAGTAAAATATATATTTATATACTGTATTCAAAACTGCATGGTAAATTATTTCAGATATTATGGACAAAAATATTGCAATAATCACGTAAGAAGGATGTGGAAAATCAAGCAGACAAGAGAAAACTGTTGGGTTTGGATCTGCCCATGTTCTGGATCATGGCTGTGTGAATATGGTCTGTGAGCCAGGCACAAAGATGCACAGCAGGGACAGCCCTGTCACACAATAAACACCCCAGGTTTCTTTATGCAGAACTCTCGGGACTAGAGGAATGTTTAAAGTTTGCTACGGAGATCAATTTTGAGAGGAGAAATGTTTTGAGAGAAGAAAAGTCACGGGAGGCAACATCCTGGTTATATTGTATCATTTTACTGCAGAAACTCATCTGATCCTCACCATTTTAATTACAAGGAGGCACAGAACCTATTTCACATCTGCTCGCTGAGCCTCAGAAATGTCTTACAGCGAAAAGGAAATGAGAAGGACCAAGAATACAAATGAACTGAAACACAAGCAGCTAATAAATCCCTCCTTTCCTTAAAATCAGTTCTAATAATTTATTGTGAAATACATTTAGGCTTGATCCACAGTAATTTTAATTCAAATAAACACGTCTAAAATGCTCCCATCCTTCCCATTACAGGATATTTATTTTTGCTTATTCTTTAAGCATTTTGGCAGCAATTTGCTCAATGCTATTTCTTTAAGAATGAAAGCTGTAGCATTATATTCCAAAATGGTTGAGGAAACCTTTGCCATGACTCTCAAGTTGCAACATGCCAGATATTTACAGGTTTTCAAAGCTGCTGGTTGAAGATATAATGAAAGGATCTAAGGTTTATGCATGAATCAGCATCCCCTTGTCACAATGTCATGGTGCAGTGATCCCTGCAGAGCTGTAAGACTTGATTTAAAACAGTAAAGCTCAACACTGACTCTTGAGCCAGCAGGATTAAACATCCAAGATTGTACATATATTACCTCTGTGCTCAAACTACTTCACGAAAAACTTGTTATCGTTATGGCAGTTTTATAGTGCTCCACAGGAAACCTCTCTTTAAGAGACTCCAATATCCTTTCAATTCTAAAATATGTGAGAGCACAATACAGCTACCCCTGAAGCTGTTGGGTAGGGAGATTTAAGAGGAAGAACTTCATCTTCATCACTTTCCTTCTTTCTTATTTTGACAGAATTAAAAGCTTTTAAAAAATCTGGTATCACTGATGGTCCACACTCCTTCAATTAGACTAGACTCAATTACACTGTGCTGAAGGACAACGAAGTCCAGTGGTTTGAATATGTTCCATTCTGCCCTATGAATCACCTCCAGTGCTGTACCTTTGCTCCAGCTGTTAAACCAAACAGAACCAAGGAGGTTCTGTTAGAATGAATTAAGAATTCTCACACAGTGCTGAGCCCAGCCTATTTTTCTTGAAAGCTACAACTGCAGTCATGGCAGGAAACCTGCTCTTAATTGTGCCATTACTCAGAAAAAAATGTGCACCGCCCTCAATCCAAACCACTAGGCTTCCTAGTGATGCTGATTTACCAAGTGTCAAACTGCAATTAGATTCCAGCAGCTACTCCCAGTGACCTGTCAACACAGCTTTGCAGAGATGCAACAGTCCAACAGACTAACGTGACTAGTTTTTATGGCTACTTTTTAACATAATTGACTTGTGTTCCTTTCCCAGGTCATGTGAAGGTGGCCCATCCACCTTGGTCAAAATCAGTAGGATTGTGGCCCGATTTGCTGTCATGGCACACATCAGACACGATCTCTCGGGGTTGAGGTGAAACACCCACTGAAGTTTTCACATGAGGTTAAGGCTACCAGCTCACAGAGCATTCTCTCCACTTCTACACCCATTTTCTGGCCACTTTCAAATGACTGAGTAGTATCACTGCTTGGAACATTCCTCAGGGGTAAGTGACCATCTCATCCTTTCTGAAGTTTAGGAACCCAATGGTTCCTAAACCACTGGTTCGAATAAAAAACATTTCCTCCATCAACAAACTCTGAGCAAGCGCTGAAAATTAGTTTGAAGACTTTTACATATTTTTACAGTGGGCTTTCTGTTTGCTTGTTTGTTTTTAAAGCAGATGGAGTAGTGTGCTGTTGCCCTGAGGCTACCAGGGGTGGGAGAGAGGCAGGCTGAGCCCTGGTGGGGCGGTGCAGGGGACCACTGCCGGCTGCCACCTGCGGGTGCCAGGTTGGGACCAGCGAGCAGAGCTGCACCTCACCTCTGCCACACCAGCCAGAGCTTCTGCAGCCTGAAACACGGCTGGCTCAGGGTTTAAATCAAGAGCCAAAATATTACCGTGGCCGATTTGGGGCAGAAAAAGGTCATCATTTCTATTCTGGCATAAGCCTGCCACTATATTTCCATGCAGAACAATCGCCTTGTTGGAGTGAAACACCTGGAAAAATACTGAAGCATTTTCAGATTCATATCATCCTACATTTCTGTGACTTTCTTTTACACCTGCATTGTTTCATAGTGCTGGTTTTGGGCACAAGTACTTTGAACATTATTCCAGAAATAAAATAAAAAAAAATAAATCAAAACAACACTCTCCACCCAAAAAAGCCCCACAAAACAAAACAAAACAAAAACCCCTAACAAAACCAACCTGCAGAATGTTCAGTATTTCAGAAGAGAATAAACATAGAGGGGACAAAAAGAGATGGATTCTTCTTAACCATTTGTGCATGAAGTGCTCTGCAATCAGCTCCTAAATTCTACTTTTTTGTACACCAAATATTTGTCTTTGGAACTCCTTGTTCTACAATCAAACCCTTCTGGGAAGGTAATTGAGAGAATACTGTACATATTTTTAGCATATGCTTCACTAGTCAAATCCAATGCATAAGATAACTTAACTGAAACATCAGTGATAACTGAGGTGATGAAAAACAAGTACATGTTCATGTCTTAATTTGGAGCTCTTCAAACTGCTTGAAAATTGAAGCCTTGGATAGGGTTCAGACCAAGGAAAATCCAACACATGGATGTCATCCATCTCCTTTCTGCTGGAAGCCTCAAAGTCCACCACTGCAGTCTACAGCCTACACATAGCATCTGAGTATTGTAAAAGTTCTCCACAAGAGACAATAGCAAAGCTAATATATGTACTCAAAGGCCAGTCAAAAGCACTTGATGGTCTTGGAGAAAAACATGTAACCTTTAGTTTCTCCAAGACAAGGTGACTATGCCTGTCTCTACTGCTAGCAGGAAAAAAAAATGGTGTTTTGCAAAGCCTGTTTTCAGGTTTTCGTTAACTTCACAGAATTGAGGAAGGCAGAAAAACCGGTCACATTTTTTGCAGAACGCTGCATGAACTGCTACACTTACTTCATCAACAGTCCAAGTACCATCATCTGCAAATAAAGACCCCATGCGGTTCTGGTTGATACAAACCCCCATTACCTGAGAAAGGAAGAACTATCTAAGCAGTTTGCAAAGATTAACAATTTAGCATTACTGTGGCTGATGACGTGCTCTGACCTTTTTTTCCTTCAGCTATGGATTCCATACCCTCCTACCCTCGCACGTGCCACTGGAAGCTCCTTCAGCTGAGCTCTTGCACCACCTATCCCAGCGCCTGTGCCAAGCCGCCCCTCTCAGCACCAGCGCGCAGGGTAGCCGAATCGGGGGGAGGAAAAAAAGGTCGCCAGCGGAGGGAAACTGCTCCGGCTGACGGCTAACCTCCAGATTTAGAGTCCCTTAGGTCAGGAGGGACGGCGAAACGCCTGGGGGGAGCGCGGCGCTGGGCGGGAGCGCCCGGCACGGCACCGAGCGCTCTCCGCATCTCCGCCGCCCGCGCCGCTGCGGAGAGCCCGGGTCCGCCTGAAGCGGGCACGGGCGGCAGGGAGGGCAGCGGGGCCAAGGCGGGCACGGCTCCCGCGGGGTCACACGGCCCCCGGGGGTGTCACACGGCCCCCGCGGGGTCACACGGCCCGAGCGACAGGAGGCGGAAGCGCACACCGCTGCGGGACTCGCCGCCCCGCCGGGGGGGCTCCTCTCTTCCCGCTACCACGACCGCGCTGGCCCGCCCCGCCTTCCCCGTCGCCCGCCGCGCAACGCGTGTGCTCCGCGCCCGCGGCACGCGTGCGGCCGGGCCCCGCCGAGCCGAGGGCGGAGCCGGCCATGGCCCCGACGGGGGAACCGCGGGGGCGGCGGGCTCCCGGCGAGGCAGAGCGGGCGGCGAGCGCGGCCGCCCATGAGCGCGCCGGGCTGGGGGGCGAACGGGCGGCGAGATGGAGAGATGATGGAGAGATGGAGAGATGATGGAGAGATGGAGAGATGATGGAGAGATGGAGAGATGGAGCCCGCAGCACCGCGCGGCGTAAAATGGCTGATCGCCCCCCGCCGCCCGCCCCGCACCCTCGGCTGCTGGCCAGAGGGGGCCCCGGCTAGCCCGCACCGCTAGCGAGGCGCTCCGCAGCCCGCGGGCAGCCCCGGGGCGGCGGGGGAGCGCTGCGGGCAGCCCCGGGGCCGCGCAGCCTTACGTAACGCGCGGGGGGAGCCGCCGGGAACCATTTTACACCTCCCGGAGGGCTGGGGGGGCGCACGGAGACCCCGAGCCCCGCTCGCACGGGGCCGGGCGCTCCCGCAGCTGCTCGGCGGCGGGGCGGCACCGCACCCCGCACACAGCCCCGCACACAGCCGTGCCCCGCACGCACACACACACACACACACACACACACACACACACACCCCCGCCGCACCGCTCGCAGCCGCCCCGCCCCCGCCGCCACGGCAGGCTGGCAGCGCCCGCTACTCACAGGCGTTGGTGACGGCGAAGCTGTTGGCCACCTCCAGGTTGTCGATGTGGGGAGTCAGCCTGAACTCCGAGGTGGAATACTGAACCATCCCTACCCGAAACGCGCTGTACTCCTGATCGGCGCCCCTCGGGAACAGCCCCCCTGCAGGGAAACACACACGCGTCAGGCGGGCGGGGGCACCGGCGGAGCGGCGCCGGGGCCAGGTCTCTGCCCGCCGCGGGGCCGGGCCGGGCGCGGGTGCCGGAGCGCTCCCGGCCGCGGCTCCGACCCGTGTCGGGGAGCGCGGGGCCGGGCGCCGTGGCCGGGGAAAAGGCGAGGGGACCTCGCTGGCGCCCGGCGGGCACCGCGGTGGGACTGGGCGCGCGGCGACATGACAGGAATGCCCGAGTGACACCGGCGGGGATGAGGGCTCGGGAGATCCGCCGGGAGGAGAGCGGGGTCCCCCCCAAATGCGGGCACCTACCGATCTGTATGCTGTTAGAATTGACCCCCCAGATCAGTCCCCACAACACAGGAGCCAGGAAGACAGAAATATGCATAATCTTTTGCATTTCCAGGAAAAGTAGAGCATCCACAAAGCCACGGAAACAGCCCTTTCTTCTTCTTCCTCCTCCTCCTCCTCCTCCTCCTTCTCCTCCGCGGAGCGCGCTCGTCAGCAAATTAGATCCCGTGCGCTCCGGGCGAGCGGCCGGCGGGAGCAAGCGAGCCACGGGAGGGAAGAAACGAGAAGAGCCCCGCGGCGGGTGCGGGAGAAGCCGCTGTCCGAGCCGCCACCGCCGCCGCCGCTCCGGTGCTGCCGGCGGCTCCGGCGCTGAGCGGGATGGGGATGCCGGCGGTGCCCGCTGCGCTCCCGCCGCCCGGCCCGGCCCGGCCCTGCCCTGCCCTCGCACGCGCTCGCCCGCGCTCCTCGCACTCAACGGGCGGGCGGCGCTCCCGGCGAGGCGGCGGCGGCGGCGCCTGCGCGGAACCGGCCCCGGCGGGAGCGCGCCCGCCGCGCCCCCTGCGCGCCGCGCCCCGCCCCTCCAGCACCGCGGACAGCGGCCTCGCTTCTGCGGGACCGCTGAGTTATCCATCCATCCATCCATCCATCCATCTATCTATCTATCTATCTATCTATCTATCTATCTATCTATCTATCTATCTATCTATCTATCTATCTATCTATCTATCTATCTATCTATCTATCTATCTATCTATCTATCTATCTATCTATCTATCTATCTATCTATCTATCTCACCGGCCTTCCCCAGTTTGGAGCCGCCTTGCAAATACACCTGAAAAGCATTTTTTTTTCTTTTTTTTTTTCTTTTTTTTATTCTTTTTTAAGCTGCTGTACCCAAACCGTTGAAGTTAATATGCAGAAAGAGTTAAAGCTATTCTGATTTTTTTATTATTTTTTTTTCCCCCACCTTTCCAAGATGGGTTCCGGCTGTTTTAGCTAGACATGCTATTTTCTGCAAGCTAAATTTAACATTTCTCAGTTTGGCATGAAGTCTGTTGCTGTGCACCACACACACTTTTATAGAAGAAAAGGCAGTGTAGCATTCCTGTGACCATGACAATGAATTTGCTATTAAGTAATCATTTTCTGGCATATTTTTTATTAATTTATATTTAGTTAACAATGATGGGAAGTATCCACATGGAAAAGGATACTCATCTTGCAATGAATTACCTTTTCCATTTTTTCTTCCTTTTTAATTTTTATTTTTCTTATTATTATGATTAAATTGTTTTAATTCTCCTTTCCAGGAGGAGGGTGTCAAAGCTTCAGGTATCCAGATGTCAATATGAGTACATATCCTGAACACATAGGAAGCTGATAATTTGAGGCCCTTTACTCATCACTAATTCATGATGAGTTTTGTTTCATTTGAGTCATTTCACCAGGAAATCCTGTACAAGCTTTTTTTTCTGTACTTGTCTCATCTTCTCTCTCTCGCCCACAAAATGAGATGAGCCTGACAAAGAGAGCAAGCTTTAACAACCTAAGCATAAAGCCCCCATGGGCTTATCTGTGTGGAATGGCAGAGTTGCTACAGCCCTTCCTCTGTCTCTCCCCCAGCCCAGTCTCTCCCAGAAGCCACGTTTTGTGCTGCATGGTAAAGATAACTATTGAATTCTGTGAAAGGGGCAGGCAGCGTCACTGTGAGAATCAACAGATTAAGCTGTCAGGGGAAAGCTTGTATCCAGGTAGTCCCCACTGCATCCCAGACAATGAGATGTACAGACATTTACTTTTAATAAATTTTTCAGTGTAAAACTGCCAATCTTTAACAGAAGCACAGATAAATCGTATACTTTTTTTTTTTGTCACTGAGAACCAAACCATCCCTCTATGTATAACAAATAAGGTTAAAATTAAACAAAGATCTTGGTTTAAAGGTTGTATTTTAACATGTTAAAACAAAACAAAAAATCATATTTTCCAATATTATAGCTGCATAATGAACTAAAATATAAAAAGGATTTGGGTGATGTAAAGCATAAAAATGAAATAATGGTTGTTGATTTTCTAAAGCATATTTTTCCCCTGCAGAATTGTGAGTGTGCATAGGTATACATCATGTACAATATGTGTGTGTATACATATGTGCATGTACTACTCCAAATTTGTATTATCACATCAGAATATGTAGGAAAAAAAAGTCAAATTATGTTGCCATATTCCACTGTTGATGTGCCAGGGAAAAATACAAGATTTCAACTGAAATGACTAAGTACAAAAGGACAGCATGGGTGGATCAATCAGCAAGGAAACAGTTAAATCAGAATTTAGTAATAGTGAAAAATGTCAATAATACAAAAAAAAAAGTTTTCTTCAACTCTCTACTTTTTATAACAATCCGATGCTAATCGAAAAGATGCAAGCAGGCAAAGGAGAAAAAAGCAATTTATAGGCGATAGTAATTTATGACCATGTACTAAGAATAGACATACTCATTAACACTATGCATGAGAAAATCAGACTACATTACTGGGAATCACATTCAATACTTATTTCTTAAGGGAAAAGAATCTTGTGAGAGGTAAGTAAGGGCTGTATTCTTGAAAGCAGAAGATTATATTCTTATATGCATTCTTCTGAAAGGAGCTCATATAAAAATGCATTAGTTCAGAATGTGAACAAAGCATCAATGGGAAGACTGTTAATAATAAGCATCCATCACTTGTTGAAAGGAACATAGCAGTGCAATAATAATGAAAACAATGGCAGATGACAGAAGTCCAGATATCAAATAATAAGATGTCAGACCCCTGAAAAGCCGAAGTGCTTAATCTTGATTCCATAGAACTCCAGGAGAGGTTTGCTACCTACTGCAAAGAATCACAGCTATACTTGATTTAACAATTTAATATTGTCCAATGGTTATTCTGAATGTAAGGTAGAAGGTGGTGAGGAAGTTAAAAAAGAATTGATATATGTGCTAATCAGAAGTAAAATTTATCAGGAATACATTTCCTTTTCAATTCATCCTGGCACAATCCTGGTTGAGACAGTGGCTGCAGTTCAACTAAATGTTCATATGTTTCATCAGCTGAATATGAGATGCAGAAAGAAACTTGGAAAAGACTGAGGAACTGAAAATTTTTGCCTTGTGCCCAGAAACATTTAGCGATCACTCCCCATATATTTACCAAAAAATAGTTCAGGAATGGCTTGATGACACGGATTACATGCTTCAGGAAAGTAACTTAGACAATACAAAACACTGGAGGAGATGGATGGAGTAAAAAAAATCCGTTGTTCAATGCTGATATTCATCACATTCAGATTAGAAATAAAGTTTATCTTTGTTTTGCTGTTTTAATAATGTATCATTGACCATGCAGTCATATGCTGAGCAGTGTAATGAATTCCTTAGCCCTGCAAAATGCACAGTTAAAACCAGACTCATCGAAATATCCTAGTTGAAAAAAGTTAAATTCTGAGAAGGCCTTGGCTCAGACTAAATGTTTATAGTAGGCCTTCTGGACTTCTATCCTATCAACATTTGGGGTTTATATTCACTATTATTTTCTGTATCTTCTTCAATGAAAAAAAAAATCTTAAAATGTGCAGAATTATTGGGATGCAAAAATGCTGTACCAACATATGAATCCTTTGATTCCATGGCTGATCAATAAATACATCCCTTCAATAAACATTATTGTCTTTGCATTTTTGAAACCTACAGAACGTTTTCAAATACCAGTAAGTGTAAATAAAGAAGAAATAGAAATGAAAGTTCCAAATCTATTTCGAAGTGGGTAGTCCCATATGTTCACTCTGGATCTCAAGAGTCTTTTTAAAAATAAAAAGTATGTCCTGATCTTCCATGCTCGTTCTGCTTCCTGTTCTGATTAGCAAACACGTACTGTTCCCATTAACTGCACACACACCCGGGGAGGACACGTTCTAAGGAGCAGCTTAAGCTACCTTCTATTACCTCATTTTGATGATGAAAAAAGCAACATCATGACCCTTCTGGTGTAGCTGATGTAAAATAATTGGTAATAATCATAGAGTTTTCACTTCCCTTTGCTATGTACTAGCTGTAACAGTGCAGTTTGTTACCATGTTAGCTAACTGTTATGAGAAATTTATAGCAATTTGGGATTTGCTTTTTTTATTGAGCTACTTGTATTCTTCCTATTTGCAGAAAATTTTATATTTATTTTGCCAATAAAATCACTTAAGCATATGCTAAATAAATCATGTGTGTGGAAAATCTTCTATTGATTACTTCAATTTTTTTCTGCTGAGATTATCACAAATTACATTGTTAAACCTCTGGAAAAACATAAAAGGAACACTTTCAGATTAGATTATGCATGCTAAATCCCTGATTCTTGTCTGGCAATATCTTTCTTTCTCTTCCAGTGGTATAAAAAACTTCCATGGCTTTGTTTCAGATCCAAGGGATGCATCTCTTATTCCTGTCCTAATTTTTCCCCTGCCTACCTTCTACTTCTCCTCTTCTTCGCTGTTTCCTTTCCTGACTGATTTCCATCTGGTTTTCAAATGCATTACCATCAGAATCTCCTTCTCTCCACAGTTATTTTCCTTCATATTTTACTCTCCATTCTCTCTGTGGAGCACAGCTAATTCAAATGTGTTGGACTGTTGCTTTAGACTATAGTAGCCAGCCCTGATCCTCTCTCTTTTCCTCTACCACCTCTTCCATCTGTTCCACAAGCAATGCCAGCCTTGACTTCAGTGCTGTTTTTTATTCTCATGGTGTTCCTATTCCTTTTTTTTTCATGCTGGCTTCTATATTCGAAGTATCAACTCTACATCCATTTTTCAGGTCAGCTCTTAATCACTGAAATTCCTCTTTAGCGTTGCACCTTTTCTGTCACCTGTGAGAAATGTGTTACTCGTTATTCAGAATGAAAAGCCCTTTGGAGATGATGAAGACATCAGATCTCATATACCAGTGGACTGTTCCCTGCTGAGGTATGGTACTTGTCAAATCCCCAGTACTTGTCAAATCACCTCTCTGTCTCACTTACCTGCATTCATAAACAACACGCTAAAATGTTAAAAGGCAAAAACGAGCTGACAAGAATGTTATAGTCTGCTCTCTATTGACATATCTGGGGTACACTTTTAATGTAAGTCTCTAATTTCTACTAACTTGTGACTTGGACTTTTTTCTTTTAAAACTAGGTGTTTTTTCCCTCAGCCATCACAGAACCGTGTGGTAATCCCACATCTTCAGAATCCCGAGCAGTAATGCTAAGAAGCAACTCTGGAACTACAAACTACAAACAGGTTGAAACCCAAGGCTAATATGTGCCAGTGACAGTAAAACCTCTATACAAGCTTGGTCACATATTGCTCTGCACTTAAATTTATGACTATTGTAGGAAGTTGACTGTGTCATTGTAGTGAGTATGCAGAAGTAATATTTGAACAAGGACATGGGACAAATACCAGCCCATGGGAAATGGGCTGTGTAATGATCATTCTCAGCATGGAGAAGACATCTTCTCGGTTTAATGTTTCATTCATACATAAAAACTATTCATAACCTATATACTTACTCCATTTACCTTAGAAACCTGGAGAAATCAGCTGACCTTTTTAAAATTTGAACCTGTTGCAAAGCTGATGAGCATCAGAGACTTGATTTCTTTTTGTATCCCAACAGGCAAAATTAGTTCATGAACACTGAACTCTCACAGCGAATGGAAATTCTCAGAGTGGTTTTCCATGTTAATCAACACTATAATTTCCTTTATGACCTTGCAGAAAATTCAGGACAGTGTTCATATAAGCTTTGCAAAGATGCTTCCTACCACAGCAGAACTAACTCCTTAATCCAGGGAAGACAGCTTCTCATAACATTCCACATTGCAGGAGTGATTCTCTCCTTCTTGTCTGGAATAGTTTCCTTAGGATCTTGTTCATATCCTTTGCACAAATCTTTGAGCCAAGGGCTTTTTGAACAAGCAGGAAAGCTGCAATGATAACGCCGGTGCCAATCCTGCTTTTGGGCTGGGGACCACGGTGGTCAGGGCCAAAGCAGGGGAGGAGGAAGGGCAGAGTGTCACCTCCTTCCACCCCTTGGAGCTGGGGAGCCCCGTTCCAGGCTGCTCAGTGAAGCACACACAATTTGGCCAGCTGTCAGCGTGGGGAGATGTATGATGGAAAGAAAAGAGGCTGCTTTGCTGCTCCCTCCACAGTAAAGTGGAACGAAATTCACTGCAGTCACCAAGGGAGTAAATGAAATTTCTGTTTTTCTTCTTCCGTGGGGGTGTTTCCCTTTTGAGCCTTACAGCAGTATCAGAAGGCATGCAGGCAGCAGGTTCCACTTGCCCCAAAGCCACTGGCCACAGTCACAATAGCTGTACACCAGACTGCAGCGTAGCAGATTTTGGTGTGTCCACATGTAACTGAGAATTAGGGCACAGATTCATTTATAAGCACATTGTGCTAATCTGCATTTTTTATTCTTTTAAATTTTCTTAGTTTTGCTTTTAAAAGTAAAAAATATTCACAAATATTCTTTTAAAAAGAAAGATGTTCATGATAAGAATTTAGTTTAAAAATGGTTATGTTATTGCAGTGCATTTTATTTAGATCACTTTAATAGATTTATAATTTTTTCAGGGCTTCTGTCACTGGGAAAACAGTAAAATTTAAGTTATAGAGATTAAGAGTTTAAACACCTATCAGTCAAATGGTCTCTATTATGTTTTCCATTAAAAAAAAAATCAATAATAGAAAAAGCATCAAGAAAATGTTAAAATAATTTATTTTATGACACAAATAGGTAAGAGAAAAATTGCTTCAGAAATTATACTATGAAGTACAAGCACTTAGCAACATTAACAATAAATTAAATTGGAAGAATAGATAGAATTGTGCAAGACAAGATAATAATTCCTTTCTTCAGGAAACATCCAAAAGACAGAAAGTTTTTGTTTTGTCCAAATACCCATTGCAGACATTTTACACTATACTTTTAAAAACCACATCAGAAATAGGATGTAAGATTAAAAGGATTTCTGTGATTTGAAACATCAGCACTCCTAGCCTTATCATTATGATCTTTCCACAACATAAATTTCTTTTGGGTTCACCATTTACCTGTTTGACATCCATAATTTTTATTTTAAATTGTCTTTTTGCGTCAAGAAACAGCTTGCTCAAGTTAGCACAGGAATATACAGCATTGTGCTCAACAGAAGTTTATTTTTAGTTCTGAAAAACCGCTTCAGTTGTTCAGCCCCAGAACTAGTTCACAGCACAGATATTTTTACTTTCACCTCTGCATTGGCATATCTTCCCAGAGGTTAGTTGTGATAGTGTGGTGTTATTGGCAAATTTTACAACAGGACAAAAAATCCCAAACCAGAAATGTAAGAGAAAACCAAACTATTCTTATGAGGCACTTAATTTCATACTTTGGCCAAGAAATACATCTACTTAAATATAGCAAATATGCAGAAAATAACATTCTGCTAACTGCATAATTGATTTTAATATAGGGATTAATAGATGAGCTTATATTAGAAAAGTTTCTGCTTATAGAAATTTGTGGCATTAAAGACAACTTAAACAATGTTTGCTTTGTCTTGACTGAAACTGTGGTGCACTGTTATTTTGCACATTGTGGTCTGTGGAGTTGCCATTTAGCCTGAGATTGGCATTGCTCCTTACTGATTGCCCTGCCCTTAATGAGACCTGTGCACGGAGGTGATGTGCACACATGGCTGGGCTCTGAACAATTCTGAATTTCTGCCTTCCAGGGACACATACACAGCACAACGAATGAAGGAGTGCATGAAGGACTCCAAAAGAAAGGGATGAGCTGGTGGGTCTCAAGAGCAGTTCAAAAATGGTTGTTTACAACAAGAACCTAACCTTGAACTTGGAAATGTCACTGTCATAAGTCTAAACAAGCTGGAAAGGAAAACATGGGCAGAGAGACAATTTATGGCACAGCTAGGAATATGTGAAGCAACGACAGGGATACATCTTCTCTCCCAAACCCTGGCTGTACCTGACCTGTCAGTACCAGCTGTAGCTGTGTATGTGAAAATAGCATTAATGCCTTGCTGTTAAATTAAGCAGATCTTCTGATGTGATCTAATGAATTCACTTTCTATAACTAAAGCTATAAAAATGCCTTTGCTGATAGTATCTGACGTAAATAAGAGCACAGAAAGGCATTTTCTGCAGGAGAACCCTCACCAGCATTTGCCTTCATTCTGCTGGGCTCCCTGTGGTTTTAGTGGCACTAACAAAATAGGACCTTAATTTTAGAGGTTGGTCAGCTGTAGCAAATAAACGTCAAAGGCAATGAAATGGGCTTACACAAAACACACAAGGCCTTTTGAAAAAGCTAGGGAAACATAAAGAGATCAGAAGCTTCTCTCCTCAAACACGTATCCAGAATCATCCAGTTCTTACTGATGTTTTCATACTAGAACAGTAGCAATAGTTCAGATTTTCTTCACAGCAAGAAGCATTCAGCTATTTGAGGCAGTTAAGAAAAATCACAGATCACACCAGCACTCCAAACACTACTGCTGAACAAGATAGCAGATTGCAATATTGCTTCTCTGCTTGCTTCTTGCAGAGCTGCACATGAAAGTCTGTTAATGTTATGCTTCAGAATGGAATTTTCTCCATTCATCATCTGATTATTTTATAATTTTATTAATTATAGCTCATCTCAATTCAGTGCCTCATTAGATGAACAGACGATTTGGTGTTATTGACAAACGATTGTGTGATACATATGAATAATCAATTACAGTAATACTCCATGAAATGACAGTGAAGTTAAATGGATTGAAAATACCACCCTTGAGATTGCTCCTGCAATCTTTTCCTTTTGAATGTCAGCCATGAAAGACAACCCAGCAGTAAGCAATCCATGGGTCAGACAGATGTGTGGCACACACTGTGTATGAACCAATCCCCAGGTGATTTTATCTACACTGCTTTTGGATTACATCCTTTAAATTACAGATAGCATTGCCTGAAAGGAACTTCCCATCTCAAGGGTTTAGAAAACAAACTCCCCAAAACATGTCCATATTTTACTGCACTCCTTCTATTAATTCATTTCCTAGTATTCACTTAATATACCTATCAATTACTGTTGATCATTACTAGCACTGATGAACTAATAAAATACTGGATACCAACTAATCACACCTTTTGTTTAAAGGAAAGTACTTACTGTGCATTCTATGTGACAGCACTTGCTTTGAATTTGTAATTGAAGGAACTAGTCCAGTATGTGACTTCAGTGTCTGGTAAAATCCTGGAAAAGGTTATTTTGGGAAGTATTGAAAAACAAGGACAGCAACATTGAAAACAAGGCCTGGAGGACAAGGCAGTCACCAGTCACAGCCAGAATGGCTTCATGATGGGACAGTCTTGCTTGTGATGAAGGTGACGATCACCTAGGTGATGAAAGGAAGCCAGCTGATGTAATCTTTTGGACTTAACAAAGGTTTTGATACTGTCTCTCACAGGATCCTTCTGGACAAAACGTCCAGCATTCAGCTGGATCAAGACATCATGTGATGGGTGAGCAACTGGCTCACGGGTCAGGCACAAAGAGCTACAGTGAGCGGGGTGACATCAGGCTGGCAACTTGTCACTAGTGGGGTTCTGCAGGGCACCCTAAGCTCAGTTCTCCTGAACATGTTAATTAACCACTTGGACACAGGACTCAAAGAAATACTAAGTTTGTTGAGGGCACTAAACTGGGAGGAGCTGTTAACACTCTTGAGGACAGAGAGGCCCTGCAAAGAGACATTGAAATATTAGAGATGGGCAATCACCAACCGTATGAAGCTTAATAAGGGCAAGTGCTGGATTCTGCACCTGGGATAGGGCAACCCTGGTCATTTGTATAGACAGTGAAAGATAGAGTGAAATGCTGGGGGGCAGTGCTATGGAAAGGTACCTGGAGGTCCTGGTCAATGGCAAGTTGAACATGAGTCACTGTGCCCTGGCAGCCAGGAGGGCCAACCCTATCCTGGGGGCATCAGACACAGCATGGCCAGCTGGGCAAGGGAGGGGATTGTTCCACTCTGCTCTGAGCTGGGGTGGCCTCATCTTGAGTGCTGGGGGCAGTTTGGGGCACCACAATATAAAAAACATTATTAGAGAGTGTCCAAAGGAGGGCCAGGAGGATGGTGAAGGGCCTTGAGGGGGAAGCCATGAGGAGTGGGTGAGTCAACAATGGAGGGCAGACCTCATTGCAGCTCTTCCTTGTGAGTGGAAGAGGAGGGCAGACACTGATCTCCTCTTTCTGGTGCCCAGTGACAGGACCCAAGGCAATGGCCTGAAGCTGTGTCAGGGCAGGTTTAGGTTGGAAACCAAGAAAAGGTTCTTCACCCAGAGGGTGTTTGGGGACTGGAACAGGCTCCCAGGGAAGTGGCCACAGCACCAAGCCTCATGGAGTTCCAGAAGGGTTTGGACAATGCCCTCAGGGCACATGGTGTGACTCTTGGGGTGTCCTGCGTAGGGGCCAGAGTGGGACTCTATCATATTTATGGGTTCCTTCCAATGCAGAATAGGCTATGATTCTGATTTAATATCTCATGGCCCACATTGCTCACTCTGAGCCATGGCAGGGGATGATTTATTTCACAGAGATCTGGAAAAATACATGGTTTGATATGGATGCACCTTGCAAATACTTGCCAAACAAAATAATATTAATAATGGAAGGGGAAAATACTAGTAATTTATTAAACCCTGACACACCATTTTCAATAAGGCTTAGTCCTAGGAATGCCATTATATTAAATATAGATATTGATGCGTATGCATATTAAGTTATAAATGGATAAATAAATTATTTTAAAAGCTACAACTTCTTCCTTTGGTTCTCTGCAAAGTCTTCTGCAGTCCAAGTGAGCAACTATGAGGTTATTTTAAGAATCTGTTTTAGATATCAAAAAGAAGTAATATTAAAGGAAAGAATGCATGCATGCATGCCTGCAGTAGATTCTTCTCTGACAATAAATCAGAAAGAACTACAGTGGAAAGCCAATGCAGATGAGGGGGAAGATCAGGCACTTGAAATCAGTCAGACAACTTCCAGAAATGTTAAGACTGGGAGAAGACAAATAGACATATCACCACTTTATGCCACTGAATCTATGATTAATAGTGACTGAAATATTTTTTATTACTACTTGTGTGCATTACAGTAGTGCCTTAAGGCATTGTACAACATACAGCAAGATAATATTTTTTGCCCCAGGCACAAAAGGCCCTTGGCACAACAGAAAGCTGCCTTATTGTCCTCTGGCACTTGGTGCAGAGGAATGTAAGGAAATAGAGGAAATAATCTGCCAAATTTGCATTGGAGACCTGAGGAAGGGACACTTGCCTCTGCTGTCTGGGTATTGTGTTTAGCTACAGAGCAGAACCTATATGTGATGTTCAGACTCAGGCTGTGCACAGAGCCGTGCCCCCAGTCGGGGCCCATGTGCACTCAGCCAACAGCAGTCCTCCTACTGCTTGGTCAGAGAAGAAATAATTCCATTGATTGAATTCTTTCAGCAGGAACTGGCAGAAAGACCATACTAAAGGAGAGCATGATGGCTGTGTGCAGATGGGAGGTCAATATGGACAAGACTACCTGGTCTATTTCATAAAGGTTTGGTTTTTATTTTCATCTGAGAAATGAAAACTGTTGAAAGATTAAATGCTGTCCTATCTTTTAAACTGGAATCTCCTTTCAGACAAAATAATTTATTCCAATTGTCAAAGCTCATCAGACTCTCAGTGTGAGTCTTGCATAAATGGGTTTATTCCTGGCTGTTTCATTTGCACACTCCATGAAATTTTTTTCTGCCTATTTAATTTCATCAAAATTTCTTCACAGACACTAGCAAACTTGCTGTAAGAGCACTGTAATGTAAAATACACTATCTCTTCCTTATGTTCCTATGTGAAAAAATAGGGTAAACCACCATATATTTTAATAATTAGTACACTTAGAAAAATATCCATTTTAAAATGCTGTTCCTGAAATAGGAAGAATATGGAGGTATATGACAAATAAAACAATAAAATCATGCTTATGGGTAACAGATAATAAAGCACTTCCAGCTTAGATATGCACTTGATGTTTAAAATCTCCCATGGTAAAATTTGTAACATTCGGTATTCTACAGTAGTGGTGCAAAATACTCCCATGAATCTGCAGTGCCTGGGAATATTATTATGGCACCAGCATTATTATTTTTCTCAAGAAAGATCTTCTCTCTTGCAAGAAAACTTGTCAAGTGTTGAATGTGATGAACACATTATTGCAGTGGCACGGGGCTTGGGAAGCATAGCTGTGTTTTTCTCTGGCCGGTTTGCTTTGAATGCAGCTTTGAATACAGGGCAGGTCCAATGCAGGGAGGAGTCTTGTCCTTGTCCAGCCTTCTGTGGGGCAGCCAAAATGACTTCAGCTGCAGCACATCCTCCAAAACCTCCTTGGCTTAAAGAACACAGCAAGGTAAGAGCTGTTAAGTCAGAAAAAACAAACAAGGCCAGTGTGATCCTCTCCTGCCATCACGCACATTTGGTTTTATTCGTGTAAGAACAAAAAAAACACCTCAGGGAAAAAAACTAGAAAAATATCACTAAGTAAAACTTAAGGTTTAATTCTGCAAAGATGATATCTCATGGTGGATGCTGTATATCATTTGTATTTGCTTGAAAAAAGGTAGCTTCTGTGATAGTCTCATCCAGAAGCACGTCCAGAAGGGGAATGGAAGCAGGGCTGCCTCAGAAGCTGACACAATCAGACAAATATTTTAAAAAGCCTACAAAGATTTTACTCCCTTCAGTTGGCTGAGGCTAAACAGGATTTGTCAGAAGCAGGAGCAGGTATCAAGACAGGCTTTGTTAAAAGCAGAAGCTGATGCTGGAGTGGTACTGGTCAGAACCATAATTCTTTACAGTCAGCTCCTGTCAGTGTAATGCCTGTGAAATAGCCAGTCTCCAAATTAATGTTTTCCAGTGAGCTGGCTTTTGAGAGTCAAAGAAACAAACAAATTAATCTGGAAGAATGAGCCTGCCTGAGACACTGATAAATCTGTTATGACAATGTAAGGCTTATTAAACACTAAGAAACATTATTTCCCTAGCCTCTGGGTCAAATGCAACTTTTAAGGTTAATAGAGGAAATCAACATTTTAAAAAAATGTCACATGGACTACTTTTTTTTTTTGTGTTCTGCTTTTCACAGGAAATTTACAAACTTAACTCAAATACATAATGCATGTAGTGAAATTTTATCCAAATATCAGAATATTTTTAGTTATAGGGACATAATTCAAATAGCATAACACATATAATGTTAAAAATAAAGAAACAAGTAGGTCCTAGGTCTTCTCCTGTATTACCATTCAAGTGCTCTTGAACATCAGCACTGGCTTGCCTTCATGAACTCTGATAGAGTCACACACACAATCTTTGCTCTGACTGCACAGAGATGAAAGGTAGGATATCTAAAGCATATTGCCAAGGAAATAACTCAGGCTAGATAAAAAAAGAGTGCTTTGCAGAACAGAAAAGCTAAACAGTACTATTGATTATCATGATGTATGCTACAGAAGAAGGTGGAAGCACAGGGCTGCCTACATACAGACTTTTCTCTCAGAAGCAGCTGCAGTTTCAGCAGAGGTTTTTCTTGCAGTTTGTGCTGCTAGAGAAGGTTTCCCTTGAGCTGAAAGGCTTTTGCAGGGGGCAACGGTACAACAGCTTGACCTGCTATACTCAGGAGGGTTCCTTGGCCCAAAAACCTCTTGAGCTTTCTTCTTCAAGTAAAAAAATGACTCCTACTGTGAATATTCATAGAAAGTAACAGACTGACACAGATATATATGAAAAACCCCACACTTCCCACTGCCACAGCCCGAAGAACTCATCAGGCTGAAAACAGTAATACAATACCTTATCCTTTATACTCCACAATCCTCATATTTCTTCCTGTTAAAGCACATTATGTGGCCTAAGGAAGTGCCTGATGGGACAAAAATCCCTAGTAACAAGACATTACTCCATGTTGTCCTATTGGTTGGTCTCCGTCACAGTAAACCATATTTTCATGCAATAAGATGAAAGGCCATTAATTTTCTTGTACTGAAAGACACGTGCTTAATGTACCTGCTGCCTCTGTGTGATAGGTAATGGTGCCAGGCAGCTTTGGATTTATCTCAATACTCAAAAGATGAGTTGACTAACAAACTTGAAGGTCCTTCAAATACCTCCCCTGCTAGGAGGGAATCAGAGGATGCTGGTCTCAGAACCTGACAGGCACTGACAGATTGAGAAATCCCATGCTAAACAGTAATCAGTGCCCCTCAAAATTAGGGTTGACCTGCACGGACAACCAGGAAGCCAAAAAGATGTTTACAGTCTCGTTCTTGCTAGTCTCACTGTTTTTTTTAGTCTCATTATTCATTCAAAAGATTGTGATCTAATATCCACTGTTAGAGGCAGGGACTTTAGACAGAATGGCTCATAAGAGGGATAGACTCAGGAGGAAACCTCGTTCATGCTCAGGTGGGTGAATCCCACTCATTCATTTACACGTGCATTGGTTCAGGAAAAAAGCAAACTGGCATTTTTTTGTCACTGCCAACTGAATGCTCCTGTCAGTGCACAAAATTAAAAATGTCAGAAATCCTGTAGGTGATCAAGAGCTGTGGAGAGAAATATTTTACGGTGCCATCTTTCCCATCATCCGTAGGAAGGATCTCTCTGTGCTAGCACACAGTGCGTCACCCAGCACACACCTACAGTTCACAGGCACGGGCTGACAACACCCACACGAGCTAACTTTAAACCAACTGCTTGAGCACAACAGCCAAGGCAGCACAAAGCTTTGTGGGGGTGAACTCCAAGGATATTTCTTCATGCCCCAGCCAGCAGGTAGGCTTCCCAGCCACAGCTCAGTGTCACCATGGTGATGCTTCCAGCCCTCCCCAAAACAGCCAGTTTAAGGGTAATGTGGATAAGCCTGCACTAGCTGCAGACATTTTAGTGACTGCAGCATAGACATACTCATAGCAATGAAGAGCTCTCAGAAGGATTTCAAAATAGCCAGGTAATCTTTATTTTAAATGTCTGCTGCAACCGTACCCACTGATGGAAGGAGGACAGGTGCAGGGGGAGTACAGGGGAGGGCAACTTTCTTGAGTCAGGCAAAATGCAAGGGAGTGCTGCAAGCAGCCCAGATTGCTTGTGAGTGAATTGATACAATGGCACAGACAAAACCACAATGATGAGGAATTTATGTCCTCAAATTTTTCTTTATATTCCACTGTTTACTTAGGTGTAGATCTTCATATGAAAAGAATTAGTTTCCTTATCTTTTGGGCACCACAGATGAGCTTAATTTTCCTGTTTTTTTATTAATTCCTTATAGTAATATAAAAAGAATGTAACTCATTTATATACAAAGCAAATGCCTAGACACATATTAAACAGTTGACACAAAAAATGACTATTATTTGATTTATCTGTATCTGTATCTGAATTTCTTTCCACATTACCTTCTGTAATCCTGGAATTAGTACACGAAAGAGTCAAGTAACAATGTCCTCTCATTCCCATATCTGCTACACACCTCATTTGTACTCACTGCAGCACAACGATATCTCAATAGCCTGAAAAATCACTTGACACTGCATATATTCAGGTTGCACTCCGTTGGAAATAAATAATTCAATGTTACCTGTTCTATAAACACCCCCATCACAATCCCCCAGTAACCATAAGGATAAGCTGCTTTAATTGAAGCAGAGACCATGGTCTGTACTATAACTGTATTGTAACATCTCTTAAGAGATTCCTTTAACAGCTATAACAGACTGCTTAAGTAAGGTATTGTCTCTCTTCAGAGAAAAATATTTTTAAATAAAGAATACTTGTAAGTGAATTTCCTTTAAAAGATTATAGAGACAGGTCAATCACTGTGGTCATGCCCAGTGCTGCTGCTTTCTCTTTAATGGGTAATAGGGCACCAAAGACATCTTCCTTTACCCTGTTAACAAGTCCAAATTAATCTGAAGACTCTGAAGAATGAAAGCTGCTTGGCAGTGTTTCCAAGTGGTCAATCTTCTGTACACTGCACATACAAAAATAAACTCCTTTCCTCAAAAGACCAACTGCTCACATACATCATCTCAGCTAGAATTAAGTGGAGAAAAGAGGAGGTGCCATTGCACACTGAAGAGCTGCTCCTAAAACTGGATATCAAACATGAGCTGTGTACTATAGGGAATCAATGCATAGCAGCTGATAAGCTTTTCAAATTACATCCTCACTTATTGCCTACCTTAAATTTTTAGATGCAGTTGAGAAATGAATTAAATAATCTCCATGGAAATTCCTAACACAGTGTTCGAATGTGTTCTAAAATCCTGAAAAATTGTAGAAATATATCTAAAGGGTGATAATACTATAAAAGAACAGAATTAGCTACTTGAATACTACCCCTCAATACTTAAGAACCAAGAAAATACCAAGGTTTATCTTAAGGGTAGAACAAAAATTTGTAACTCTCCTAGCAGTTAAGAGCAGAACTTGAAGTAAATGTCAGCTGAAACACAGATGGGCTCTCCCACAAAAACAGATTTTGCTGTCATGTGGTTTGTTTAGACATCATGGCTAGTTAATTGAGTTACTAAGCTGCACTTCATGAACCTCATATTTGCAACTACTTAAATGCCTTCATTTCTATACTTCTAAATTTTAACTGCATGGAAAATTTCTAGAGCTGTATATTGATTTTGTGCCCATATATTTTTAATTTAATAATATTTTTTTTTCTTGCATGTTATAATTAGTAATTAGGATCCTATTTTGTATACAGTTTTGTATTTGCACGTTATTCTGGAAATCAGTCCACAGGCTGAATTTTACAACTAGAGGGTGCTGGTGGACCATAGTGTGAGATAGTATGCAAAACTCTTGATGACCTTTAGTAGAAAGAAGAAAAATAAAAGAAATCAATTATTACTGCTCAGTAGGACAAGCGAATATATTCCAAGGTAATACCAACACTGCAATATTATCTAGTGTAAGTAAAAAGAAAATTAATACTTTATAGCTGATGCTTGGTTTCATTTTAAATTAAGTTTCAAATTTGATGTTAAACTTTGCTTCTGGCCTTAGTTTTTGTGCTGTAATGAACAAAAAAACCTTTATCTGAACAATATGCATTCCTCTTGCTTCCCTTTGTGTGAGTTGGAAAGCAATTACAGTGTATTATTGATTAAGTGTTTTATGATAAAACACAAAAGCCATCAAGTAAGCAGGAAAGCAAGAAGGAACAAAGATTAATTTAACAATAAAATCTATAATTGAGATTTTACAGATAGCATGTGGACATTAATTACAGATAAATCATTTAATAACAGTTATAACAAGAAAATTATCTTCCAAAATTCATATAATTTCCAACACAAGGTAATTATTTTTTTGCCTTCCAGTACTGTAAGAAAAAATACAAGTATGAGAATAAATAATGTCTATAAATATACCATTCTGTATGTATAAAAGTTCCCCCTCCCATCCTTTCTCTCTTTCTTTTATCCTTACTGCTTCTTAGAGTCTCTGACAATTCTGCAATTACCTTCAACTAACAGAAATATTAAAACTTTGAACTAGACCTTAAAGATATAATTTCCCTCAGCCCCCATTCAACACAGCTTAATAACATCTGGGATTCACCTTCCACTTTGGATCAGAAAGAAATCCAAAAAACAAACTGTAGCCACTTGGTAGAGTGGCTGCCTGAAACCTCCATCAGACAGTGGCCAGGAAGCTGCTGGAGCTCATGTGACCATACTGTGAAGAGCAGATCTCTTCCACCCAAATGTGAGTTGCTGCAGCCAGCCTGTTGATCATAAAGTGGCAGTGGTTTGAAAACGCTCTGGGCATGCAGGTTCCCCAGATGTCCAGTGAAGCCAGTGTGGAATGCCATTCCTCTTCTTACATTCCCACTTTTGACCTTTTGGTTGCACAGGATCGCTGTAGGTGGACAACATTCTCGTTCTGGGCAAGTCCCAAGTGATCCAACAGTCCACTTGTGGTCTGCATCAGCTCAACACATCCTGGATGTGCCAGAAGCAGGATTGTTTGTTTCCACACTGTGGAAGGTTACGTGTATTTAAACCAGCCCCTTCCTAGCCTATGAGAAGCCAACAGTCCAGATTTCCTTTAATCAATTTCAAAGTTAGTGAGAGGTGGCTTATTTTCGTGTTTTAACTATCTCTGGTGCCCCGTCTCTACCAACAGAGATGTGTATGGCATGCTCTCATGGGCTGAGGCCAAATGCCTGCTCTCAGGAAACACACTACTCACATGCCTACCTACATGCAGCTTTCTTTTGGCCACATTTCTTCTCATGACTCACCCTTATGAATGGATGTACCCTGGCATCCACAGGAGACCACAGCTCCTGCCCTATGCACACCAAGGAGCTCACATTAAGGTAGTCTCCATGCATTTTCCTCTGGGAAATGGAAAGCAGGCTCCTATCAGAAGTATGTAGTGCATAGGACCTTATTCTCCAAAACATAGCAGCCAGATCAATGAGTTGATGAGGGCAGCCATTAATTAATACATAGGCACACTAGGACCCGAGAGTCTCAGCCTCTTAGACCTTAGGACACGTTTTCACACCTACTGGTGGCTGTGTGCTAGTTAGCACACAAACAGAAAAGGTATAATTATTGGTGAAAATGGGATTTTGTCTTGACAACTGGTTTGTTAAAAATGAAAACTTTCAAGGGGATAAACAAAACAAATCAAGTAAGAAGTGTCCAATGCAACAACAAAGAAATTGTGACTTACATACTGCAGGCTTGCCAGGTGCTACAGAAGCTGAGCCAGAGGACAAACTAATGTAAAAATGTAGAACAAAACTGATATGGAGCCGCATCTTGTGATGCCTCTCCAAAACTCTTGATATCTTTAGTCTAGGAAGTGGCCCATTTGTTTTTTATGTACTAGTTGGTAGCTAAAGAAACAGCAGTTAAAATTTTCCCCAATGTTTTATTGCCAGCATATTCTAACACATTTAACTGTGTCTGTTTCATGGACACAGTTGTTGGGGTTGGTTTCCTAAATGAGCTGATTCTACAAAATTAGTAGTTCTCTGATCTTTATTTTTCCACATAGACAAGATCTGCTTACTTGATGCTACCTTCACTTACAAAGTCTAAATAATAATAATTACACCTTAGCTTTTTCTTCAACAGTGCCAGCTGAAATTATACAAGAACAAGATGTTTGGTGGGTGTTTCTTTTTCCTCTGGAAGTCAGCAGAAAAGCTGTTAAATACTACATATACTAGAATACTGATTTTAATAATACTCAACGTGCACATCAGTTTCATTGTCAGAAACACTTTAAATTTCTGTATGTTACTAATAACTGAAGAGCATTATTCAGCTTTATAATGTAGTAGGCATCGTCCTTCATATATATTCCTAAAGCAGGGTGTATGCTGTACATTTATATACAAAGTTGGTCAGAGCACAGACATTGCAGTGTCATGCTTTCATTCAAATTTCAGATGCCATATGTTCAGTACAATCGCACGGCATCAAGATGCAACATATTGCTTTGCAAATGCAAATAATTTCACACAGTGGCCTTCATGACTGGGAAGGGATAATGAAATGGGCTATATTTTACACATATGAAAAAAAATAAAAGATTTATCATAAATATATGGACCAGTATATGACGTTGAAGAACAAGAAGCAAAAAGGAAACAGTGCTCTTGCATAAAGATCGATTCTCTTTGCTGCTGATGGAATGACAGGCTTGGGAGGAGGAGGCTTCTTGTTGTTCTTGGCTTGAGATTTCCCGAGCCCATTGTTGACTTCAATGGGCTTCCCGTAACAGTCATAATTTGATAATTCAAAATCCCTTGGCAAGCTTCCAACGATGCTGAAATCATTGGATCTCAGATCAGATTTCGAAGTGCAAACTTTTTTGCATCTGGTCTCACCAACCTATGAAATAAAGAGTGAGGGGAATGATGATCGACTCACCACAGCTCATTAGCAAACTTCATGCAGCTGCTAAAGAACACTGCAAACAAACATATAGGAAATTACTTGTTGATAGGGATACATTACATCAGACTAATTTGTGGAATGGTTATGTTATAAAGTACTTAAGGATGATCAGTCAATCATATCAACATAATTCAAACATTCATAATTGTGTCATTTTTCATGCACAAGGTGCCTCATGCTCTGCAATCTGCTGTAGCTAGACTCCTTCATTTTAAGATGATAGAAGGGGAGAGAAAATTTTTGTGGGGAGTATTTTGGATATTGATTCTGTACTGATGAACCTGCAGGCCTGATATTATTCAATGCTTGCACTTTTCTGAGCTCTGAAACCCATAGTCAGAATTAGCCCTGAAATTCAATGTTTGATGCAATTAATTTCAGTTTGTTCTGGTTCTAAAGAGGTCATCAGGTCAGGATCCTACACCACATCCTACGGTGACCAGCTTGCATGGTGAGAAGCATTTTGTTTGTACCTGTGGAGCTTAGTGCCTCTGTAAAGACAGGTAACACAGGTGTAACACGGCTCTCAGCACTGTAGAAGCGTTTAACTGGGAAATCTGAATACAATAACAGAACTCCTGTGTTTCCTATAGCTCCTTTAGTGCTCTTGGGGATCAAGCAATACCTTTTTTCTGCAGTGAATAAAGGTTCCTATAATCTCTTGATTGGATTTTATTAAGTTTTTATTTCAGATTCAACACATCTCTAGGAGAACCAACCCTGTTCGGGGAGCTTGAAGTGATTTAGAGCCTACTTGCTAAACTCACTGTGCTTTGTGACTTGGGTAAACCCCTCCCAAACTTTCACTTCAATTGGACTTCTCAGGAAAGCAGAGAAAAAAAAAAAAGAAAAAAAAAAAGAAGAAAAAAGAATACAGACAATGACTTTGTTCACATATATAACCTGAGCGTTAGTTGAGAAAATGCTAGGTCAGAAATCAGGTTATACCCATGGACAACTGACATAAATGTAAGTTTCACTAAGGCTTCTTGAAGCCACTGGTAGAATAAAACTCAGTTATTCCAAAAGCTGCCTGTTCCTTCTACCCATTAGCCTGTCTCTCCTCCACAATACTCCCAGGCGTTTTACCATCACCTGTCTCCACCTCTGCTTTTCTGCAGTTTTTGGCTGATAATTTGGGATATTTGCATGGTCATATTTTGTAATTACTAAAATAATAATAATAATAGTGTCATAAAAAAGTACCAGGTTTATGAATGAATGAAAAATATTCTGAAGAATACTATTAGCTTCTCTATGACAGTGACAACTTATCCTGCGTGGAAGGAACTGAGGCAGTCCGGAAGAAACTTAAACTTTCATTGGGGCTTTTACTCCTATTATTGACAAAGCTGATTCTAACGCAAGGTGGAAGAGAAGCATGACACTATTCCTTCTGAAAAAAGTGGATACACCTTCCCAAATTTTCAAGAGTTCTATTTCTCATGAAAGCAGTATATTTTGAAACCAGTGCATTAAACAGAGGTGTAGTTTTGTCCTGGTTCCAGCCAGGAGACGGTTAATTTTTGCAGTAGCCAGGGCACAGAGGTTACTCTGTATCTCCTCATGTCATTGCCAGGGCTGAGGAAAGAAATTCTCTTCTGGCACAAAGATGTTCCTTCTGGTTGACAAAACGTGCAGAGAGAGCCATCCAATATTGTCTGTTGTCAGAGAATTTTTCTGTGTGAATCATTTATTTTCTTACACCTTTTGTTATTAATATTATTGCTGTCAACTGCTCATTTTCTTAGCTCATTGCCATTTTCAGTGAATTTTTCTCATCTCAAACCATGATCTTTACCTTTTGTGCCTCCACTTGGAGCAAGGAGGTGGAGTGTGTGGAGGAGTGCGTGGTTTTAGTGGGAGTACTAAATTGGAGAATTAAATTGGAGAATACCATTCCTAAACCACCACAAAATCAAGATTCCATGTTATAAAGAAGAAAAACAAGATAGGTAGGACAAAACTATACGTACAAATTTCTTGCAACTGTCTCCAAGTCCTCAAAGACCTGACAGCACAGGCCAGTGTTCATTACTGGAGTAGCAGGGGCAAGCTGTCTAGTATGGTGGTGACTAAGACACAGATAAACATGATTGTGTGACCCTGGGTGACAGGATGCTATTATTCACCAATCTGAGACATTCCTTCCAATCAGATCATACCCAGTGACACAGGTAATAAAGACATAAAGCAGACCCTTGTGCAATGAAAAGTGAACTTGCAGGACTGGGGTGCATGTTAACTGAATAGTCACAGGAATATTAGATTTTTTCCATGGTCAAACCTAGCAAGATTTAGTAAGGTCACTACAAGAAATAGAATCTTGTATGAAATCATAGGCCTCCTTTTGGATTTGAAAACTTGTAGTCCATTCCTCATACTACCAGCAATATGTTGTAAAATTCAGTGACACTAATTGTAGCCTAAGTTCTCTCATTTATAGCACAGAATATTCCTGTTCCAACTGCAGTATCTAGAGTGCTCCCCTAAAGGCTGTTACAAGTCGGTTCTCATTCCCATTCAGGACTGAGAGTGGATTCTAGGTCACCTCTGCCTTATAAGCAGAGAACTGTTCACAGCATGTTCACACAGAGCTCTGCTTAGTTCAGTGTCAGCTGGAGTACTGATTTATCAGGGTGACACAATTTTCCTTGTATGAGCAACCTGGCCCAAATTTTTCTTTAATAAGTATATGCTACTTTTGAAAATAATTTCATCTATTTCCTCAGCTTTACAAATCTGACATTCTTCTATTTACTACACTCAGCTGCTGCCTAAACATATTTTTAATTTTTTTCTCATATTTCTCTTCAACTCTCCAATGCTTCTGTTGTTTTAATCTAAATTCACTCCAGTTGACCTACAGCTTTCCCTAAACAATGTGAGCTAATATAAGGTGTATCAATGTGCCAATATAAAATATATTATTATCTGCTTTTTATTAATTTTGTCTTGGTTTGTGCCAGAAGCCTAACAATAATCCTAACAATGCCTCTGTTCCTCCTCAGTTTCCACATTTACTGCACAAAAATCTTTTCTGTACAAAAAAAAAATATCATAGGACTTGATTTTATGGTACTACATTGAAGATGTGTAAAGAATAGTAAAATGTTAAATGTTATATCCTTTTGACCTCATCCTGACACAGAAAATATTTGATATCACTTGCCTTATCCTGTCCCAGCATCATGACCTGTGGGCCAGCCACAGGATTTATGGCTTTTCCCCAGCAGGGGATGGGGAGCAGCTGTTTGGGAAAGAAAGGCTTCTGGGATAGTGTGGGGACACCCTGCATTCCCAAGGGAGAGCTGGGCAGCCACACCTTGTCCCTCTGGCATGGATTTGGTGGGAGGGGAGGGGGAAGGAGAGCACGGGAAGGTGATGGCTCTTGGGGCTTGGCCCAAAACACAGACCTAGTTCCCTATTTCTTCCAGACCTGGACCACCTTGTCTAGGTTTGGTAGGATGGACAGAACACCTGTCTTTTGATGAACAGCTCAGAAGTACTTAAAAACACCTCTGAGAATCTATAAGACCCATTGTGATGATGGTTTCTCTCACCTTTAAAAAAATTCGGGCAGACTGGTGCTCATTGCCAAGCTCAGCACCTGCTGCTGCTCCAGAGCTGCAGCATGTGTGCCTCTTCAGAATGCCTTTAGTTGCAGAATCAGGGGAATAATGTGAGAAGAAAATGGGGAAAGAGATGAAAGAACTGCTGCTTATGCATGCAGACTGGCAGGGAGGAGCAACTAACTCCTCATCTCTGCCTCTGCTGCTTCTGCTGCTCCTCCTCACTTTCCACATTTACTGCCCAAACTAGTTACACTAGATTTTCCTTTAAAAACATCCAGGATGGAGAATTTTTTCCATGACCTTGTTCCTCAGAAACATATGTACCTTATTTCTAATCTGAATTTATTTGGCTTCAATATTCACACATGAGGCATGACTATAGTTAGTCTGATTAACTGCTGGTACATAGAGATGGTAACAAATCTAACCTCGATTTTGCATAATTCAGATGATGTAACTGGGCTGAAATACGATGCCAAGAAAAATGTTCTGAAAGAGTTTCTTACTTTCTGATCATTACATCTGCCAACCTAATTGATAGTACTTAAAAAAGTTATATTCTGTTAGACTGAAACAATAAACACACAGATCAACTTTAATTTCACTGACCCATTTATTAGCTAACATGGGGGTGAATGATGAGTAATAATAAAGATAATTAATACTTACAAACAATGATTATTAGTCAGCACCTGTAAGCCATGCAATATTCTCCGCTGATTGATGTCAGGCTTATAATTATTCATGTTATGCCACTTAACTTTTAAAAGTACTGGCATAAACTTAGCTTCTTGCTGTATTTTGGAAATCTCCCAGATTTAAAGGATTTATTAAAAAATCAATATTAATGTTCCACAGCACTCACAGACCAGCTCTGTAAAAAATTCTAGATGCAACTTAAGCTGAAATCTTGATTGTAAAATGTCTAACAGTTACTGTTTAACATTCTCATCAGCTACTGTGAATGAGAACTACTTTATCCACAGATTGAATATATGTGGCTTTTCCCCAGACCTAGAGCTGAATATTTGTTCAGTGCTTTTCTCTGTTAATTCTTGATACTTACAGCACCTCTACCCAATATAGTACCATTACTCTTCTCACAAGGTTTTATATTCTTGCTGTATATGAAAAGTAACTTCCTATTTCCCTCAGTTATGCTATGCATATATCTCTTTTCTTACTTACACAATTATTTTATTGAATTCAGCTTATATTTATTGTTCTCACCTCCCACTTGCCAGTGAGAAGAAAAGAGAAGTGCTTGAAGCTGAGTTAGTTTTAAATCTTTGGGGAGTTTGCCTTCAATTGTGCTGTTTGTTAAGTTTTGGGGTTTTTCTTAAATTAGTATACCTTTACATCTGGTATGAACATTATTAGCTCACCAGCAGCATTCATACATTTTGCTTAAATTCTTCCATCCAGATTAGACAGTTCTCAAATTTGTGAAATCTGACCTTTCACAGCACCAAAAATTCCGTGGACTTGATTCAATTTATTTTGTGCAAATAGAATAAAGATCCTTTTCAACTGACTGTTCATCCTGTGATCAAGTCCTCTTTATCCACCAGGATGAAGTGTAATACAAAAGCCACCATTTCTGAGAGCAGAAATGTATTGTCCATAACACCTAGCAAGGCTTCAAACGTGCTACAGCGCTGGCAGCTTCTCAAGCTCAGCACATGTCCCTCAGGCTGAAGAGCTTCCCCAGTGGAGTGCTGCCTTCCCTGCCCTGCACAGCACATCCCCCTTGCCTCTGCTGCTGTGCCCCCAGCCTCCTGTTGGCATGCAGATCTGTCCCCAGTGCTGCCACTTCTGCAAGGGGCCTCCATACAAAACAAAGGAGGGGTTTTTTAACAAGCTCTGTTATTCATCTCTCTTGCACTTGTTTTGTGCTCTTCTCTTGCTCTTTCCGTAATGATAGATAGTAGATCATCAATAAAGTAATTATTGTTTAGCATTAGTCTGCATTCACACTGAGTATATTTTCCAGTGCAGCTCAGCAGGAATATGCTACCACATTCCAAATATTCCATGCCAAGTACAGGACAAAAAATATTAATACATAAAATGTCACAGTATTACGGCTAAGGTTGGCAGGGACCTCTGAAGATCATCTAGTCCAACCCCCTGCTCAAAGCAGACTGCTTGGGGCCTTTTTACAGTCGTGTTTTGAATTATCTCCAAGGATGAATGTGAGAGTCACTGGAGCAGAAAGTACCTACTCTGTACCTGAAATGCTGTCAGGAACTATTAAAATAGGCTGCAGCCTGTGGTTTTGCGTACAAGGCAAAATGTAAGCTGGGTTTTTGGTGGTTCTACAATAAAAGAGTTGAGTCTGGAGAGCCACTTGAGGGGGAAAAACCCTGGGAAGATTAGGTCACCACAGGTCACCACCAGTGGCCAAGTACATTATAACTAAGTAGAGATGAACATAACCCATCTCATGTTTCAGAGCCTAGATTTGGCTCTGACAAGATAAAGCAAGCAGTAGCACCACTTCTTTTTAAAAATAACTGGTATTAGAGCTATTACCACAACTTGCCTAGTGCTATTCATCATCTGCCAGAACCATTCTTTTAGCAAATGTTCTCTCCAGTCATTAGCACATTATCTGTGGGGGACAGTTTCTATAAATGGACGTGATGAAAATGTGGCTTTTCAAATGGAGGGGTGTTGTTATAGTTAACAGTGCAATCTCTCACTGTAATCACGTCAGCAATGAAAGAAAGAAAAAAAAGAAATTATTCATCTTCAAAACATTTCCCTTTTTTCTTGTTTTTCTCACTGTATGATGTTTCATTGCTAGGAAACACATGCAAACTCCTGCTGAGGATTCCCAATAAAAAGCCAGTACATGCAGTTATCACCAGACTGCATAATTTTCTCCTCTGCTTAGAACAGCATCTAGTCTCAGCCACCATGAGCTAAGGGAGCCAAGCTGCATTTTCTCATGGCTTTTTGCCTCTAAGTGTATAGCCACTGCTTCTACTAGAAATACACATCAGAAGTGCTTATTTTCTCTTCTTTTCCCTACAGATTCAGGGTGATCTTGACAGACAGACCACTTGACTTAAATCAGACAGTCATATTGATAAACCTCTGGGTTTAAAATGGCACTGACATTTCAAGGGTTTTTGTTGGAGGGAGCATGACTCATAAAGCTTGGACTTGAGGGGCTGGCGTATGCTAGCAACATGCAGCTTTTACATCAGCCAGTTCCCAGGATCTGGTAAAGTAGCTGTACATCTGTGGAAGCCTTTCTCCACCTTTGGGTGATTGGAAAATTGTGAGCACTCTTTTCACCCTGCCATTTTCACTGTCACCATTGGTGATTATTGGTCATGATCACCAACTGTTTGACACAGTGACATAAGTGCTTTCTGCTGAAAACTTTCAGTTCACCCTTGCAGGTTCTGTTACAGAGGATCTCTTCTCCTAGCCTGCAATTATGAATTACATTAAGCTTTTAATATTTAGGATACACTGAAAAGCTTATGCCTTTATTCCTAAAAATGGAACAATAGCTGCTTGTATTTTTAGGGATTATCATGAGGTTTTGTTACAGTTGTTTTTCACTAAAATCAAATATGCCAAATCTCCAGATGCCATTTTAAGTTTCACAAATGGAGCAAGCACACAACAAGCAAGTTGTTCCATGAAAACTGGAACCAGAGATGCCCGATTGCCCCGCTTGCTTCCCTCTGATCCTCCTCTCACCAAGGATCTTCTCAACCCAGCAACTCCCCTGTACCTTACATGCAGACCCTTTCCCCAGATCTCCTGCAGAGACATCACTGCTGCAACACTGCAAAAGCAGCAGGTGCACAGCTGCCACAGCACCAGGAGCAGGGGCATTTTAAAGTGACAGAAAGTAACTTCTGTTTTAAAATTTTATTCCCTTCTAATAACTTACAGATATGTATCAGCACCATTCAGTTAACGTTTCATAATATGTAAGAGCTTAATTTAAACAGGAGAAACACTCATAAATGGAATTATTCATGCCCTCTGTTTTTCCCCACTTGGAGTTTTCTGCTTCCCTGTTTTCCCTTGGCTTTACCTTCAAGTCCCATCTGCTCTATCCACTGTTTCAAGCTTAGCTATGCTGACATTTCCAGCTACACCCTCAGTCACTTTTGCCTGAATATCACCTCCTATGTGGAAAAAGAACGTCCTTAAACATTTCTATAGGACATATACTTATTTCAGGGCTGCAGTTATAAGTCATCCTTTTCTCCTAAAGTTATACACTGGGCCACCTAAGTCTTTCCAGACATTTAGCACAGTATTTTCTCTTGCCTCCCACACAATCCTCCATGACCCCAATGAAAACAGCTCCTGAAGTTTTGGGACAGCACTCTGGCCTCTTTTTGTTTTGTATTCTTTATGCCTTTCAACATCCAGTTTTTTTCCATTATCTGCTTCTTTAATGTTTCTCTCCCTTACATATTTTCCATATGACAAATGCATTCTCTACTTGATCTTTATTGGTATGCATTTACTACTATTTACCATTACTGCATGGGAGCAATCCAAATTTTGTGGGGCAGGCCTAGTTTTGGATTAGAAGTCAGAGCTACCAAAAGATTTACAGCTGTTCTGATTTAGGACTTCAGTACAGGCTGAGAATTTTCAAAGTACTCCTCTGCAACAGCAGGTTCAGAGAGGCAGATTTATAACTTTCAGATATATAAAATCTAGTATCTCTGTCCTACCACATCCTGATGTCAAATGATTCATAGGTCTGGGACCTTTCTCTACCTCAGCCTGGTCATCTTCCCAGAAATTACCAGCCCAGGATACATTTCCTCTGGTAGACTGTGTTTCAAAGCAGGTGGATTAATTCAAGCTGGATCATTAGCCATGAGCCACTCAGCCACATTATAAACTTTTACAGCATGGAATACTTATTTCCACTATGTCTTGGCAAATAAATTTTTTGTAAATGTCTGTATAGAAGTCATCAGAAGCTACTAGAATATTAAAGATTTCTCATAACAAACTGGAAAGACCCTGAAAAGTGCAAGTCAAACATGAAAAACTGAGGCTGACATTTCAAGTTCATGGAGGGGAGGTGCTATGAGGGGAGGGCAAACTGAATTTTGAATTCTAAAAACCTTCAGCCTACTGCTAGACACCATTCATGGGGAACATTACTGAACTTCTGTGAATAATGATTCCCCTTCTAAGTCTTAAAACACACTGTATACCAGTGCCTTCTTGAAAAAACATTAAAAGATGAAAGCACAACATAGGTAATTGTACATACACAATTTTGTTTTCCACATGGATATGACAATGGCATGTACCTTAGAGGGTGTGAATACCAAGAAGAATCAGTAATTTAGCAATTGGTTTTGTTCACACTACTGAAAAACTGTAATTTTTGTTAAACTTGTAATTGATCAAACTAAACACTTAACACTTTTTAAGTACTGGAAATAGGAAAAATATATTATATGCTGCTCTGCTGGATTTTTTGCAACTATTTTTTCAGAAGAAACAGCTGAATTTGGGACCTGCAGGTTGCTGAGCACAAAATTATCACATTCAGCTCAGGGGAAGCAAAACCACAGCAGAGACATTTTCTTTCTACTCAGTTCTCACGTTGCCTGGGCTTGGGGAAATATTTGTGACACAAGTCAAAGCAGTCATGGGGTTACTCTAAGCTGAGACTACTTGTCTACCAAAAGTAGTTGTCTACATTTCCCAAAGATTCTTCTACCAGATGAGAATTATGGTGGTTGAGTGCACTGTTCTTCAATACCTGTGGCTCTTCTGGACTGGGGGCAATTGGTTATGGGGCAATCCCAGCTTGATACTAAGACAAGATTTCAGCCATTCTTGCATAAATTACTCATTCCTTAAAGAAACATTGGAATCACAGTGTACCAATATTATCACTTGGGTCTAGCCTAATAGCTGTATTTTATACAACAGAATTGCTGAGTCATTGAAAAGGAAAAGCCAAATTCCTATTAGACATGTTGTAGAATAAAGTATTTTCTTCTGCAGAATAAATGTCAAGTAAATATCACTTAGGACTGAAGGCAGTTGGACTGGGATGTCTCATAACTCTTGAAGCACAAACAGGGACTTCTAAAATATCAGCAACATAATGGAAAACTTTGTCCTGAGTGAAGATGTACATGTCATCCTTAACCATATAGTGAAATCTGACTGATTTACACATAAACTCCATCTGGAAACACAAGAAATGCAGAAACTGTTTGACACAAACAGACTGGACTTTTGTCTACAAATGCCATGACTTCTGGATTCCTGGCTTCCTAGGCATGCAATGCAGTGCAGCTGTGGCCATCCCGAGGAAAGCAATGAGCTGGGTGTTATTTGAGTATGCTCTCAGCAAATACTGCCTGAGAGTTCTATCCTCTGAATAGTTACAGTTTGACAGCTGCTATTTATTATGAGAAAAACAGCAACTGTAAAGCTGCTTGCTACTTTATTTACCTAAAGCTAAGAAGCAACCACGGTGCTATGACACTAAAAGACAATTTTTTCACTTAGAACTTCTGACCCCAAAACACTAGGGACCAATTGGTCAGATTGCTAGCCAGTAATTATCACTGTGTTTTTTATGTCCTGGCCCCTTCCAAGATTAAGCACTATTCAAAATTATTACAAACAGTATATTCCTGGAATTGGGTTAATAGAGAAGAATGCTGATTTTGCATGCAAAGCTTTGCAGCTCCTACCTGTAAAGTGCTGATGTGAACAGGAGTCCCTGTGCCATTCACAGTGTTCTTCTTGGCAGCATTTCCACCCTTCCCTTCCGCTTGCTCTGCCTTGGCAATCTTTGCTTTTTCAGCTTCAATTCTCTTTGGATTATTTAGCATTACCTGAACCACAGCATATTCCACCAGGGATGCAAACCCAAAGAGAAGGCATACAATCAGCCAGACATCTAAGGCCTTCACATAAGACACTTTGGGAAGTTCAGCAGCAAGAGTGGTACATTCAGATGCCAAGCTGAGCACTGAGAAAATACCTACAAAAAGAGAAAACAATATATCTAGTAAGAAAACTTCCCTTTAATGACACTGGCTGTGTTCTTCCTCTGAAACAGACAACAGTGAATGATGTTTTGCAACACTGAATGGGACTTCACAATGTGGTCGGTGCAGCAGGTCAGTGCAAACAAAATGCATATGCCTCCAGCTAATGAACAAGTTAAACACTTAGGTAGAATAATGCAGTTAATGATGAATTATTAATAATGATCACCTTCATTTTATTAACAGAGACATAAATGAGGCTAAACTGGTTGTTATGTTTTCCCTGTGCCATCACACGTCACACAGTCGAGAAATGTGCTTTCCAAAGAATTATCTTACAATGTGCATCTAATTCTGGGAAGGTGGAAGACAAATATATATATATTATATATAATATTAAACCAAAGTTTATTAAACTCCAAGTCCTTTAAATTAGACTAGCATTGTACAAGAAATCGAAACGTTGCTGTAGCAGGAGCAATTCTCTGAATGACCTGTTCACAAGTGTGAAATTCAGACCTTAGGTGAAAGGGAAGTTTTTGCTGAAGAGCAAAGCTGTATGAGAAAATCAAAAAGCCTTTGTTCCCAATTCACTGAGAAGATGAAAACGTGGAGGTGACTGAGGATCTACAATCATTCCCTATTTGAACTTGCAGGCTCTAGAGGAAGCTTTCTAGATAAAGGGCATCTCATGAAGCCCTTATAATGAAAACAGCCCACATGTGCAAAGGCTGTTAAAAGGTCACGCTCATCACGGATTTCGCCATGCATTTCTCCTAATAAGGCTTCTAAATATCACCATCAGCACAGGATTCGTATGACAAGGGACAAAATACAAGCTTGACCCCAAAGATTTCTCACAGGCTCCTGTGAAAATAGTAGCATGAACAGCTACATTTGCCGAAAGCTAAATTTAGAAATGGCTGTCATATAGGAAAAACTTGGTTCAATCTCCAAGTTCAGAATGTCACATTTAGGTTTTGTACATGCTAATGATAAAAATCTTTATCTATGAGTGGGAAGCTTAATGAAATAGAATTGATATCCATAAAAAATGTTGGCCAAAAGGAGATATTCAGTTAGTCTCAACAATGTTTGTTATATTTCATGGAAATTTTTTTTTTTCATTCACAGAGGAATGATTTCCTTCATTTTAAGTAACTGAGGATGTGAAAACGTAAATTAAAATGAAACTATCTGTATTGGTGTATGAAAATATTCATTTCTACTTGATCACAAACAACACATTCTTCAGCTACTGTTACTGCCAAAACCTTAAAATACTATACCTTAGAATCTTGGACTGAATTCTACAGAACTAACTTATAAATTCTAGCTGAAAGGATTTTTGTGGAGGTTTTATTAACATGTTCAGTAGAGAACTGGTGACCAGCAGCTAATTTCCTTTTGTATGGATTCCTACAATGAAAGGTTCACTCAGAGTCTAAGAAACTTCTAGGTTTTCAAGGCAACAATAAAGTGAGACAGAAGAACAGAAATATTATATTCAGCAACCATTTGCTGCCTGATGAATGTTGGCATGGCCTCAGAGACCCTAGTTCCAGAGGTGTAAGCTGCACTTCTGGCAGCAGCTGCACTAGGTGCCTGCTTATCACAATCCAAAGCTTAAGGCTCAAATGTGAGCTAGGAGCACGAATAAATAAACTGAAAGATCTGAAGTAGCTTCTCATCTAATAAGATCTGTAACTAGCCACTGGTGCACTTTCTTGGGGCTAGATGTCATTTACTTGACACATAAATGTTAATCTTGTCGTATTTCAAGGTCAAGGATTTCAAGGATGTCACTAGAAGAGTTAGTTTGTTGCTCTCCTGACACGGAAGAAAGATAAATCTTACCCCAGTGACAGCATTAATAACTATCATACTAAATACTGACTCAACTAAGGGGGTGTCAGATTTAGAGGTTTTTTGCTTTTCTGGGGATTAAAGAAAAGTCACGTAGCCAGGCCAATGGTTAGCATCTTTGAAAATTCATTATTTCAGAAATGGTAATACATGAAAGAAGCCAATAAACAGCTACAATGAATGAAACAAATAAACAATAAATAAGCATGCATATTTAGTTACAAAGACATCCATGTTACTTAAATCTATGCTAAGATTCTTAAAAATGTAATATAACTTTAATAAGCTCAGCTGGTTCACTATTTGAATCGTGGGATTATAAAACTGGCAGTACAGCTTGGTTTTGATTCTAGTTTTCCAGTTCATCTTTCATTCTCTTTAATTTAATGCATGATACATTTTCCCCACCCTTTTTGTCTTCAAATGTTCTCTTAAAGTTTTGCATTATGTAATGCAACCTTGCAATTTTTCAAGGTAAAATATTGTATCTTTTATGTGCCATGAAACTAATACAAATTGAGACTTCTTCCCAATTAATTATTTTTAAAGGTAAAAACAAAACAAACAAACAAAAAAAAAGCTTCACAGGAGTCATATCCTGTGGGGGTGTGGCAATTCCAGTGTGGGTAAGAGGTTTCTGAGCTAGGCAGGCAGCTGGAGGGATTCTGCAACTGCACCACTGGGGTATTAGAAACAGATGCACTAAACCTCCTGGGACATGGCAAAGATTAGGAAAGCATGGACTTGGAGAGGGGAGAGTGCTAGGGAAAATAGGAGCCTTGTGGGGCTAGAACATGGGAAATGGAACCCAAATAGGAGAAGTGTCAGGATGCAGGAGCCTGACTCTGCATGTCCCTGAGCTCTTGGGGTCAGCAGGTTTGGCCATACCAGAGCTGTAGTCCCGCGTACAACCCAATTAGCCAGGATAATATTGTTACTATTAAGTCTGTGTCCTGCTATTTCATAACAAATGAAGGGTCTGCCTACTGTGTTGTGCTAAGCAGCATGACTGCATGAGCTTCAAGTACTCTCATGAAGTGAGTCTAATGAAATAAAGCCAGTCAGGTAACAAGAATGCTAGCTCTTTTCTAAATATAGTTTCTATTAATCTTCAGAAAGACTTCTCCAACAGGTAGCTATTTAGAGTCTTCCTTATCACCCTGCTTTCTTAATGATTATTCAAATGTTGAAATCCTGTAAACTGCATATTGTCAGTGTTTGCAGCATCACCTGTGCATAGATGGATCAGACTTGTCCAGACTGAGGGGAGCGGAGACAGTGTGCTTGTCACCCAAATGCTGGAACTGCTATCAAATGAAGTCTTAATGCTGAGGTGGAGTTCACAGGACTTGGAATGAGCAGATTTCAGTGAAAATGATAAGCAGATAATGGAAGTGAAGTTGCTTTCAGGGTCCAGTGTCATGTAGACAAAGCAACTGAGAACGGCCCAATGGAGATACAGTGGAGTGTGACAGTACGTGAAAACACAGGTTACCCAGTGGGACTCTTGCAGCACTTGCATCAGGATTGATCCAAAATGACAGCCAGGATAGAACAACAATTAGCAGTGTAGGAGCATAAACACCCATCATGTAAAATCCAACTTGTCTTCTTAAAGTGAAGATTACTTCTACACAAGTGTAATAACCTTTAAAGGAATAAACGCATTAATGTTTAATGTACTTTGCAGGTGAATTTCTGATCCATATCATCCAGGTCTTTTTCTGCTCAAGAGCAAAAATTCAATGCTTTGATTTTCTTTATAAAGGTAAAGAATTTAATTTGAAAAAAAAAATCAAAACACAAGTCTACTTAAGCACCAAATGTGGTTAGGCTGTGGTACCCTGTGCTCTGTAAGGAACCCTTCCACTTTTCAAAGCAACAGGAGGCTGAAGTGACTCCCAGCTTGATGCTGGCTTCAAGATGAAGTCCAGCTAAAACCAATGGAGTCCAGCAGTCCCACTAGCTTAAGATCATCTGAAAATCCTACTTAGCACTAATTTGTGCAAAGGATGAATTAAGAAATATTAGTCTAGCAGGTTTAGAATGGAAAGAAGTGTTCTGAATGTGACTGTAACCAGAGATTTCCCCAGTACTGAAAGCTGGTACAAATAACTTCTGAAATTTGTACAGACATTTTAAAAAAGACTCTAGAAAAGCTGCAAGTTTTGTAAACAAGGAATAATGTATCAAATCTTTTAAAATGAAGATCTAAAGCATACAAACTTCAGAAGATGCTTAAGATGAATTCAACACAATACAAAGTTGTAGTTACGAGATGTTTTTCTGGAGATAACAAATGTATCAAGTTTGATAACCAGAATATAATTTCTGTCCATATTTTCACTCAGTTGGAAGAATCAGAATATTTTTACATTAATTCCAACACAACAGTGTTGGGAAAAACCCAGAAAACTTCAAAAACTATTCTATCACAAGGAAAAGGCATTCCTATATTACAACACCTTCAAAATTGAAATCAGACTGTATTTATCAATCCAGTTGGTGAGAAACTTATTTAGAAGATAGAATGTGTCAAAAAGTTCTCTATTTATCTTCTATATTGTATCAGTTAAGTGCTGTATAATGATACGTCATCACAAAAGTGGTGTTTGGGCATACAAATACCATAACAACAAAACAATAAAACATTAAGGACAAACATCCTTGTGTAGAAGACACTATACTGTATTTTATAGTTCATTCTATCATCTTCAGTGATCAGTTGGCTGAAAAATTTTCCCTCTATAATTTATGAAAGGATTCCAAACACTTTTAGGTTTTGTTTTCAAATGAGCGATGACCTTCAAAAGCATTATTTGTTTGTGTTATATAGGAAATGGATTCTGCATGCCTTCATTTGAATAATATTTCATCAGACAGAGTAGAATATCTATTGCCTTCACCATTCAGCTCAATAGGACCTATTTGATCTGTCATAAAATTGATGAATAACAGGAAATTTGCAAACATAAATATTCAATGTATTGCTACAAAAGCAGACCAGATTTGCTGACCCTCTTTCAACTTAGGCAGGTATGATAAAACAACAGTTGACCAAAATAGGCAGCAAAGATTAAGGGTTCTTGCAATTGTCAGGGAACTCCTACATAAACCATAATTTTGAGAATCTGTTCCTTGATGCAAAACTTCTTTTGATTATCTGACAAAATTATTTAGCTCTGTGTGTGAAATCTGCTTTAAAAAAATACCTTTCAGCAAAAGAACTTTCAAGTAAATAAAAAAATGGAGTATTGAAAACAGCCTTTAGAAATACTTCTAAGTATTTAAAAGTACTAAATATTTGACTCACATTACTGAAATATTAATTCTTGTTTTGGTTATGAGATTAAACAGAAGTTCTTAACAGAATAGATTTGAAATAAGAGAATTGTGAAAACTTTTCAAAATGGTTCTCTCCTGTTCTTTCTTTGATTTTCAAAGCATACACACAAACAGAATGTGCATATTTTACTGAACATTTTGCATCATGTCTTTTGTGGTCAAAGTTGCTGAAACTTGAGAGAACACCACTGATTTTCTTTGTGTATAGTCCTTAAATATTTTTCTTTAAGTTTCCTAAAAATACCTGAAATATCTAAATTTTTTTTTGACATTTAATTTCAGATTTAAGGGACACCTAAAAATAATCACAATAGAATATAAGTTTTACAATTTTCCCATTTGTAGGAATGTCATTTGGGAAATGTAAGATCCATTCCTTTAGTTTTCCACTACTTTATGGATTATTTTTTTCAGTTAAAAATCTTCATTTTTTAATAAAGAACAAAATATTTTTCTCCCTGCTAAGCAAGGTTTTACCATATCCTGAATACAATCACTGCTAGATGCTGGATGTGCTTTCAAAAAATCAGAATTTTCCTGAAGAGAGGTAATTTCTTATTTTTTACAAATTATAAATCACATGAGAGGCTGAATTATGTTCTTGGGCTGATATCTCACTCAATTTGCAGTTAAAAAACAAAGCCTACTTTTATTTTCATCATATTCTCAAATTAAATTCTTAACTCTAAGATCTGCTAAGGTTCCTTGATACCTTTCCAGGCTTGGAATCTACCACAGGAGCAACTGCAAGTAACAGAGCCTCCACTTCAGCTGAATAGGCAACAAGAAACTTGCAGAGGGTCTTCAGAAGCTGCAGCACCACAGACTTCCCAATGGAGTTTTAATGGAAGATTTATTCCCATGATGCAGAAACACTGACTAAAATACAGCTGTTCTTATAGAAAGACTTGTGGCTGTCATAGTGTGAGTAGTTTGGCTATACTTGTAGGCAGTCAAGGTGAAAAAGGTAAATCATTAAAAGCCAGAGTACAGAAAGCATTGGAAAGATTTGTGCCTACATTAGAAAAATAATCACAGGAATAAATAAATAGAAGGCTGAGGATTGCAAGCAGCTCTCAAAAATGACATAATTTCCAGAACTTTTAGAGAAAGGAAGAACCTGCAGGGTGAAGCATTTGGAATTACACTCTAGTAATATCCACTTATGGAACAAAAGTCTAACCAGAAAATCAAAATTTACCCACTTTGCTGCAACTGGTATGATTCCACATGGACATTCTTTCAGAAAAGTTTGACATTTACAAGCATAAACAGGTATTAGCACCATAGAAATAAAATGGTGATAATAAGATCACAATATATGTAAGCAAAGCCAAGACAAACATTTAATCTCTTCTTTAACTTGGATATTTCTATATTTGAAGTAGTTTGTAATGATCACATATTAAACTTATCATTATATGAACCACTCATTAGTTAAAATTAATCTATTTTATACATTTTATTAAATGTAAGATGTGGACTGGAATATTAACTACAAACAGTAATTGAAGGAGGCTTAGAGTTTTTTACTAAGGAAATAACTCATATTACTTACCTGTGCCTTTGTAATACTTGGTACAGTTACCATATTCAATATCCTCCTTTTTAATATCAAACTGAGGCAGAGCAATTTTCTCTAGCTGTACAGGATCTCCAGACTGCCAGATAAACCGTAAGTCATCAGTCGTGTAACCAACTACAAAAACAAAATAATAACAGTTGTTTAAAGAACCACCTCAATCACAGTAAACTCTGCAACAAAACCTAGTGTGTGTGTATATATATATATATATGTATTGTATATCTTTCAGTCTTTTCATTTCCTGTTCAAATAAATAAATAGAAAAATTAAATATTTTGCAGCTGCATTTTTATGTAGGCTGAAGTTAGAGGGTGAAACATTACATTATCAGCAATATTAGGATGACTAAGAGGTATTTGTTACAGTGTGTACTTTGCAAACAAAGAAAGCAAAGCTGTATTTTCCACAGCTTTCAAGCCTCCATATTCATTCATACTCTACTTCAGCAAAATATGAAAATGCTGAATTTTAAACAGCACTTATGAGTCTGAGTAACTTCAAAAGAATTTAACAACTCAATTACCATGATGAATCTTGGTGTTTGTGTAAGACAACCGCACTGCTTATTTGCTCAGACTAAAAGTCCTGATTCATGAAAGCATTGCCATTCAGGAAATACTTGACCAGGAATGAGAGCAGATGTGCAGTCCTACAGAAATCAGCTCAGTGCCTTCATGACCTAATGAGTACAGACAGACCTCAGCAAACCTCTGAGTGCCCAAATCATAATATATACACCACCACCAAGTGAGAGGCAGTGCAAGTTAGATTCACAATAAAGAATAAAGCAATATTGATTAAATATGCATAATCAGAATCATGATTTTACATGTCATTTTTCTGCTACCTTCTGTTCACTAAAGATTAACTTAATTCAAATAGAGATAATGTGTATTAGATGGAAACAGAGATGAGGAAACATAAAAAAGATGAAGTTGAAATGCATCATTTAGCAGTTCAAAGCCTGAAAAAAATATTTAAAGAGCCATTCTTTTTCTGGAGGCATCAGATTACTCTTTTTAATTTTTGAAAAATAGCTGTGATTAAGAAAGTTAAACTGTTCGTAAGTGATGTCTCTACAATTCACAATAATTTAATAAAATCACAATGTTTCAAAGCTCCACAATATATTATACTATTAAAAAAATTTGTTTTAATGTTTCATTCATAAAACTGTTTTCACCCCATTCCAACACAGCATATCACAAAACTGCCAAGGTCATGTTTGATAGCAATTACTGGAGAGTGAAAATTGTGTTTATAGAGAATACATAGAACTGTAGATCATAACGGTATATATGAGAACATCTTAGTAACAACTGATGGCCTTCTTTGATTTTAAGTTTAGCAAGTAAAAACAAAATATTGATTTGAAAATAACCTAAGAATAAAACTGACAGTGGTTAACAGGGAAAAAATTGAAAGGATGGATAGGAAGTCAGGGGTACCTTTCCTACTTTTGATAACTGAATCAAATGGTAGAAGAAAATTTAGTGCACAATCTTTTCAAAGAAGTAAATTCACTGAATTTGAGTATATCAAATTAGCATGATTTTTTTAATGAGTAGTTTATCTGTGTATGACTATACCTTTGAACACTTGCAAAGCAAGTGGACTTTCTGGACTGAGAAATGTTGAGAGAACTTCTATTCATATTACTAAACTAAACTGATTTGGGTTTTCCATAAGAGTTTACTTCAGCTAATGTACATACATAGTAGTGATGAACAAAATTACTGTGGACATACTAAAATTCTAAAGATAAATGCTGACAATCAAAATCTAAATTTTAAAACTCTATTATTATTATTATTATTATTATTATTGATATTAGTATTAGTGCTATCCTTGTCCCTATTGTGATACTCTGCCCAGTTTTGGTTAACCTTACTTTTTCTTCACTTGTGACTTCCTTTCCCTAACCTCACCTTTCCCACCAGACCTGCTGGAGCAAGAGCTGAATGAGTTTTTAGGTTACAGCAGGAGCAGACTGGAACAAGTCACCATCCTTCTCTCTGCTTCATGCTCATCCTTATTCAGGAAAACAGAATTACCATGAAACTGGGATCACCGAGGATTAAAGTGTTGGAAAAATCTGTAGTTGAGGAGACACCTATGTACTTGGGGCATGGGAAGGAAGATGGATTTCAGAAACTTTTTGTCTGCAACTTCCAGCATGGCATGAAGCCCTTCAGAGATGTGACCTGTGTGCCCTGTTGTAAGATAAATCACCTGGAGACCAGGAATAGATGCCTGACTACATCCACAACACATCCTGAAACCACTTTCAAAAGGTTTGATACTAAATGATCTCACTGTTTTGTCATCAAACACTTTTCCTTTGGTACTGTATCAAAGGAGTTCCAAACAATACCAATGTATCCATGCAAGAGGATAAATTGGGCCCAAACAACCTACAAAGAAGCACAGGTTGGGGAAGTTAAAGCTACCAGGCAAAATCATTCTTTTTTCCAAATGGTATATTTCCATTTATCTCAGTTTATTGTAAATGAATTTATAAAAGGCATCAGTTATCATTCTGGTTGATAGCAAAAGCTAAAACTAAGAGTGCTGTAACAGTAAGAAATATCTTTGATAGGGAAATGTACATTGGTAGGAGCCAGTGAGTAAAAATTTCATAATTCATTAAAAACATTTTCATGATTCATTAAAAATATTGAGATGAAACAAACAGAATAATTTTTGTTTGAATCTCATGCATGCCTAGAAGAGAACTGCTTTTATGGACAGAGTGATTTACATACAGCTTTCCAATTGCATCTTGCAGCGCTGTGTATCCATAGGAAACAAGGTCAAGTCCAAAGGGCATGACAGTGTAATAGACAATCTGAAAATACAGAAATTATATTTAAAACAGTGTGAGCTATCAGGTAAGCAGTAGATGGCCATGAGAAAGAAAAAAATCACAGGTATTTGATTTTCATCTTCTAAAAGAACAGAAAGAAAGTTTAGAAGTTATAATTAGCAGTTTGCGTTGGAGATCTCTCTAGTATAAAATAAGACAATAAAATTTAGAGAGGGTTTTAAACACACAGAAGCTCACAAATTAGAGAACTACTAATACAAGACAAAATATATACAGGTCACAGAATATCCAAATCAAATGTCCATACAGAACAGTCCTGTCTTCACCATTGGCCAATGAGAGACTTCTAAAAAGAATAACTACAGCAAACTGGAAGTGCTATTTTGCCAGATATCCAGCAGCATCCAAAAGTTGCACCTCAAGGGCTTTCCAAACCAGAAGGGATTATTCCATATTTAAGAGACATCAACAGATTTGTTGTCTCCCAGAAGTTGTTTTGCTTTCAGCTGCTTTCCTGAATCTAGCTGTCCTGGTTTCAGCTGGGACAGTTAATTTTTTTTCCTAGTACCTAGCACAGTGCTATGCTCTGGATTCAGTATGAAGATAACATGGATAGCACACTGATCTTTCTGGTTGTTGCTGAGTAGTGCTTACCCTAAATCAAGGACTTTCCAGTTTCCTGTACTCTGCCAGTGAGCAGGTACACAAGGAGATGGGAGGCAGCAGGGAAGAGATGGGCATCTGTAAGCAGGTAGTGAGCAATTCTATTCTGCATCACTTGTTTCTCTTGGTTTTATGTCTCTCTCCCCCTGTCCTTTTTATTACAATTAGCATTAATACTTTTACTTTGTTTTACTTTGCTGCAATTTTTTAGTGGTTCTTGACCCACAACTTCTGTGCCCTTTATTTTCCTGCTTCTCCTCCCCATCCCATTGGGGCCAGGAGGACTTGAGCAAATGGTACTTAGTTGCCAGCTGGGGTTAAACCCCAACACCACATAAACCTCATCATGCACAGCATCTTCCAGCAAAGAACAGCATAGCTAAGCTGCACTCACTTTAATCACCTCTTATCTACCCTCAGTCTGTCTCATAGTTCTTTCACTGTAAAAGAAGGCAAAAAATCAATGTCTATCCATTCTCTCTGTGCCATTTGTAATTTAGACACCTCTATGGCAGAGGTCTCTATTTAGAGACCGTTTTCAATTTAGAGACCTCAAGTATTTTGCTTTTTCCAGTGTGAAAAGTTCAACCTTGCTCAACTGTTCCATACCTTTAACTATCTCTGCCTCCCTTCCTACAGCTGGAAGACCAGAACTACATTCAAGATGTAAGTATAGCATACTTTTATGCTGTGGCATAACTTTAATCCCTAATACTTCCAAGAATGCAATTCACTTTCTCAGATAGTACTGAGCTATTGGGTGACATTTTCAGAGAACTACCCATTACTACTCAATTTTTTTGGCTGGTAATAACCAACTCTAGATCAATCAGATTTTATGCGAAGTTAAATAATTTTTTTTCCCTCATGCATCATTTACAGTTGTTTACATTGAACTTCATCCCATACTGTTTTGTCTAGACATTAGATTGATTTGAGGTTCTCACTGTTGTTTCTTATCTTTACTGTTCTGCATATTTTGGTATCATCAAACACACTTGCAAATTCAGAGTTTTTCAGATGGTTTATGTTGAAAAGCACAGAATAGATTTTTTTTGTGGGACTCTACTGTTTACTTCCCTGATGTGAGCAGTAGCTGTTTATTTCTGCATTCAGATTCCAAATTCTTAACTATTTGTGCAAGAGCTTTCTCTCATACACATTTTTCCATATCGGTATTTTGATAACTGGAGAGTCTCTCATTTATATGTGATAATATTTCTGTAAACTAGAAACACAAGACATAGAAATTATATATTTTAAAAATGCCACCAAACCACAGTCCCTAAAAAATTCATCTTACCTACATATATATCATGTAAGAACATAGTGTGCTATTAAAATAAACAGTATTTTTAGAGGATGACAATAATTTCTATCTTTATGAAACCTCGTTTTCTTATTTTCAAGTTTTCAGAGAATAATTTTTCCATCAGAAACATTTCCATTAGTATTCATTCAATATTCACTAATCATTAACCATAGCTATTGAGCTCATTTATAAATACCTGCAACCCAGAAAAAATATCTGAAAAATATTTCAAGGTTTCATTTAACATCTGCTCTTTCAAATGGGAAACTTCTTTCATAGCTGAAAGTTATTTTCTACTTTGAAATATTAATTTCTACACACTTCAAAACTATGGAACCAGTTGAAATCAAAACCAAGACCTTCAGAGCAAGCCAAATGAAATTCTTTGATTGCTCAATGTATTTACTTTTCTCATCACTGCCAGCAATAGTCTTGACACTGATTTTTCTCATCCTGTTTTGAAATGAAAAAAATAGAACCCCAACTCTTTCTTATTGTTTCTTCTTTTTTTCTATCCATTTCTACTCCAGAAAGAAATAGCTCACGTGAACCTAGCTTCTTGAGTGGTTCCCTCTTAAAAGTAATGTTGCAGTATATTCAGATAATCACTTCTGTGTCTGTCAGGGCAATATGTTACAGAGCACACCAGAAGAAAATTCACTTCCTTTTAGGAAATTAAGCCTAATCTCTACAAACTATAAACTCTCCAGATCTGTAATTCACCATGACCTCCTTTTTAATCAACTAATTTGCTGGCTCCAATGGATGACTATTTTTTTGGAATCATGTATACCTTTGATAAACCACCAAAAAAGGATATGTCAATTGCAATTAAATTGAACAGCAATTTGGTGTTTTGAAAAAAATTATATCCAGTAAGGCACAGAACTTAATCAGGATTTTTTCGCAAACATATTCACAAATTTTGTAATTTCTGCCTTTCCCTATATCTTTAGCAAGAAATCATGGTTTACTTTAGTTGCTATAAAAATTCAAGTAGTGTGCAACATATACTGTTTTTCTAAAGGCTGTATTTCAGATATATTATCCACTCCATTATGCTTCTAGGAAGCTAAGAAATCATCAAAAGGGTTTAAATTTAGTTAGTTCAGTGTGTTAGCTTAACATGTATATACACTTCAAATTTCTCACACCTGCAGTTCTATCAACAGACATGCTTTAAAACACTTCCATCTGATTTCTTTACACATACTTGATTTATTGCAGCGTTGTTTAGAGACTGTCTTATAAATTTAAACATTAATTATAAATTGTAATACATTGCTAAGGCTAACACAGAATATATATTTCATATAAAATCACTTTAAAAAATAGTGGAAGCATATAAATAAAATACCTCATGCTGACTAGGACGTCTCCATCCCGAAATATAAAAAGGAGGATGTTTTCTTGTGTGACATCATGGAAGTTAGCATTTTTTTCATTTGCAAAGAATAAGTCTGGCTTCCAAAGACACTTAAACATAGTTGGGTCCACTGTCAGTGTATCTGAACCTCTCCAGTCATTGGGCAGTTTGAGTCTGGGGTCATTCCACTTCTGTCTTAGAAAGATGTTGACTCTATAATCCTGATGGGAAGAATAAATAAATATTTGACTAAAAGTCTAGCAGAAAACTCACAGAGAAACAAAACCATTCTATCAGATTCAGAAAAAAAAATTAGGCCCTGATTTTTCTATCACAAAGACAGTAATCACTATTCAAATTACATTACGAAGTGTTATGTTTAACAGGCTTTACTACAAACAGATTACATCTCACTTATGGTTTTGAATATAGCAACTTTCCTTAAACAAAGGATCAAATTGCCACTCCACAGTAATTTTTGTATTCCCTCAGTAATAGCCTCCTGTCACCCAGGCATAGAGAAAAGCATGCAGCAGGGCAGAGAAAGGCCATAGCTTGACTACACTAAATGGCTGCAGGCAGCAGGCATGATATCACTTCTATCAGGATATCCTGTGAGTGCCAATTCCAGTTTACTCTCCATTTGATTAAGTGGCACACTGCTGGCAAAATATTACACTATAAAAGCAGGAAACAGACCAGCCAGGTAACAGATTTTATACTACACACTTAGAATACAGCCTCAGACCTTCTATCAGTGATCTGAGACTATCTTGGTAACAGGAAAACCTATGTCAGCTTGCAACATACGTACTGATGTAGGAAGTATGAAAGGAGAAACAGAATCAATCTCAAAGAGACAAAATCAAGGCATTACAGAGGAAATCTTCTGAAATCAGTAGGACTCAGGCTGAAGAAGGGACAGTAGTAGAGCCATTCTCAATGAGAACCTAATTTTGCTTTTGGGAATTGGAGTATCATGTGTCTCAAGGCAAAATGATACCCTACACATGCTCTGTCCTTAGTGAAAGCGATGTGCATCTGAAGGAAGAATCTGACTTAGAATGTCAGCTATGATTTTTCAGTCTTATCTCTTAAGTCTTTTTGTTTTTTACACTTACATTAAGCCAGCACCCCTTTTTGATGTATATGTAAACTAGGCAGATCATATGCAGAGAAAGAATAAAGTTATTGTTAAAAAGAAGTTAAACAAACCCAAACAAATTAATGAAAATTCTGTATGCAAGATTATTTCTATCTCCAGTCTTTCTAGTTTCCTTCTATAGTGTGCTTTGTTTTTTTCATAATTGTCTATTAGGTACAAAGCCTTCTGAGAGGGCTGTGCCTTTCAGAGCAGTGAAAACACTGCTACTGCTCTACAATTATAGCAAAATTCTAAAATTGTGTGAGTGAAGGCTTTCAACATATTTTTGGCTTGTCAGTGGATTCTGCCTACAAACTAATTTTATAAAGTTTTTGCTTCTACATGTCAATGACTCTTACACTTTTTTTTTATACAACTGAATTATCTTTTGTTGAACTTGCTACATTTACAGTCCAAAGCAGGTGCCATGTTGAGACAGCCATGCTAACTTCAACTGGAAGGAGTCTTCTTGGTAAGACCTCATGAAGAATAATTTATTATGTTGATTTGCTCTGTACATTTAAATACACTTTCCCATGTCCAGTCCACCAGTCAAATCAGCCCAAGTATTTTTTTATGACACTATACTGCGTAATATTTTTCCTTACTGCATTGTAAAGAATAGCAAAGCATCAAAATCAAATACTTGTTACTTGTTGTTAGCTGGTTTTGGAAAAAATATACATAGTCTGATTCTTATTTCTACAAAGACCTATGATGACTTGCCAAAGTTAAGAGGCAAAAAATAATGGTTAATATGAAGTGAATTTGTACTGGAAGTCTCTCATAGAGAAGCTTCATAATTGGAAGGAATTCAGGTCATTATCTCAAAAAGCATCTTTTCAATTATATGTATATAATTGAAAATTTCCTTTACTTGCTTCTTGCTGAAGCTCCTATTCCATATGCACTTCTCTCAGTGAAAAAAATTACTCTGAACCATATGAGATAAATACTGCATACCATTCATGCTCACAAGCATTACACTATTGGTTACACTGAATTTAATTTCCCCATAAACAAGTGTGTTACCCTAATTTTAAACAAAATAAGATGCCTTCCCAAAGCCAAATGATAAGCATTGTCCAACACTTGCCTTCAGGTTACCCATTCAGTAGAAGGAGATGCTTACATCACTGAAAAGCAGAATGCACTGGTTTAATAAGAATTGGAAGTAAGATCAGGTGGATGCTATTTTATTTCCTTCCTTTCTCTACTACGAATTAACTTAAACACCAAACAATCAGATGTTTCAACATTTTAAGAACTTGAGTCTGTCCTTGTTTAACTCAGAGAAAATAAACTCCCATTAATCTAAAATGTGGAGGTTCAGGCCCAAAGTAGAGATGTTGATAATTGGAGAGGAAGGCCACCACATACTTGAGGCAATACAGAAAATGTAGAAGGAAGCAAAGACATGTCACAATACAAAACTGGCTAGCCAGACAGCAATGTGCAAAAGATCTGCTTTTTAGAAGAGCATGTACCCTTACAGCATCTGGCAGCAGTAAAGACAAAGATCTGGTATCAATCTGTCTTGAAAGAAGTCTGTAACCAGTCCTCTCAAATTTGCACAACGAATTTTAAGATTCAGTAAGTATATTACAAATAGGTTAAACAGGGGTTGAAGAAGAACTATGCGTGGAGCACATGGTCTTCCTGGTGTACATTTTACAAATGTTTTTTGAATTTGTAGAGTGATTGGCATTTTATAGAAAAGGAGAGTCAAATAGCAACTAAGAAGCCTGAATCTCAGGGAAGAGGATGGAAGAGATATTCATCAGCATCAGAGCTAGGAGAACCTGCCAGGTAGAAACACAGAAATATTCTACAGGGCTTTGTTTTCCCATGCAACTCCAATAGAAGGCAAGTTACTCTCAAGGAGGTTGGGAGGCATTCTAGGAAATATTTCAGAAGTCTACTAAATAGTTGGCATGTGGCCAGAAAACCACCTCAGGTTAGAAAGCAAGCATGGCCTATACATCTCTCTGCAAAATAGAGCACACAGGAGATCATGAAAGACTTACTACATAAACTGCACTCATACAAAGAGAGGCAACATAATACTGCTTCCTTTCAATGAAGTAGAAAATGTCATTTTTAAGATTAAAATATGGAAACCGAATAGTTTTTATAGTCAAAAATATTAAAAATACATTTCTGAGAGGTTTTTAAATAGAGGAGAAGGGAGAAGTGGTGTTTTGTCATTTAGTCAGTGAAGAAAGGTCACACTGCAAGCAAAGACCTTGAACACAGATTCTGTAGACAGAAAGATCATCATCACAGAAAAGAATATCGTAGTACTACGGGTGTTTATACCAGAAACTCCCTATACCTAGGAATCCTTGACTGGTCATCCAGTTTAAAACAGCTTCTAAATGTGACATTATCACCATATTATGCCACAAATCTGCAGTCTGAAAAAAATGTGTGCAAACTCAGAAGCAGAGCTAACATGGGGTCCTTGACAAGTGGCCTAATGATATAGAAGGAAACAAGTTACAGGAGTCATGATAAAGAGAGCTAATTGAAAGGCAGCAGCTCTGGTATAAGCTCTTCTCCTTTTTATCTGTACAAATTCTGATTCCCTCTGTAGTTCACTAGTTCTTTTGCTTTTTTTTTTTTTATTTTTTTCAGAAAACTTGCTTGCTAAGGATGTGGAAGTACTGCAATTCTCTCCAATATTAAACAACACAACATGAGCACTATCCTTTCTAGACACAGAGCAAATATGTGCCCTTCAGACACTTCACAAGGGCTCGATTAAAGTGATACAGGATTCTGGGCATAGAACCCACAAAATGGGGACTCTTGCTTTAAAATAGTTACTTCAAACATGTAGCTGTGTTTCTATAAAGAAATTCCCTCCTTTCTTAAATCTAATGGATTCTACCTCAGAAGAGCTAATCTCAACTCTTTGTTGAGGATGAGCCAATTGCATAGCTAAGAATATAATAATCACAGGACCAAAATGTCAGCAAGCAAGGCCTTTTCTCACTGTCACTCTACACATTTGTTTGTTGGGCCTTCTATCATGACCTCTCTTCCAGTCATCTGGTACCCATTGTTATTTTTCCCCACACTTCCATCACACAAAAGAATCATTGCTTTAGCATGGCTTTACCCCAACACAGACTTTGTAAAAATTTATGAGTTCAATTACTACAGCCAACAGTAGAGAGCAAAGCATCATCACAATAATTCACTGACTGAAATACTTAGAAATATATTATTTCACAAATTTTGATATCACTCCAAGCAGTTTAGGAGCTTCTGGTAATTTTAGAGACAGTCTATAAATCAATACTCCTCATGATTCTCACCAACACCAGAGACAGTAGAAATGTAGCCAGCCACTCCCTTCTCCAACACCAAGGAATGTTTTCAGCATTTCTGGTACTTTTGCAAATGTCTCCTTTTCAGAACTTAGTAGTTCTGGTACCCCTCTGATCCTTCTGATCAGAGGCTTGGTGCCTCACCTCCAAGAAATATTTTTCCTGTGATTCTGGAAGTAGAAGTTTTTTCCTATTCTAAGGGATTAGTTTCTACTATCTGGTGTGTTACCCAGACCATTTGAAGACAAGTACAAACCCATCCCCAAGAGAGCAGTGATTCCTGAAAATCCAATGACCACTGCAGCAGGAAAAATTTTCGAAGTAATACATGGAAGAACAGATTAACTGTTAATTTTGTCAGTGCTTCCTGTATTACATTAAGCCAATCAAGAAGTAACTCAAATTTCACATAAACATGCTTAGCTATCATAGTGATCAACTAGACATAGAAGTCAAAATAAAAGCATAAAACAATGTAAGGATGGTATCTGAAGTTCTGAATTATGGAGGAGAATATGACTTATCATACAGCACGTCCTAGTAAATTTGTGAGAGACCACGTCAGGAAGGCACGGTCAGGCATACGTACATGGCTGCAAAGAGTGTACTTTTTTATTTTTTTTGAGCGGCTGACGGGGAGAAATCTCTCACATTCATGTTTTGTTACTATCTGAATCTGGGTGAATTGTAAAAAAGCCTTTTAAAAGTCACTTTTTAAAGCATGCAATTAACTTCAGAAACTTGAAAGGACCATCAAGATACTTGGCATCTTAAGACACTTATCTCAGTTCTACTTTCCTGCTCTTCCTCCCTGCCCTTCTTTAAATTTGAGTCCTCCTTTTGTTTTCAGAAATAAATCTCATGGCCTTTTGGGCAAAATTACTTTTTTTTTGTTTTAATATCACTTCTCACTAATGCCATTAGTTGACTTAATATCATTTGCAATCAAACATAAATCTCTGCTAGCTAAAGAAACAGAAATTTCTCGCCAAGCTGTTCAAAACTGTTCCAGCCACCATTTATTTTCAACTTGGAGCGGTTCTGCAGTCCTATTGAAACTTCATTAGGGTAACATGTAAGCTGGTTCTGAATTTTAAGTGGGCACTTACATCCAACAACAAAAAAATGTGGTTTATTGCTTATTAGTGGTATTGTGGTTTATTGCTTCTCTGCCATTATGAGTCAGAATGCTGCCTTAGTCACAGCATTAGAAAAGGCAATTTGATTTTTGGAACTGCCTCAATGCTTTAGATGCAGCAGATCACCAAAGCAATCAGGGAATGCCTCAGAACTCCCACTCAGTGCATGTCTTGGCTGTGGCTTTCCATGTACTGGCACAACATGGTGCATTCCCCTCTTTTTTACACAAAAGTAAAACCTGATCAGGTCAGAACATCTTCAATAACTAAATGCATTTTTTTTGGCAATATTTTTGATAGTATTTATTGGAAACACCTGGACAAAAAGAGATCTTCAAGTCCCAGAATACCAGAAAGGGCTTTGCTGAAGCAACTCATCTTTGGAAATGGATTTTATTTCCCAAAGAAACAAAAGAAGTCAAAATTATAATGAGGATTATGTTGAAATTTTCTGGCTGAACTGGAAACACATTTTTACTTCAAACTTCATTCCCCAGTTTATCTTTCCCATGCAGTAAATAAACAGCAGTAAGGCTATGGTCATTGATAGTCTATTCCTTTACTACCGCTCCTTCTATTCCTCCACAATTTATTTCCATCTTCAGATCCACATAAGACAAAGAACCTCTACGTTTCATCCTTATGTGTGTCCTTTTTTTCTCATCTACAGTCTTAGTAGTTTGGGGTTTTTGAATAGCACACCAAGCAACCTCTGTAGCAACTCTCAGGAAGATCTTTAACTCATATGACCAAATGGGTTCTTCCAATGAACGTAATAACTTATGGAAATTGTTCTACCTCTTACATCTTAGAAACCATGGATTTCCTTTCATGTAAATCAGATTCTAAAGCCAAAATAATCTGTGGACGTATAAAAAGTGAAATACATTAATAGGTTTAGGTCTATGGCATAAAACACAGTCAGTCAATCACTAACCCCAGTAATTTAATTCTCAGTGTCTGCACCCACAACAATTATTTCTATTTTATAGTTCATAATCCTCAGTCTGAAGTTCAGTATAATAAGAAAATCTCCATGTGTACTACATGAATTTAATTTCACTCTTACCATAGTTGTCTCTTGAATTGACCCAAAGCTGTTAATGAAGATGTTAACTGCAACATCGACTGGAATTCCTTTAAAAGAAATAATTCTAGTGAGCTGCACAACCCAGTAAAGATACATTATCTTTCATTTAAAGCTCCTTTATACCAGTATCACAATGTCACAATGTAACTTTAAGTTTGTATATATACAGTTTTCAAAGTCATTAGAAATCACTAAAACTCTTTTTAGCCTAATGGTAAGAAAAAGGGAAAAATAAAAATCCTTAGTCCAGAGAGCTAATCTTACAGAATTCCACTGACCATATATCTAATTTAATAGTTTTTGAATTCCATGTTTTTCTGTTATCTCAGAATGAATAAGCCAGTATTACTTTTGCACACAGTATAATGGATAGAGGAAATTCACATTTCTAGCAGCAGACACTTTTAACTGTCAAGATCATAATGACAATCTATCATCCCAAATTATGTGTTTATCATTTATAATGAGAAATTTCCCTATGCTTTAAGAGGAGACCTCTTTGTGCAAGTAAAATACATACATGTGTAAAGTAGAAACACAGGCAGGTAAAAATTACTGCATGCATCTTTTGCAGCTACCTAGCTTTGGTATGACAGAACTGGAAAGCTTCTCAATTTTACAATGGCTACCAATTAGCCAAGAAAAATTTCTAGATGTCAGCAGCTGTGAAGATACTAAGATGGCCTGGATTTTTTTCTCTTTTCCACAGCCAGGATTCCTGTAGTTGAAGAGGGATGGTATGACAGCTGCTACATCTGCCCTCTGTCACCCTGTGGGATTTGATTGACAGTCATTTAATCTGGTGTTAACAGAGAGTTATCACAGAGCAAGGAGAAGTGGCCTGATAGTTGAAAGAACTAATTATAGATCACTACTTTTATTTAGTGTCTCTATGGTGTGAGTGTCAGGATGTCCACTAGATGCAGGTATCTGATCTCATGTGCACTGTTAAAAACTCTTGGCAGGTTTCTTCCTACTTTCAGCCAGAAAAGAGATATAAGAATATATGAATACTGTTTTGACAGACTAATACAGTACTAAATATAGTACAAAGTAATATATGCCTCTTCAAATAGCTTGTTTGTCTGCATAAAATATTTTATGTACATTTAATACAGAAATTCAAATTCATTCTCTTGGTTACCAGAAATTCATGAAGATAAAATTTCACTTTTTCAGTTAAACCAATTAGTTTGGTTTGCTTTTTTAATCAGACTACTTAAGTGTGATGCTTTTGGTTATGCAATAGGTACGATATTTCTTTTAATGTCTGATGCATGTGACAGAGCACCCATCACATCACAAGTAGCCAAGAGTGTACTCTCTCTTCCAGATTTGAATAGGAAGTGCCATCCAAGAAAATCACTCATGTGTGAGGAACATTTTAACATGGGCAAACCATTTGTCAGAAAATGTTCTTTTTCTTCCACCTCCCTCTGAGTTAACGTTACATGTCCTCCCTTTCCCTTCTGTCTTGACTCTTACCAGACTGCCAGAAGGGTTATCAAAAATATAAAGAAATCTGCAACATGCTTTGTGATTACAAGCTGATTATGCTGAGGAACAGGTAGAGAAGAGGCTGGACATATATTCTTTGTGACAAGACTCAGTGCTGGAAACATAAATACAGTTCTACAGAGAGTAAGAAAGAAGCAGAACACTTGCTGAGAACTGAGTTTAATATGTTCATAAAACTGTTAAATAGAACTGAAAATAGCCTCCTCAAAAGCACAATATACATTTAAGATTTCCAAATTTTTCATTCTAGTGATATTTATGTTAAAATATCTCTTAATGCTCATATAATTAATTAAAATGAAAGAGCTGTTTTATGTAAACTGCATTGCCTATATGTAATAACATTGTCTACATCTTTTTTCAGAAGGTAAATAATCAATTCCTGGAAAGCCCAACTTGTGTGAATTCTTAGAGGTTTTGCAGAGAATATGTATTCCAACTTTTTCTGCATATGTAAGGATTCACACTTGCTTACTCAGAAGAATCCTGCAACATCTGACTACCAGGGAGATGTTTTAATAGAAGAAAATGTGTTTCAATGCATTCCCTATAAATTCCCTATGAATTCCCAAAGCGTGTAAGCTTTATATCTAAAATATCTTTAAAGGAATTAATAATTGTATAGTTTTCTAATACTGATACTGCTGACCCCAAGTTTTTTTTTAGTTATCTTAAAGGATGCAAAAAAAAATAAACATTAAAATCCAAATATTAAACAAAAAGGCTGAAATATCTGACTAACCTTTGAAATTAGGCCTTATTCTGGGATCATAGCTGAGCAATAATCTATTCAAGATATTGCTGGTAGAATTGGCAGGTACTCTTGCAAGGTCTTCAGCTGATTGCTGCCTGTAAAAAAAAGTTCATTAGTTACTATCAAGACAGAAACAACTCCATGCTTAAACTGAAGTGATTTCAAAGTAATGCAATAAATGCCATTTCACAAGTAAAAAATGTTTATTATTTTCAAGTGCTATACTATATAGTCTTCCTTACCTTGAGAAGTTTCAGTATTTTTCAGGAAACTATTTGTGTAATAAACAAATGCTCTTTGACACACTCCTAACTGTAAACTTGGAAGCAAATAAACTACGATTCACTAATTGTTCCATTCCCTCCTAACAAAAATATGCAGAGGGACATGATTTCTTCATCAGTAGAAAGCAGCCACCTGAACTATTTTTAGTGACTGTCTGATTAGGAACCTTAGCAAATTGACAGCCACTTTGTAGGTGCCAAACCATGCAGAGGCTTTTGGCAGTCTCCTGCTCTCACATGCCAGTGCCAGCTATTCCACCCAGAGCTGGAGGATTGCATAATCTCATTGTCAAGTGCTAATAAAAGCTTTGCTGCAGAAAACAAGGCCTTGGACTCTGGTTTTGCAGAGGGAATTTAAACATCTTCATTATGTTGCCATTATTGTTCTGGGTGTTAAACCATTCCCACAATCAAAAAGAACCTGTGACAGGTAAATGTAGCTACAAGAGTACATGAAATTGAGTGTAATAAAAAGCAATACGGGTGCGTCAGTGCCCTCCCCAGGTATTTTAAATGCCAAGCAGGCTTGTAATGGTATGGAAATTAATTTGTATGTTTCCAGAACCTGTTCAGTGACTGTTTCCAGTTTTGAACTCTGTCTCATAATCACTTTTCCATCCTTTTAATGACTACTTTGCTGTCTTTCTGTTATTATAATTCAGTAACCAGGACGCCATGTAATGATAAGACAAACACTTTACAGAGGTATAAGTCATATGCATCACCTTTATCACCTCTTCCAAACTAATGCATGAATGTATTTTTAAAAATGATCAAGTTTACTTCCTAAATGTTTTCCATAATCAGTATCAGCTGCTGTTGCCTTCTTCACCCTGTAATTTCTTTTTTTCGTTATTCTTTCCCATACCAATGTCGGCTTGACAGACCTACAGGTTATTCTGTATAACATCTCAGTTCATTGCTTTTTTTCCTCTCATCCTTCAGTTTCCTTCATGTCCTCTGGGATTTCTGACTTATTCAGACATTTGTTGAAGAAAAAATTAACTCTACAGAAGGTTTTTGACCAGTTAAAAAAGCCAAAATAAAACAGCATGAATCTATTAGACCTCCTGATTTTAAAATGTCCAATTATGGTAGCTCCTTTTCAGCATTTTCCTTATTCATTACTGGGAAACCAATTAATTAATAAATTTCAGCATAGAAATGACATCAGTATTTGATTGAAAACTGGAGATGAAACCAGATCCTAGCCCTTGAATTTATTTATTTATTTATTTAATTTATTATTTAGTAATAACCTCACCTTTAAAAACAACTTGTTTTACTCAAACAGTAAGGGAAAAGAGAGTCAGCTCTGCTGACTTGGTAGCACTCACTATGACTTCCCAAAGAGATCTAATCTCCTCAGTTAACATTTAACAACTAAAACATTTATAAATAAAACTATGAAGGAGTTCCCTATTATTAAAAACATGTCAACAATTTATGAAAACATAACTTCATTTTATTATATCATAGTCTCCTTGACACCCTTTGAGCATTTTATCATTCAGAAAAAAAATCAGATTTCTGTTTTCTCTGTTGAATTCAGGATACTTCTGAAACCTAAAGCTTCATATATGCTTAGCTATTTTCTTGTATTTGCTTGATGCTATAAACGAGGAAAAAATATGGCAATAAAATGGCACTAAATCCTCATTGAAATTCTGGACTACTCAACGGTAATTAGCAGGATAAGTATGCATTCCAAAGACTACACAGAGACTTACCTACCAAGACATGCATTCAGGAGGATAGCTTAAACTACAGGAAAATTAAAGAATTGTGGAGCAGCATTAAGAGGCTGAAGTAAATAATTCCCCACCCACCTCTTGCAGTAAACACACTAAAACCTCTGTGATCTGTAACAACCACAGAGGTGAGCTAATTGTTCCAGCAGAATTTCTCCAGAGATAGTTGGTCTTCTAATAAAACAAAGAAGTGTTTACTTTTAGCAGCATATGCTAACTTGCTGTTATGTATACAGAACTATATGTCCTGTATTAAATAAGCCTCTGGTAATTTTTAATTAGAGCAATTAAAAAAGGAATATCTGTTCTTACTCCTTTCCTAAAAATTGACAATGCTTTCAAACAATACTTCCAGGGCTGAGTTTACAAGTTTTTATATTTTACTTAGAATTGTATCATTATGCAAAATAATTAATTTATTTCCTCATTTGGTCAGGCAGCTGGACTAGATGATCATTATAAGTCCCTGCCAGTTGAAATGTTCTGTTCTATTCTATTCTATTCTATTCTATTCTATTCTATTCTATTCTATTCTATTCTATTCTATTCCTATTCTATTATATTCTATTCTAATTTCTATTTCTATTTCTATTCTATTCTATTCTATTCTATTCTATTCTATCCCATTCCATTCCAATTCTATTCCATTCTGTAATTTTGAGACATGTTCAGTTTTCAGCAATGACCTTTACCAATGCAGAGGTTGCTATAGAAATATCATAAACCAGCTTTGTATGCTTTTTTTGCTATTACCACTAGCTGGACCAAAGAAAAACAAGATTATTTTCCATTTTCTAGAAAAAGCAATTCAGAAAAGAATGTTCATTTAGCTATTAAAAAGGCAGGCAAACACTCTGTATGCCACAATTTAACTGATACAGAAAGGTTCATGGCACTGCTTCCTTGCAAGTCACAAATATTAACATTTAAAACATCTGCATCACATGCCTACAAAAACTACATTGATAAAAGAATCTCCTTAATACTGACTGAAATAAGATTTCTTTCTAAGCTAAGTATGTCCATTATGATGAAATATGAAAACAAATCCAAGCAACAACTAATGAACAAACTTAAATACCTTTTTTTAATTTTTGTCATGAGGTGCACAAAGAAGTTTGTTAAATAGTGAAAACAGTAATCTGAACTACATGGGATAACATGGACACATAAATAAAATACAGGTGCTCATAAAAAGTAATGAGGAAAAGAGGAAAAAGTTCAAGATATTAAATGAGTGAGCAACAAATAGCAAAAGAAAGCCAAATACAGCTGACAGGTTTATTTATCTCTTTGAGTAAGAGGAATAAAGTGGTAGTTTTGTGAGATCTGAGCTGCACTGCAGAAGTATGTTAATATTACTGTCTGTTCAGGCTGTTTGTTAAAAAGCCATCCAAAAATTGGGCAAAGGAGATTTATTGCATTGGGAAGACAGTGATGGGAAGAACAATGGCAACATAGCTTGCTGGTAAAGAACACCACAATCACATCTTCCACAAGTTGTTGGGTTGTGTTTTGAACTTACACAAGTGTATAAGCACATTGTCCTTGCTTATCTGAGAACCAAGTGAAATACAATGACATCGGCTGCTTTGAGTTAGGAGGAGAAGCATTGAGATTCAGTAATTGCTACTTTAAAAGGTCACTTTGAATGAAGTGGTTGAAATAGCTACTGAGAAGAAAATGCTCTGCTGAGTATCAGTCACATTTTCACTGTGGTTCTTTTAGAGGGTGCTGTCATTAAACTACCATCACTGAACAGCACACAAGGGAACTTCTTCACAATGACTGGATTTCCTTCTGTGAGCCTTGCTGACCAAAATGCCTAAATTTCACCTGCAAATCAATACATTGGATAAGTTTCTTGGGGTGAGTTAAGGAGTTAGCAACACTTTTGGAGTGACAGATGAGCAAAAAGACTTAATGAGACAGTTAATGGTTTGTGTTAGATGCTTGGATAAAGAGACTGGGACTATTAACGTGAGACATTTACCTAGAGCCACAACCACCCCTGCCTAATTGGCCATTATAGAATGAATTAATGATAGGCATATTTGTATATTACATAAGACAAAAATGATTTGAGCTGTGATTAGCCTTTCTAGAAGAATCTTACTTCAGTGTGCTGAAGGCTGAGTTCCACATAACACTCATACCAACTGAGAAGTTACTTACCATTTTTTCTAATTCAGCCTACAATTCTCCCACTTGTAAAGAGCTGGTAAGTTAGATTTCCACCAGTTGCAGCATGCATTTTAATTTTTATGCATTTATTTCAACCTGTGTTGAATGCACATGGAGCTGATGGAAAGCATTAAGAAACAGGAATGCAGTACTCTTCACAGTAACTGATGAGTTCTAAGCAAGATACATTGAGTACCAAAGGATAAGGCAACAGAAGCCTCACAGTTGCTATGAAAAAAATTTAAAAGCAAGTAATAGTAGAGCTAGAACTTTCCCTACCAAAAATTTTATTTAAGTAACAATTAACACCCCCAACCAACATACAAGATACCCAAACCCAAAGTGATCTTTCTGAATAAATAAAGGGGGAAAAAACAGTATTCTTGCATGTACAGAAGTATCTGCAAACTTCTACAAACAGTGTCCTCACAATCCAGAGAAAAAGCAATGTACAGTTAGTCTTTTGCTGTAACAAAAGTTAAATGTGTGAAATGCCTGCCCTTCCAGAGGTTACATCTGGTATCAGTGATTAATGAAAGAATTTCTTTACAGACTGTATTTCACAGGATATGCAGTAAGGTGTTCATCTCCTCTTCCACTGCAGCTCTACACATTTTATCACTGCCTTTGAAGATCATGATCAACAATTTAAGTTGATGGCAACAGGTAATTATTTTCCTAATTTACTAATCAAAATCCAGAATTTGTACAACAAAAGGAAGCATGTACTACACTTTGTTTGAAATTTATATAGGTTTACATTTGTGTTAGGCAAATGTGTCAGAAGACATTATATCACTATAGGTCATCATGACATTTATTCTCTCAGAGCTCATAGAAATTATAAGGAGTGCTTTCCACAAGCAGTGCTACAGGAGGAAAAGATATAAACAATATTCTACACAAACAGGAAGGAAAACTTCCTCATAATTCTAGATTACTGACAGCCAAAAATATGTATTCAAACTCACACTGTTATCTTCAGTAAAATTACCTATATGATGCTGAAACCACAGATTTCAGTGCAACTTATTTTATCTACATGATGGAAACTGACATTTTAGTCATATAACATGTCTACGTGTGAGAAAGGTCAAAATAAGTTTTGGGAAACATAACATCTGTTATCTCACCATATATTTTAGTACAATTTCCATTATATCAACTATCAGTGTTCTGATTTGCAGGCATTTGATTTTTCGAGTGTAATAACTCTAAGCATAAAACAAGTTAATACAGATCAATAACATACTATATAACTCTTCTGAGTGATCTCTCTTATCTCTAGTATGTTTAATAGCTACATTTTCAAACTGTGCAAGGTGACATATCTATTCCCAAGAAGATCAATTACAATTACTCCAATGACAAGTGGTATCACTAATTACATGAAAACCATGGATCTCTGAGCCACCATTTACATGTCTTGACAAATGCAGTTGACAGCTTAACACCTAAAATGAGATATGTAGCTTCAGTATCTAAATTTGGAAGTAATGCAAATTTGGAGGTAAATTGGGGTGAAAAAAAGAGAAAGGTTCCTTCATAGATAATTTTGATACAAAAACCCAAATTAGGCACCCTGAATTGTAAACTGTGAGTTGAGGGGATGAAACAGCTCATCTTTCATCTCATGTTGTAGACACATCAAAGAGAATAGTCTCTTAATGTGGACACACAGATAACCTTCCTGCAGTTAGGTAGTGTCAATAGGTGTTAGTGTCACTACTTCCATCCTTGTCTAGCAGAAACCTCTTAAATCCACCTCTGGTTTCACATTCAACATTCCCAGGTTTAGACACCTTAAGGAGTGTTTATATGCAAATTTGAAGTGCCTTATTATTCACTAAACTCAAGAAAAGTGAGCTGGTTCATCTGCCTGCCACACAGCAAACAGCTCCCAAACCAACAGAACCAGGTTAGCACAGTATTTCACCCAGCCTGAAATAGTACTGCTCTCAGCAATGTGGGTTTTTCTCTGAAGTTAGCTTGCTTGCTCCCAGCTTAGGCATCTCTGCATCCCACCAAAGTCACCACCTGCGACCCTTGTGAATAATGGTGTCCTGTTGTGTCTTGACATAGCACACAGATGTAAAACATGATAGGCATCCAAATGTTTAAGCAACATTTTGGAAGCAATTTATCTGTATCAGTTCTGTACCCCAGTATTTTTTTTCAAAATGCTGTAAGTATTGAGACAATAGAAGGACCTTGGTAAATTCTAACCACCTGCATGGTGGTGTAAGTGGTGATATAAGAGGAAAGTGTAGGCTGAGATACATTCTATATAATTTGTCTTGACAACAGAATTTAGACCTATGGTTTTCCTTGGGCTTAGGTAAAGGAGGTGCAATTTAACCCACAGATCCAAGTTTTTTCTCAGTCTGGAGGTTGTGTATGGAGTACAAAGTCTGTAACTTTTCCACACAACTACAGCGTCTCATCAGTCTGGTGTTGAGAACAGAGCAAACGCTGCTCACTGAGAGGGAAAGTTACTGAATGAGATCCAGTCTATCATGCTTAATTACTGTTTTACAAGACAGCTTAGGTTTTGCTTATATAGCTTTATCTTTTACTGCCTGCCACATTTAACCACTTTGAAAGCAAATTCACAAACCTTCTGGAATGTGGCCCTATCTGTCTGGGATCACAGCTTCCCATGAGAGTTACACGATACAGAATAACAAAAGTATTGACCAAATGCTATTACTACAGGGCAGAAGAATTTTTACAGGAACAAGACCTGGGCCCTGCAAAGTACTTATCATTGGAATGACTGTGAGATGTATCTATTCCACAATCAAATTCAGGCTTTTCTTTCAACTTTATTCCACCTCCTCCTCAAAATGTATCAACCCTTCCACCACACCTACAAATAAAAATGTCCACAGACTATCAACAGCTTCTTTTAGAGGGGAATGAAGACAGACATGATGCAATTTTCCCACCATTTACATTTTGGGGTTGATCACAGACTACAGATAGAGAGGTGATGTAGACCCAAACACTTGATAAAGAAGTTCTAGTTCATGAAGTGGAGAAGACCCAAAGTATAAAATATATTTTGAATTTTTACTTTAGTCTTAATAGGAAGAGCATGTCAGAAGCTTAAAGTCAACCAAGAGGAATTTTAGGGCAGAGTTTCATACAACTCTATGCTTTAAACACATCAAAGCCTTTTTTTCCCTAGTTCCACTGTCTTTTGTTGTTGTTTTCTAAAGGAAGCTGTTTATTGAACCTTCGCATCTGTGACCTTTCTAAGCTTCTGCCCTGGCAGATGGCACAAGCCATGTTTTCTGGAGGGCTTAGAGGGCCATTTCACAGTTTCTGAAGTAGCTGATATGCTTTATTAAATACAAGCCAAATATGATTTGTACTCCTGCTTTTTGGGTAAGAAAGGTCTCTATAGATATTATACAGTATTTAGTAAATCATCTACAAGGATATAAATCTCCATGTGGACAAATGCATACAGGTGAAGGGAGATGCTGTTTTCAAAGCAGAGTCCTGCTATCCAGACAAAAGGATGAGATTTAGTGACTGAGGTTTTGCTCTCAGCATTGCTGTGGCATTAGGGATGCTGAGAGATCTTCAGAAGTGAATGCTGTGCAAGTGAACAGCTGAGTCATCCTAAAACTATAATTAACAGGGATAGCTCTGACAATGACCACAGTAATTACTGGTTTTATTAGCTGCTATGTGACACTCTTATTTCTCTATTCCCTCTCTAACAGTGTTACAACCAAACTTCCCTTTCCTTATAATTTCTTTTGTCTAGAGATCTTGTGAGTAGTTTTGAGTTGAGACCTTCTAGGCTACTAAGGATTTTGGGGATAACAGCAGCAGCTCAAGCAACATAACTGAGGTATTTATTATGGTGTAACAAAAGGAAAAACATGTTTCAGTAGTGCTCTATGCCACAGATAACTGTCCCACATGTTTAAGAGATGCAAGGTATTATGAGGAATTATGAAGAAGTTAATAAGAACTAAGTAACAAAGGTCATGCAAGTGTGGGCAGCTTGTGAGCAGAAAAGAGATCAAGTGACTTAATCCATCTGTAGCTGTATAAAAACCATCTGTATCAAGTATATGAAATTTCAAAATAAGCTTTGTAAACAATAATACCCTTTTTTTTTTTTTCTTGAAGGGGTAGGCCTGATTTTTTTTTTTTTAAGATCTTCCATTAAAACAAAGGCAAAAGTTTCATTACTAAAGGTTTATATTTCATTGTGCTATGTATCTGTGGAACTCAGTTTCTCAGATTTATGGTACAAAACTCTCTACTACAACATATTAGGCCCAATATGTCAAATTTCTTTGTTAAACAACAAAGATTCAGGAATCAGAAAGAAGTATAATTACTCTATGTTTCTTGGTAAGCCTGAGGTAAGAAGGAAGATGATCTAAATGTAAGATGTGAAATCTTACATCTGTTCTGAGAAAACATTAAATAAAGTAAGAACCAAATGATTAAGCATCAGCTTCAAGAAACTCTTCAATAAAAACCTGGGAAAAACAGTTTCAGGAATAAAGGAACATAAGGTGTCAAATCAAGCCCCATCACACAATGCACTGAAAAGTACAGCATCATGAATAATCACAAGGGTTTGCTCTAAGATACAAAATAGAATTTTCCTAATTTAAGGAACCAAATATCTGTTTATGAGACAATAATGAACTTTTTATGGGGTTTTAATCAGCTTGTTTTCATCTCATCCTATTATTAGTTAATTTCATGCCAGAGGGACATCTTTGGTGAAAGGCTTCTGGAGAGCCATAAAAGGAAAAGTGCAAGTATGCTTAATTGTTATCCAAACAAATTCATGCTAAAGTCCCAAACGAGTCTTGTAGCCATCCATTTCTTAACATCAAATTAAGGAACTCAGGCAATAATATGAGATTCAATATAAGTTTTTCCTGAATAATGATTTGCATGGATTTGAATTTCATTATGAAGTTTGCAAGAGAAGACTGCTTCATATACAACTAATGCCGATTTTTGTTCCCTTGAAGTAGTAAAATTTAGCTTATACATGTTGTAAGGAAATAAAAGGTGATAATTTGTTGCAATTAAGATTTAAATTTTATTGCACCAGTGACCAATGCAAATTAAAGGTGGATCAAGAATTTAAATTATAAATGCACATTTACCTTAGAAATTTGCACCATTCAATTTTATAAATTATGGAAAATCCTAATTTTTTTGTTAAAAAAAATAAAACGCATTTTAAAATATTTGTTTCATGCATTACTAGGAAATTTTTCATTGAGACACCTCCTTGCGTAGTTTTAGTCAGCCCTGATAGTGTCACTTGATTCCCTTTCCACCGCATTGTGTTTTGGTTTGATTCCAAGGAAAGATTTTTTCTTTTTTCACAAAGAAAAAATTATTACTAGTAAGCAACCTCTTTTATAACACAGTGTCACCACATCAAGAAGTTTTGTGAGAAAAGATCATTTAAAAAATGCTGATGATTGGAAGTTTGCCAACAGCAGACTGAGTTAAGAGAGCATTGGACAATTTCTCTGCCAGACAGAGTTGATTTTCATTCCTCACACACATGACAGATCTTCTAGATGCCAGCCACAGCAACAGCAACCCCACTATTACAAGTGGTTGTTTCTCAAGCTGTGAACTTCAGCCAAGTAAGGTAAAGACAACTTGGTCATTATTCAGGAGATCTAACAGGACTCATTGCTACAGCAAGTCTAGCTGGCAACACTGCACAAGGGATCAACAAGTACTGGATTCCACCAGTATTTTTAATTATATTTATTTATATATTTATATATATTATATGTTATATTTATATATATTTATTTATATTATTTATTTTATATTTGCTAACAGCTTCAACTGGAAACATGTCACTTTAAAAATGATAGAATTTATTCAATGTTTTTTCAAGTGTATTGGTGACAAATGACATCATATTTGATGATACTGAGAACCACAGGGCTTAAAGTAAAAACAAAGAGGAAAATTCCACTCACAAAGAAAAAATGACATTGCTGCTTTGAAGTCTACTAAGTCAAGAACAGGGGGAAATGCTGGCTGTTTAAACAAGACCATGGAAGATCTGGATTCAGTTCCCAGCTGCCTAATTCATTTTCCAAGGGCTGCTGTTCTTCTATCTGTCCTGGGAGCCCTGACATTTCTCTCCTTGCTATAACATCTCAAAGTAGCTCAGACCAAAAGCCTCATCCAGGACTCAACTTTTAAAGGGGAAATAATGGGTACGGGTCATTTCAGATGAGTCACATTCACATTTGAGACATATCTTAATGTATTCAAATCTAATGACATATTTAATTTTTTAGTTTGATATAAAAGAAGGAAAACATGCACCATAGGTAGAAACATTCTAAAATTTGGTGTTAGAAATGAACATCACTGTCAATATTTGAAAAGAGTGGAAACTTAAAGTATTACTCAAACAATGCTTCTGTCTTATTATTACGCTTTTTATTTTTGTTTTTTCTTGAAAAAGTTTATAAATGTTAAATAACTAGTCTAACATTCTGTACCTCTTTTTTTGGTCAAAGAAGAAATATGTTTTAAATTTGTCCAAACAATTTTATTATTTCAGTCATAGTGATTTTCTACACTTACTGGCAACTTATGATAGTCCATCAATCTTTTGCTCAGATATTTACAACATAACACTAAAAAATGAGCAAGGCTGGAAAAGAAAATAATAAAATCTTCACTCACAAATAAAACTTTTTGCATTGTCCTATGGATCACAAACTAAAGTGTAGTAGACATCAGAAAGAGGGAGTATTTTTAACATCAAGTAATCATAAGTGTCCAGAACACATCCTCTATTCAACTGGGCAATCACCAGATCATAATTCCTGTATTTTTACAAGGAGACTATTCCATAAGGGCATACTTTATAGCAACAATCAATATATCCACCTCCATAAAACTTATAGAACTGCACATGATTGATGAAAGATGCTGAAGACCTTAGTTCTATTCAACCTGCAATAAGAATATCTGTAGGACAAGCCTTCTTTTACAGAACTAGCTAACCAGAAGCTGAATTTCAGCATGACAGTTCTGCACCCTCCTTGCTTTCCCCAATACACCTGCAACATGATGCTGGACAGCACAGCACCATGGGACCGTGCTACTGTGTCCCCATAAACAGCAAGGCACTGGGTTGAAATCCTCCACAAGGAAAGGAACAATTACTGTGGCTTAGATTTTCCCTTGCACTAAAACAGGCTAAAATAGAAGACTTGCTGCAGAAGGGACACAGTGACAGAACTTAGCTACGATTCTGGTCAAACCCATTCCCACCACGGACCCCATCTTTTCAGAAGAAAGCATCACCTCCTTCAACTGCCACATAATTTCCACTGTTAAAAACAGGGCAGGATCACCATCATACAAAAGCATAAAAGAAAGCAGGAACATACGATGGACATAGATATTGCTTCTTTTTCCCTTTTCCTTTCTTTGAAGACTTCTCTTTGGAATAGACTTCTTCAACCCATAAGGAGAATGAGATGAAACATAAAATCGCTAGTAAGAACTTCATCTTGAAGATTATGCTTCAGAGAAATCTTCAGTCTGTGGTAAAGGAAAGTGGTTTATGTTAGCAGGGCTGGATATGGCAAAAGGAAACACATACCTGCAAAAAGTAAACAAATATTTCATGGGGGTTGGGTTTTTTTTTTGTTGTTTGTTGTCCTGGGAGAGAGAGAGTCCATTCACATGTAACCCTGACATGAACCTGACTTAGGCAACTTCCAGAGAGTCAAGTATCTTCCCAAAGTTGAGACTGACAGTGAGGAACAGATCTAAATGCAGGTTTGCTTCAGTGTGTTTAAGATATGTGATGTCCTTCAAAGACTGTCTAACCCCAAAAACCACAGAAGCTTGGAAACAAGTTTCCTCACCAGAAATGTATCAACTCTATTAAATACAATATCAACCAGTCATGTAGCAAGGCAAAGAACTGCAAGCTCTCTGTGACCTTGCGCAGATGAAATAGGACGCATTTCAACGCTGGTTGTGAGAAGAGGTCATAAATATAATTTTATGTACAGAATTTAAACACATCTATTTTGCACGAGGCATTTCCACTGCAGAGCCAGCACTGACAGGGCCTTGCAAAGATGACTAAACACAACCTGTAATATTCTGCTTTATTGCATCGTGCTCAGTTTAATATTTAAACTTCTCTGGGGCAAAAGCAGGTACCCCAAAGGCCAGGAGATGAGTTTGTGTTCGGCCAGAGGCCGCCCCACCTGCCCCTGGCCACAGCACTGCGGCACCCAAGGCATTTTCCATTTGTTTGCCATCCCGCAGTTTTAAATCCCAAGCATTTCCTTGGGCCGACAGGAACCTCGCAGATGCCTGCTGCATTTTCCACTTTTGTATTTATTTGGATTTTTTTTCCCCTCCACTGTTTTTAAAGAGCTGTGCCTCTCTCTCTTTTCCCTCACCTCCGAGAGGCACCGGGATGCTTCAGCTCCCCCTTCCCCGGGGGCCGCAGCATCGCCACCCTCCCCCGGCCCGGCCGGGAAGGGTCGCGGATCTGCCCCTGCCGCCACCGGCCCCTCTCCCGGCCCGAGGCCTCGCACCGGCCCCAGCACCGGCAAGGGAGCGGCCTCGGCGCTGCCGGCGCTCCGCGGGGAGCGGGAGACGAGCGGGGCTCCCCCCGGCAGCACCCCCGGGCCGTGCCCCACCGCCGCCCGCCGCCGCCCCACCGGCGCTGGCCGAGGTGCTGACGGGGCTCGGCCGTGCCGCCCGGCGGAACGGGGCCCTCGGGCCGGACCCCCGCCCCCCGCCCGCACACGCGGCCCCGCCGCCGCCCCGGCCGCGCCCCGCGCTCACCGCCGGACGCTGCGATCCCCGCGCCCTCAGCGGCGGCGGCGGCCCGGGAGCGGGCGGGCCATGCCGCGGCCCGGCCGCAGCGACAGCGCGGCTCCTCCGGCGGCGGAGAGAGCCCCTACCTCCGGCGGTGCCTCCGCGGCCAGTGAGCATGTGCGGCGGCGCGGCGCTCCCCAGCGAGCACGTCCCGGAGCCCGCCCACACACGGGCGCTGCGCGCCGGGAGGGGACAGCGGGGCCGACCCCCGGGCACCCCGGCCCTCCCGCCGCTGGACACGGGCACCGGGGAGGCGGTGGGAGGGGGAGAAGGGCTGGCGGAGCGAAACATCCTCTGGCCTCTTGTGCGAGGAGAGCGCGTTTGACGGTGCTGTTGAGAGATACCTAACAGAGTTGGCAGGAGCAAGAGAATATTAGCGGAGAGGGACTGAGTAGGATGAGAGGAAGAGGGGGTGCAGTGTTGCACAGATTAGTGGAATGGTGGATCCGTGGGCCGAGTCCGATTGCGTGAGGTTCAACAAGGCAAAGTGCAGCATCCTGCCCTTGGGTCGCAACAACCCCATGCAGGGCTACAGGCTGGGGGAGAGTGACCGAAAAGCTGTTCAGGGGACTCTGGGGCTGCTGATCCACAGCAGCTGAACATGAGCCAGCAGTGCCCAGGTGATCAAGAGAGCCAGTGGCATCCTGGCCTGTATCAGCAATGGTGTGGCCAAACAGGAGCAGGGCAGTGATCATCCCCCTGTACTCAGCACTGGTGAGGCTGCACCTCAAATCCTGTGTTCAGTTTTGGGTCCCTCACTACAGGAAGGACATTGAAGTGCTAGAGAGTCCAGAGAAGGGCAATAAAGGGTCTGGATAGTAAGACCTATGAGGAGCAGCTGAGAGATGGGCATGTTTATCCTGGAGAAAAGAAGGCTCAGACAAGATTTTACTGCTCTCTACAACTGAAAAGAGGTTGTATAAAGGTGAGGATAGGTTCTTCTTCCAGCAGTCCCTTGCCAGGCCTGGCTGGGGAAAGGGGCAGGAGGCAGCCCAGGACACAAGGGTGGGCAGGGAGAACTCGCCAGCCCACTTCCCCTCCCCACAGATTTATCTTGGCAACAGCACAGATGCAACAACCAGGTTCAAACTGATGTAGGGCCAGGGCATTGGCCCAGCTCCCTGCGGTGAGAACACCCCCTTTGCTCTTCTATTGCCCCACAAGCAGCCATGAGAGATGAGCATTCCTGACGCTCTCCAGCTCAGATATAGCCGTAAGGGTGGAATTCATTCATGTCTGGCATCTGGATGCAGGTGATAGTAGGACATGGCTGAATTGCCATGTGCATGTCACAGTATGAGCCCATGTGAGAACCTTCACACAGCACACATGGAAAGACAGCAAGGAAAGGACAAGATATGCTGCCTTCAGCATGTAGGGAGGACTACCTAGTTTAAAATTTTAAAATTTCAGGATGGTTGAACACAGACATTTGAATGCACACTTTGTGCATGCAGCAGTACTTCTCCATCACTGCCAGCATTTTCCTACTAGGAGCTCTCCCTCCCTTCCAACTTTCCCAGGCTTCCCCAGACACCTTTTACCTTTGGATGTGGCCATGGTGACTCAGGCCAGTGACTGCTGGTTTTTGGGGTGGGAAGAAATGCCAGGAAGTGCATATGCCACAGAGGCAGATGAGGGGAGTGATGGCAGCTGCCTCCCCAGGGAACCAGCTTTGGAAGCCAATGTCCTGATCTCACAGCCAGGGTTCCCTGGAAAGGCAAAGGGTTCTCCCAATGGCAGCAACTTCCTGCTGCTCTTGCAGAGGGAGAAAACCAAGCTGGCCTTGCTGCAGGGCTAGCAGGCTGTGGAGAAAACAGCTCTGTCTTGTCCTCAGCACCATGCTGGGCATCTCTCATTAGCCTTCAACCTAAGGCTGGGTGCTTGCAGCCAACCATACTTCCTCTGGTCTGGCAGCCTGTCCCTTGTCCCTGTCTTGGTGCGCTTCCCTGCTGCCATCTCCTGCTTGTTGTCCCAGGATGATGGTGAACAGCACTTTGCCAAGCTGGGGAAAGCATTGTCACCAGCCGTGTTTAACAGCCTGTGAACCCCATGGCACACCTTCACCATCACCCTCTCCCAAAAGCCCAGGGCAAGGCATGTGGAGCTCCCATCCAATGGGGATGGGGATTCCTGCCTTCAGAGACCCCCGAAGAAAAGCAGGGAGGTTGCATCCCCCATTTGAGGGTTGATTCTCCCCCCCACCCCCAGGATGGTGCTGCACAGTAGGACCATGGCACAGCTCTGCATGGGGCTGGCTTATGTGAAAGCCAATGTAGCTTTAAAGTGTACAGGGGGGAAGAAAGGCATGCTTTGGAAAGAAAAGAGCATCCTGTATGACAGAGCTCCATCATTAACACTTGCTACATTTGTGGTCCCTGTGGCAGTAAAAAGAGACAGAGGGATTTCCTCAGTGTGGGGAACATCCATTGGGCAGCTAAGGCCAGGAGCTCATGACAAAAAGAGAGAAGGTGAAACCTGAGGGATGGTGGGAACTGCAGCCCAAGCTCAGGAGGCCAGACAGGTAATGAAGCACCTAACAGACCCCAGCAACAGCCTGGGCCTCCCTCCAACACCATGGCTTCATTCTCCTTTTGCAGTTTATGGCTTCTCTGCTCAGTCCCTTTCATGCTTCTCTGCTCATTCCCTCTCCTCACATTCCTGAGCTGTCAGTGAGATGTGAAGAAGCAGCTGGTTTTGAGCTGATTCCAATGAGCTCCCTACCCACAAATGTTAAGCTGAGCACACAGGTTTGGCTCCAGCTGTCTGGGGACAAAAAACAGCAGTACTAGGAAGACCAGAACGGGCACTCCACCTAATTTTTTTTGGCTGCTGAGTATGGGAAGGTTTGCCTCTGTCCTGGACTCCTAAGACTGTATATGTCCTATGACAAAGTATGTGCTTCTGTGTCTACATCAGAGTGCCTACAAGTCCCAACACAGCTGAACTAACAGGCAAAGTCTTTGTTTTCTAGGTACAAACCCATCAAATAAAATAGCAGCAACCTGAAAGTCTTAGCAATTGCCACAGTTCATCCTCTCCTCTGGAAGTGTTGCCTCTCCAAAACAAAAACTTGCCCAAGGGACAGACAGGGCTCTATCCCACACTTGCCAGTAACATTTCTTCCATGAATTAGTTCAAAGACAGTTTCTTTTACCTGGGAAGAGATTAACAAAAGCATGGAAGTGGAGAAGGGTGATGATTAAATTCAGAATTATTTTCTCTTAGGAAACTCCAACTTCTTCCTCCAATTGAATTTTGTGTAATAACTCTGTATGTGTGTATTTCAAACAGCTTGCTTCAAGCTTTTGATTTTTTTCAAGTGATTTATACCACATTTAAAATAATAACAGTAACTTAAAAAAAAAAAAAAGAAAAAAGGGAGGACTCAGAGAGTAGTCCCAGCTCAGAGAGTAGCCCTGTGTGTTCTGTAAAGACACCTGGATTGAAATACAGATTAAGCTAATGTTCCTGCAGAAGGAAGAAAAGTAAGACAGCAAGTAGACTGGCCTGAGTGGTCACTAGAAATCAGAAAAACCACCTAGGAAAAAGAGGTTAAAAGTTCTTTATTCACAAACTTATATAATTCATGAAGCATCTACTTTACTAGAGGATGAATTTTGACTGAAAACCAAATTTTTTAATGTCAAATAGCTGACCAAATGTTATTAAAGCCTTTAACAATCCTTTTTCAGGAAAGCAAATACATATTTTTTAATTTTTATTAACACAAGGACCCATGTCTTGGCTTTCAGACTAATTCAGTTAAAAAGCCAGGCAGATAGAAGACTCAAAGCAAATGAAAATCATATTTCATTAGTTTCAGTGCTCACCAAAGTTGTTTTTCTTATAAATTGAGTTGATTTAATTCACAAAATTGAAAAAAAACCAGTTTTAGAAAGTATTTCATGTTTTCCTTTGTAATTATAAATGGTTTTTTTCAATCACCTGTCATATCTTGATGGCTATTGCGATCATCCAGAAGATTTAGAGATTTACAGAGCACCTAAGACTGATTTCTGAAGGATGATGGAAGCTCTTTCTTCTTTCCTTCTCTACTATTGTTAAAGGGTATACATCCTCAGCTCATTGTAGGAAATAGGGACAAAATAGGTACTTGATATACAAGGTTTTTCCTGTCTGGTACAAATGACCAGAACTTTGGAAGTAGTCTCATTTTGTTTCTTCAAAATGAAGACTAATGTTTTTCCTTTCTTTTTGAAATACAGAAATTTGAAGTAGCAAACCCAGCAGCAAACAAAATAGCAAACAGATGAACCATCAGATGAAGAAAATTATAGCCTGTCCTCCTTAATGTTCCAGTTCCCTCATCTCTCTCTCCTTTACAGATACTGAGTGTGACAGATGATCCTTACAGGGTCGATCTGGCAAATCTGACTGGAAAATTCAGACTATTATTGGTAGAGGCTCTAAAATTAAGACTTTTGAGAGAGCTGCACGCACAATGAAGTGTCTCATTTATTAAAATTAAATGAGAAAATTATTAGAAACCTGTACCTCTTCAAACATGCTAATGCTAGTAAGTATGTATATATGTATATATGTATATATTTATATATATTAAGCTTTATGTATCTGATAGATAAAGAGCTTGTCCAAACAGCAATGGCATACATTGACCATAATAGACATGACTACATTCATAATGCCCTTATGCTTCACAGGAAGCAGACGCATGTTTAATTGCTGTCATGTATTTACAGAAAATTGAGATCATACAAGATGCTGAAAACATATGTTCCTTGCAGCCTTATGCATTTTATTGTTTACATTTACTATATAGCTATGCCTTTGCTGACAGATCTCCATGTGCAAGCCACGGTCAAGTTGTTTGTATGACCTCATGGTTTTTTGCCCCATGCAGTGGTGCACACATCACCTCCCCAGCCCTGGCCACACTACAATCCCAGAAACACTCCCTAGGCCTCAGCCTTCAGAAGGTGCACCTGGAGCTTATCAGGAGCACTGTCTGTTCCCAGGAGCTAGTACTGTCTAATGACCACCTGGACTTTAACAGCCTTAGAAACTCATTTTTCTTGTCTGAAAAACCCAAGAGAAATAATATTTTCATTATCAAATTTTCAAAGTTAGTTTCTGACCTGAATTGTGGCCAGGATGGAAGATTACTATGACTAAGACCACCTCTCTTGTGATTCCAAAAACAGCAGCCCAGAGACCCTCTGAGCTCTCCCAGACCACTGCAGCTGTGACCAGCAACCTTCCTCTGCCTGGGGCATCCCTCAGCCAGTTCACTCAGCCAGGAAACTCTCGAGTTTGCTCTGCTTGGAGGATTGCTGAATGATAATGATGGATCCAGGGCTGATACCCCAACTCCTTGAGGCTCAGCCCTGTGCCTGATGAGAAGATGCAAAGGCATCTGAAGTGAGCAGTTCACTGAACTCAAGGGAAATTTTTCACAGGTACCTTGTATAAACTGTTTAGGTCTGTGTGAGCAAGTGTGAATATGCTACAGCAAATTTCTAGGAATGTCTCTCTCCTAGATTCTTAAGTACTTTAGATTTGAAAGTAAGTAAGGCCTGTACATGAGTAACTGTTGTGCTATAGCAAATTCTATAGGAATCCTTTGCTAAGCTGTTGGTCCTAAGTTATGGATTAAGTGCTATTAAATTTAAGTGTTGTAAAGGTTAATAGCTGTTGAGCTTTCAGGCATAAATTCTTGGTAAAGGTCAGGCTCAGTTTAGCACAAGGGTCTACTCTGGACCTTGTGACTCAACAGTAGGGTCTTATGTATTCTTCTTTACCCTTGCACTTTTCTATCCTTTTCCTGCCCGACCGCCTTCCCTAAACTTTAACATTTAAAGACTTTAAACTCTTGTTGCACATTACAACACTCACAGTGTTGCACATTATAACATTCACAGTGTTAATACCTTCAAAAAAAAGTTTTGAACACAATCATATACCTATAATAATTAAAAAAATGCCAAAACTAAATGTCTCTTAAAAATTACAGAGGTTCATTTTCTTCCTGCAAGATCATATTTTAGCAAATATGAAATATTGTCACACCAGTTTTGTGAGAAAAAAATTATAATTAAATAAAAAGATACCTATTTTTCTGCATCCACATTTAACTCATATGCTCTCATTTAACCCCTATGTCTCAACAAAATGGGGCAATTAATTAGCTGAATACATTTAGTGCTATTTTGGATTCTTTTGTGGATTATACTGTCATTGAGGAATTGAGATACAAGTTAGTGGTGAAAAGGATTAGCCTGTCATCTTCAAAGTTCTTAAAGGCAGTGTTTGTTCATGCATAAATGGTAGATGTAAATGACTTGTGAAGAGTTAATGCATGATTAATAATTGTTATCAGCAAGCTACAGGCATGAACTTCATGTCTCATGAATAACTGTGCCACAGCTATATCTTTATAAATTGATAAGCTTAACCTTGAAAAGAATCAGGAAGACAGTTATTGTTGAGATGTCTTTTAATAACACCTTCTATACTTTCTGCCACATAAACACTTTCTAAAGGCACTTATTGTGTGCAAAGTGCTATACAGAATTAAGTACCTGTCTTTATTTCCTGTACTTAACATAATAAAAAAAGAAGAGACAGATGCCTTGTTGGACAAGTCAAGGCAATGCCATCTAATAAGAATTTTAAGCATGATTCAATATTCCTCCTGGCTGACTATTTTGGAAAGGTATCTAGATGTTCCTGAGGACAAAAGTGAGGACAGCATGAAATATCACGTACAAATTTCCTTTTTGCCCACCATAACATATGTATTTATACCTAAATCACACCGCTGATGTGCTTTACTGTAGTAGTTGCTCTTTACTTAAATTCTTCTTGATTTGCACTCAGTCTGAACAGCTGTCAGCTACCTGCTAGACATATGGTGCCAAAGGCCCACAGGGCAAATTTCTTACAACCCACAAGATGCTCAGTTGCAGTCTTTGGAACACTTTTAGCGCACTGGCACGGTGTTATAATGAATTGCGCCTATCCCAGGCTCCAATCCCAAACTGGACCTGGGCCCCAAATATTTACCTAAAGAAAACAGATCCTTTCTGCCTTTAGCAGAGTTATTTCAGCAGAATCTCACTCTAAGGTCTTAGTTTGGTTCTTAGTATAAAAAATCGATATTCTCTATATATTTGCTAATACATATGTCTGAACTTTAGAATCTCTCCTGTCATCCAGATTTAGCAATTCAGAAAAGGGACACCACCATAATAATTGAGAGAACATCTGGGTTTTCACACCACCGTGAAGGACCCATGCATGTTAAAGGATCTGCCTTAGGAGATCCTAAAAGACACTATTAAATTTATCCTGAAATTAAAGCTCTGCTATTTTTTTCATTTTATTTTTCAGAACACCAGGAGAACTAGCAACGCCTGGATGCTGATTGTTTGGGTAAGGAGTGAAGTGAGGACTGTGAAATGCAGTGGAATCATTACCTATGCAACAATGGAAGTCCTGGGGAATGAATGAACTCAAAAAGAAGAAGAGTTGCCTGAAGCACCAATGCAGGTATGTGGGACACTATTTAGGGAGATATTTTTCAAGGATAAGAATGTTGGACAAAATTAAGGGTTGGAACAAAAACTGTTATATGAACCCTCTTGACTGAGCATACTTCTCAGAGGCTTGAATACAATTAAGTATGCAAGAAAGTCCATGTCCTTCTAGTTTGAAAAACACACTTTAGAGTAGTAATAATTATATGCTTGGTGCCTAGTTATTACACTACATGATTTCTCAGAAATTATAATAGCAACTAATAATTTCCAAAATAGAAACTTCCAAAAATACGCTACCCAGAAATCCCTGTAGAAATCCCATTCATTCTAAAATGACAGTTTGTTATGGGAACAAGTATTTTACACATTATGCCTGAAATGTACAGGGTAAATTACATACCTTACATCAACATTAAAAATAAATCTAGCACTGAAACTTCAAGAAAATGTGGCAAAAGTTCTTGTGCTGCTAATTTATTTATTTTTAAATATCTAACTGTAAACGTAGGTGCTAGAGGATGGGTGGTCATTCACTATTAAAGAACATACTGACCTCTTAATGCATCCTTACATAACTTTCCCTTGTCTAAGACATTATCCTTCCTGTCTTGAACTAGGAGAGACTCATACATGCTAATGGATCTGACATCAGTGTTGCTGGGGAGCATGATTTTTATGCTAGAAAAAATACATTCTCATTTTCAGATTACATCTGATTATTGTTTTATTTCTGCCTTTACATGGTTCACTTTAATATCAGCCTAGGCCAGCCAGAAGAGCCATTACCTTTAGTGTAGTTACTCACATCCTTAAGTGTGTATTGAAATGCTTTTTTTGGATTAAAAGTCTGGGTTTTATGTTAGCAATTTTCTTGAACATAGTAGTTAAAAACATAGATCCTGCAGTGATCTTAAAAGCCAAACTTAATGGAAAGATTAAGTTTGGAACACTTAAAAGATTAATACTGGGGTTTGTCTGCCCAGACTGATCAATTTTGTCAAAGTAGCATTAAGTTATTCTGTATGCAGTATGAATTCAATAGAGTTCATACAAAGACCATGCAGTCATTAAATATTTGATGAAGATTATAAAATGACTTCATAGAAGCAGCCATGCTACTTTAGACCACTGGACTCCATGAAACAATATTTTGTCTGCACCAGTGGCCACAGCCAGGTGCCTAGAGAAGGGTATGAATAGGATCAGCAGATGTTACTTTTTACCCAAATATCTTTCCAGACTCCAACCATTTTCTACTCAGGGGATTTCTTAATATCATTGTGCAAGTAAATAGACCTTAGCATATTAGAACAAGGGGCACTGCTGCCCTGCCACTCCAAGATTAGGAAAAGAAGAATATGGGGAAGCTTGGGTGCACAGAGGAACTGTCAGATTGGAGAGAAATAGCCTGAGACTGGCTGTTGCAACTTTCCAGTCCAGCATTATGGCTCTGCTGCAAGAAATAAATTCCCATAGGGCAGAAAAACTGGGTAATTAAGAGCCAGAAACCCCAGGGTCTTTATGATATTGTTTTTGTTTAATTCACAGTATGTGTGCATAACTATTTGCCCCAGTTTTTCTATTTCTTTCCCATTTTTCTTGTTTAATAAACCAGAGCCAACTCAGATTCGCAAACAGAAGTGGTTTTCAGTCTTCATTCTGATCCTTGCCTGCTCCTTCTGTGGTCTGACCAATAAGTTTGTGAAGAAAGATCTTAGGTTAGCATGCCAGCATCTGGGTCCAAACACACAGATTTCGAGTGAAGACAGACCAAGCAATAACTATTCTGATTTCCAGCCCAGTGACTGGGAGAATATATCTCTGAACCTGCCCTAAGCACATCCCAGAGAGAATCCTCCAGAACCTGCTGTCCATTTTATTAGAGTCCCTTGCTGCTGGAAGTGCAGCTGACCAGCAAAAGGCCACAGAGTCTGCTGAGACCACACTAACAAAGGACCTGGTCAACTAACTTCTTTATGACTGGCATGTGAACCAAAAGCTGAGACTGAGTCATGGTACTGTACCAACATAATGAAAGAAGTAAAGAAGTCAGAAAACTGGACAGTGACTTTAGGGACAGCCGCTATAGTAGCTATATATAGCTGGCAGCAGCAAGGATAGCAGAAGTGTATCTCTAATGGGTTTTGCAACATTTATGAGTCCCATCTACATTCTCTAATATCCAGGGAGGCCTCTTTTCTGGTGGCTCATCTCATCGAGCTCCTTACAGTCAGTGACCATCTGGAAGCTCTTAATTACTGACATTATTTACTAGTTACTTAATGGCCTAGATGCTGAGGGTGATGTTTTCTGCTGGAAAAGTGATAACATAAATAAAATGCTTCCAAGGCTGATGGTTTCAAAATCACACAAGGAATAAATATGATCAGTGTTGCAGTTGCACTGCTCAGCTATGAGACTCAGGAAAAATAGATTACAAGAGACATTTTGCTGCCATTCAGCCTACTTTTGAATGTTTTGCCATGCTGCAGTGGCATGCTGCAATATGGTGTGATGCAAACACAGCAGCTTGCTGTCCAGAGCAGTTTCCAGCCTTTCCATCTGCAGATCTGAGGCATACATCCCAAGCTGTCTGACCTCAGATTGCTTGGACCTTGTCTACCACACAAGATGTCCTTGCTTTACACTCTATCAGTCGCTATATTCCTCCCTCAATTCCTATTATGGGGTTTCCCAGTCCAGCCTCTCAGTACCCACTCTAATCTAATCTAATCTTAATGACTACTGTCAACCTATCCGATCCCACTCTCTGAGTCTTGCTTGAGGGCCTGAACACTAACACAGAGCATGTGGGAGATATCAGGGCTCTGTCACCCATTGTCAGCATGGAGGACTCAGTTCCAAACTGCCTGGGTGGGCTCATCAGTGAAGCCTTGGTTGGAATTAAAGACCTCTAGATAAAAACAGTTTTAGACGACTGGCATAAAGGAGATGAGTTGCACTGCCTAAATTAGATGTTTAGGCTGGCAGTCAAAAGCTAGGAAGGTCTCCAGTTGAATGGTGAGTGAACAGCACTGGGCATTAGAATGGGGAGAGGGAACAAATTGTGGCCTTATGCTGAGGCAGGACCTGATGGTCCGTACTAGACCACATTTCCTTGTTTGCTTATGCTGAGACACACAACACAACCCAGTCTTACTAATGTCAAATGATTTCACTCCTTTATTCACTTACAGTGCAGGCTAGTGTGCTGCCAGCGGATGGCTGCTGAGGTGTGTTTTGACAAGCCCATATTGTATGCTTCTTAGCACCTCATCTTTTAGGTATATACAATTTGATGAAACAAATATGGTATGCCCTTTCCTTTCTAGAATTTCACATTCCTCTTTTGCTCTCTTCTCATGATAGCTGAATAGAATTGAACCAGCACCAGGTTCACAGTTCTAGCAACGTTAATTTCCTGTCTTTAAATATGCATCTAACTTCACAAATACTAACAGTCAGATTAATACCAATTCTCTGAATTTTCACAACAGTAGCTAGGTTAGTCACTCCAAAAATGAAAATTACTTTTTTTATTGTCTTATTAAATCTACTTTGAGTACTGGACCCTTTTTAATAATGGGGATATAAGGACACTGAATGCATAACTCCATTGTTTATTTTATTAAATATATCAAAATTAACTGAACAGTTCCCTTTAATAAGTACCTTGGCTTAGAGCTTTGGAGAGCTACAGATTACAGCAAAACATCAAAATCTTGAGATGCTCACATGATTTATGATTTACTAAGAATTAAAAAGCCATATAAAACTGATATCACTCTATGCAACACACTATCATTATCTCTGAAATGCTCCAGTGAACTTTTTGAACAAGCCAAACAAAAAAAGAGACCTGACAACTTGTTCAAAAGTATGGACAGCCCTTGCTCAGACACAGTTAGTATAAAAAAATCCCTTTTGGTACATGCAAACCAGGATTTTGTGCTCTAGTTATGGAATATCTTAGTGGGTGTAGATGAAAGGATTTTTTTAATTGTTTTTCTTGTCTTTCGAAACAGCTTTGTTGCCAGTCAAATATTTACAGCACAAGTTCAGAGCAACAGTTTTCTTATTAAAGTGGTGGAAAATAAACAAATGTAACCATTAAAGTGTAAGGGAATACAACTAAAACCTTTTATTAACTTAGCCAGAAAAAAAGACCACATAAAAAAATCTTAATTTAAAAAAATTACCTTTTCTGTAAAACTAGACACTGATCTTTACTGATGATTCAGTCCAAATATGAGTTGCATGTGCAATTTGATTGACAGAGCACCCAAGCATGGCCCACGACTTGGCCTGCTCTGACCACAGGGCAGTTGTGTGGAAGGAGATACAACCATCCAAAACAGACCCAACTCTGACCACCCAGGGATCTCCCATCCAGATCTGCTGGGAGACAGTGCTGCTGGCCACTGATGTAGCAAGGGATGATTCTCAGCTCTGAAAGGACTGCTTTCTTCCTCTGTCGAAGGGGAAGCCCACACAGAGCTAAGCTGTTTGACTTTGCCTTGGGACAGAGTTGCAATCCTCATATATCCCAGCTCATTTCAGCTCCCAGTGATTTCAGCTCAGAAGTGGGGTCAGGTTTTGTCATTTCCTGAATGAACTCAAACTCTGCCTGGGATCTGATTTAGACAGTAAAGAAAAAGGCCAAACCAAAAAAAAAAAAGCAATTACGGGGTGTTGGGGGAGGAAGAGGGGAGTACAAAAAAGGAGAAAAAAAAGGAGAAAAAAAGGAAAAATGGAAATGAAGGGGGAAAGGGAAAAGAAAAACAAAAACAGTCTTCCCAGATAAGACCCTGAAATATAAATGGACCCCCTATACATGACCTTTTCCCCTTGACTTGATAGCTGGGTCTACCCTCATCAGTGGGGAGAGAGGCTCCCCAAACCTGTTTGTTTTCTGAGATGAGTTAGCAGTGAAGTTCCTATTAGCATTTTCTTTATTAAAATCTCTTCAGGACTTCCGTGAGACTCACCTTGTTTTCAGTGTCTTGGTGAGCATTAGGTCTTCAAAATTATTATTATCCTTGTGCCATAAGAACATTGTGTTGCTGGAGAAAAAAAGTTAAAATATTACCTTTCCTATAATACATCTGTCCATATGTTCTTGTTCTCCTTAAGAAACTCAGGCATTTCTTTGATTCTGACAAAGTATAGATCATAGGCTGTGATTTGTGATTTTTGATTTCACCATTAGGCTGCTGCAAATTGGAGACATTCTTTGTACATGTCTGGTGGTTGAAGTGAATATCCTATTTTAAGGGACACTAAGGTGTTGAACTGACATTACTAAGTGGTGCAGATTTGCTGTATTTCTGTATGGTCCTAGGACTGGATATGTGCTTTTAAGAAAAATTATATTTGTGCAAACATCTGGCTGTAGGCACACGCTGCACATGCGTGAAGAGGTAATGTTGCAAGTGAGGTGAGCCAAGGGCACTCTGATAAGTGGCTTCGACCTTGGCTCCACCAGGGGAGAAACCATTTCCCGACACGGCAGTCACACACTCCGGCACATCCTGCAAGACTCCAATCGTAAGTGCAAGGCATATTCAACCCCTCTGGTACTCTAAATAACAAATGTGCAGCTATTCTTCCCCCAGAGCAAAACAGTCATTTTGAGTTAACTTCACGTTAGCCATTTAGTGTCAGTAAAAGAAAATACCAGTTCTTTATCTGTTTCTCCCAAGACTGTGGGATACAAGTAACCTATTAGCATCCAAACAGCATGGATTTATGAAAGGCAGGTCTTGTTTGACCACCCTGATCTGCTTCTCTGGCAAAGTGACCCACTTGGTGGATGAGAGAAAGGCTCTAAATGTTGTTTACCTGGAATTCAGTAAAGCCTTTGATGCTATTTCCCGCAGCATTCTCCTGGAGAATCTGCCTGCTTACAGCTTGGATGGGTGCACTGTTCTCTAGGCAAAAAACTGGCTGGGTGGGCAGCCCCAGAGAGTGGTGGTGAACAGAGCTCCATGCAGCTGGCAGCTGATCACCAGTGGTGTTCCCCAGGGCCCAGTACTGGGGCCAGCCGTGTGTAAGGTCTCCATCGATGACCCGGACAAGGGGACTGACTGAGTGCACCCTCAGTCAGTGCACAGATGACACAGATGACAAGCTGGGTTGGAGTGTTCATCTGCTGGAAGGTGAGAAGCACCTGCACAGGGATGCAGAGGGATATGGACAAGCCCCTGCAGCGTTATGGTCTAGGAACAGTGTGGCTGGACAGTGCCCAGGCAGAAAGGGAACTGGGGGTGCTCATGACAGCTGTCTGAACATGAGCCAGCAGTGTGCAAAAAGTCCAACAGCATCCTGGCCTGGATCAGGAATAGTGTGGCCAGCAGGAACAGGGAGGTCTTTCTCCCCCTGTACTGCACACCTGTACACCTGGAGTGCTGTGTCCAGTTCTGGCCCCTCAGTTCGGGAAGGACGTTGAGATGCTTGAGTGCATCCAGAGGAGGCAACCAGGCTGGTGAGGGGCTTGCAACACCAGCCCTGTGAGGAATGGCTGAGGGAGCTGGGGTTGTTTAGCCTGGAGAAAAGGAGACTCAGAGGTGACCCTAGCACTCTCTACAACTCCTTGAAAGGTGGGTGCAGGCAGGTGGGGCTTGGTCTCTTTCACCAGGCAGCAACCGACAGAACAAGAGGACACAGTCTCAAGCTGCACCAAGGGAAATACAGGTTGGATATTAGGAAAAGGTTTTTCACAAAAAGAGTGATAAAGTACTGGAATGGTTTGCTTGGGGAGGTGGTGGAGAAACCATCCCTGGATATGTTTAAAAAAAGACTGGATGTGGCACTTGGTGCCATGGTTTAGTTGTGGTGTTATGGCTGGGTCAGACTCGATGATCTTGGAAGTCTCTTCCAACCTAGTCATTCTGTGTGATTCTGTGTGAAGATGGATCATGGGCCAAGGCAAATTTTATGAGATTCAACAAGGCCAAGTTCTGGGTCCTGCACCTGAGTCACAACAACTCTGTGCAGGGCTACAGACTGGGAGCAGAGTGGCTGAAAAGATGGCCAGTGGAAAAGGACTCTGGGGCTGCTGGTCAACAGCAGCTGAACATGAACCAGGGTGTGCCCAGGTTGCCAAGAATTTCCAATGGCATCCTGACTTCAGTCAGCAGTAGTGTGGCCAGCAGGACCAGGGCAGTGGCTGTTCCCCTCAGCACTGGTGAGGCCACATTTCAAGTCCTGTGCCCAGTTTTCGGCTGCTCACTACAGGAAGGACTTGGAGGTGCTGGAGTGTGTCTAGAGAAGGGCAATGGAGCTGGTGAAGGGTCTGGGGCACAAGTCCTGTGAGGAGCAACTGAGAGAGCCAGAGATGTTTAGCCCAGAGAAAAGGAGGCTCAGGGGTGACCTTATCACCCTCTATAACCACCTGAAAGGAGGTTGTAGCCAGGTGAGGGTTAGGCTCTTCAAATAACAAACAACAGGACAAGAAGAAACAGCCTCAGGTTGTGCCAGGGGAGGTTTAGATTGGAAATTAGGAAATTTTCTTCACAGGAAAGGTTGTGAAGTTGCTCAGGGAATGGGTGAGTCACCATCCCTGGAGGCATTGAAAAGACACATGGATGTTCAGTGATGAACTTGGGAGTGCTAAGTTTATGGTTGGATTCAATAATCTCAGAGGTCCTTCCCAACCTAAATGTTCTATGAAGTGTACCACGGCTAATGGTTTTCTCTTTAATGTTACTGCAGCCACAGTGAAGGTTATGTTGGGAAGATTATCTTTATGAATATTTGTCTTCTTGATAGATAACCAAGAGACACATTACACTCCTCCAGCAGTGTTTCTCAGTAAGAAAAACCAAGATGTGCAATGGCACTAGCTTAATTTTGAATTAACTTTAAAAAAATTTTTTGGAATTCATATTAAAGTGAAAATACGTTCTTTTGGTCTACAAATGACTACATTCTTTCTGTTTTACACAGAAACTCTCACTATCCTGACATCAAACTCATTTTTCTTAATGGACTCAATCCACTGTCAGCAAAATCAATGAAGTGCATTTTTCATCCGTCTTAATGGGATCTGGAAAAGGGCCCATGTTTCTAAATAAAGCCAAATACTGGGCTGATTCTGTATTCAGTTATACCCATGCAAACTGGAAATCAGCCAGTTGGCAACTTCTTTTTTCTTTCCTTCTCTTTTGTGTTTTGCAACAGGAAAAAAAAATCCCACTTTATTAGGGTGAAAAAGGTAGAAGCACAAGATTACAAGGATAAAAATTCAATTCCCCTTTCAAGTGATGTAACACTTGATCTGTATGCCTCAGCTCAGAAGGAGATTTGCAAATTATCCAAATTTCAGCATCTTGAATTATTTGCAGCAGTGTTAGGGTTGACATGACTTAAATGTGGCTGTCCACATACCAAAAGAGCCTTTTCTATTGCTGACTATTGGCTGAGTATAACAACACTCAAACAACATTTCTGAAGTGGCACCTATGTATGAGGCAGGCAAATCTAAAGTAAAGCTATCCCATCTGTTCCACTTACCTCTTGTCCTTGGAGACTTTCTTCATTTATTTGCTTTGGCAAAGTAAAGAGATTTTTCCAGAGTCTCTGGCATCTCCGTGTATGTAATGATATTATAACACAATCCCTGAATTTGACACACAGGTGGATTATGACAATGGCTTAAGCAGCAGAGAGCTTTAAAGGAAAGAATGACAGTCTGGTTAGTTTTCAGATAATAGAAGTTTTCTAAACAATTCCTCATGCATAAAAATGGCAGAAAACCCTGTGTGGTTGAGAACATGGTTGCCAATGACCTCACTATATCTACCTCAAAAAATAGGAGAAGACAGTGCAGCACCTGGTAACATTTCCTTTCTCCTCTGCCAAAATTGCTTCTCATACTTATGAAATGTTTAGCTCTCATGTTTTAGATCTGGAAAGCTTAATAATAACTTTCCCTGCTTTATAAACTTTACAAGATTAACTCATTCACAGCAGACAGATAAGATGTCGTTTCAATATCTCTCCTTCATTCTCTGAGTTTCTCTTTGAAAAGGAGGGTCGTTGCCATAAAAAAAAATGTAATGCCTCACACTAAAATGATGGCACTTATGTACTCTGTTTTGTTAAGTCTCTACCATATATGAAGAAAGACAGAGCCTTCTTGCCTGTGTCTTGAATAATGCATAATGTATACAAAGAGGAATGGTTAAGAGTTTAAAGAAACCACCATTTACAGGAAGAAGAATATGGTAGAAATCACAGTTAAATGCAAACTGGTGTGGCAGATGAGCAGACAGAGAAGAGCAGGCTTCCAAGGCAGAAGACACTGATTAATCTTGCAATCCTTTCACTTGGCAAAGAGCACGAGCAAACACTTTCTTCCATCTTTAAGGACATATGACCACCAACAGATTCTACCTGTATTGTTCTGCATTTATCTGTTAATGTGTGCTCAGAGAAAAAAAAGAAAAAGGTAAAGTCCACTTTTCAAGCAGGAACTAATTAAATACTAAGAAAATAAGCCCCTAATTCTTCCATTCCCTGCATTTGAGCCAAGACATAACTCCTGCTGATGTCCATAGGAGTTGTATTAGTAGAGCAACGAGAAAGAGTATACACAGAGACCTGTTCTGTAAAACTTTTTACAACCTCAGCCACCCTTTTAGAAGAACAGACATTGTTAAAGAAATCCATGCCTGCTCACAATGCCATTCACTGGTGACACCTCTCACTGACTATGGCCAGTGTGCAGTCCCTGTTTTCTGCATAGGTTCAGTTCAAAACTTCCAGGCTCCAGTGGACACAAGTGAATATTTTCAAAGACAAACACAGACACATGTTAATAGTTTGGAAAATGTGACTATGCAAGATGCTCTGCTGGAAAGCTTGGTAGAGACTTTTAGGGTCAGAGTATGTTTGACAAAGTTCCTGGAAATATTTTTTTTAATTCTGTTTCAAAGGCTATAATAATCTAATAAGCAACACAAATCAAACATCAGTATATGATCAGTATGAAATCAGTTACAGGATTATTTTCCCCAATTTAATAATAATAATATTAAATTGGGTATTAATCTCTAGTTAGATAAACCTTAAGAAGTACAGAATACATACCTTTCCCAGGAAGAAAATGAGAAAATGCTTTGACAGAAACACAGCTTAGAAATATTTTCCAGAATACCTATTTACAGGACTGCAGGCTGAAGGAGACATTCTCAGGCAGTTGTCATGATGGTGATATGTCATTGACCTCCAAAATGAGAGTTTACCAGTTCAAGTTACCAAATATTCTAACTTCTATCTTGAATGGAATTTGAGAGAAACTAGACCCTAATTAGAGATAAGTCCTACTTCAGTAGAAAGCGCTATTGTTTGGGCTGTCATGCTGGCTGGTGGGTTTTCTCACATACAGGAGTTATGTTTAATCAGCTAGCCTGATTCTTCCAGTGATAACTTAACACATTTAACTTAATACACTTTTTAGTAGGTTTCTTTGTGTGTTTTTGAGTTGAGTTTTTTTTTTTTTTGTTACTCACTAACTGGATTTTTAACCTGTTACTTTTGCTCAAAACTAAAAACATTTTGCTTCTAGACCTGAGTTTGGCTGCACATGTTTAATACACAGTACAGATTTTATCAACATATGCTACACCTCTTTCTTATTTGGAGCATTACACTTATCCTTTCCTCATAATTAACCCTCCTTACCTCTTGCTTTCAATGGAAAAAAAAAGAAAGTGATGAATGAAGCAAGGCCCCACCAGCGACAGAACTTTTCCATATGAAAATACTAACTTGTTCCGTGCTTTCTAAGATATGAGGTAACATTTTAAAAGGCACACAATTAATTTGGCTAAATATTTTTGATTTTTTAAAATATTTCATTTTGACATATACCTTATGATATGGTATTTTTCTTTAACATCCCTTGATTATTTTCTTTATTCAAAAGCTTAAGAATTCTGAACAATGGATTCTATTGATATGGGAGCTCAAAGTGTCTTTTTGTATCTATTTTCTAGATTATCTTCTGTTTAGATCACACCCACAAAAAAAAGAATAAAATTAGAATGGCTATTAGATGCTTACATTCTATTAGAATTAGTTATTTTTTAAATAAAAAAACAAGGTCACTTCTCTCACACATTCATTATAGAGATCATCCTTGCCATAATCTATGAATTTATATTAATTGAAACTGGTAGATGAAAGCACAATCTCAGATTTTTCTTATATTAGAGCCTAGCTGACTTTGATAAATAGCAGTGTCTGTAGAGCAGTCCATCCCAGTGTTCATTATTGGTCTTGACCACAGTATCACAGAATATACTGAGCTGGAAAGAACCCACAAGGATCACTGAAGTTCAGCTCCTGCCTCTGCACAGGACAGCCTCAAGAATCACACCATGAGCCTGAGAGCATTGTCCAAACGCTTCTTGAACTCTGTGGTCACCCAGGTGCTCTGACCACTTTCCTGGGGAGCCTGTGGGTGAAGAAACTTTTCTTGGTATCCAGCCTAAACCTGCCCTGACACAGCTTCAACCACTGCCTCAGCTCGTGTCACAGGTCACTAAAGAGAAGAGATCAGTGCCTGCCTCTCATGAGGAAGTTGCAGACTGCAATGAGGTCTGCCCTCAGTCTCCTCTTCTCCAGGCTGAACAGACCAAGTGACCTCAGCCGCTCCTCAGGGCCCTTCACCATCTTTATTGCCCTCCTTTGGACACTCTAATAACTTTATATTTTTCTGATGTTGTGCACCCAAAACTGCTCCTAGCACTGGAGGTGAGACCGCCCCAGCTCAGAGCAGAGTGGGACAATCCCCTCCCTTGCCCAGCTGGCCATGCTGTGCCTGATGCCCCCAGGACACACTTTGCCCTCCTGGCTGCCAGGGCACAAGGGTTTATATTCAACTTGCCATCAGCATGGCCCCAGCTACCTTCCTGCAGAGCTGCTGTCCAGTCTCTTGCTTCCTTGGTGTCTAGCACAAGTTTTATTCTGAACCAAAATTCTGAGAAAGTCCCAGAGGGGCTTCAGGGAAATTTTGCCTGCGGTTCTTTATGAGCATGTCCCAAAGGAATATCATGAAAAGAGAAGGATGTGAGAAAAATGGAAAGTATTTGCCAAATTCCCATAACTACTTTATTTAATTGCATATATTTCTGATATCCATGCACATGAGTATTCTACACTTCCCTGCTCTTAGTATTGAACATCTGCATTTTTGTGTTTATGAAAGTAATTAGTATTTACTTTCCAGTCGCAAAAGTAGAAAACATCTAAAATAAATCTCTCAGGCAGGTTTTCCCCTTCCACAAGAAACACCAGCCACATGAAGCCTCATGAATGGTTACCAAAAGGCTAAAAACAAACAAGGATTTCTTGAAAATGTAATTGCTCAATATATCCAAAACTGCCAGCTGCAGTTTCCTCTTTAGGCTATTGACTTCATAACCTTACCCAACCCCTTAGAAATTTCCTGGTCAACAAGATTTTTCGGAAGCTTTATAGAAAAAACAAACCAACCAAAATAAAAAACTCCATTGGTTTAAATTAATTTCCTGAAGACTAAATTACTTCATAATAAGTCAGAGTAAACAATTGTAAAAGTTACTAAAAGTAAACCAGATTATCACCTTAGAGCAATAAAGGCAAATAAACAGACAACAAGGCTTGTTGCAAACTACCTTTTTAGACTACCACCTTGAAAGAATATTCAGATATTCTTTGAACATTTGTTTTTCTGTATTGGAATGCATTGTCTTATTTTTTTTAAGTACAAGCTTTAGAGAAACTCAAGGGTATAAAGTAGGAGTAAGATTTCAGACTAAAATGGTTATTTCTTCATGAAATTTCTGTCATGGTTATTCTTTCTCTAACTGAATAACATATTTACAATTGTGACTGTTTAAACTTGTAAAAGTGATTCTCTATGTAAAACCATGAAGTGTGTTTTTAGCAAGTGTATTCAAATCAGAGAAGGAAGGTATTTTGTGAGAATATTTTTGCTCTGAATTTACTGCTGTGCATATTTCTGTCCTCAGTTGTGACCTTGGTGGGACTCCTTATATGAACCAGATCACAAACACATCACCACTAGGCTGTTCTATGATTCTGTAAGAAACACAACCCCATCTCACTCCTAGTTATAGGTAGTGATTCAGATTTCAAGGAGAGACAACAAAGTATTTTCCATAGGATTGTTAAGGATTAAATGAAAAAATTTGGCTCTCATCTTAATAAGGTTGCTGTTATATTTTTGTTTACATAGAAACTTGGACAACTGGTCTGGCTACAGTCTATCTGATGTGCTTTAAAGCATGTGATAAAAATTAGATCTATAATTTCAGACCTAGGTCTTATGAGGCACAGTGTCTATATGGAACAAGACAGAGAAGTTACCTTTAGGTTAGAATATGCAAGTCACATTTAGAAGTTTTCCCATTTTTTAATGAAAGCTGACAACTTACATGTTCTAGTTTTAAGATTTCAAAACTATAAGCTCAACCAACTGAAATCTGAATTTAAATATATATATATATAGACACACACAATAAAACTTGCCATTAGAAGTGCTTGTTACCCAAAATATCTACAAGAGTATTATTTTCTTTCAGGAGAGGCTTACAGACTTCCAATCATGGAGGAGTCCTCCACAATACTGCATAGGAATGGGGTAGAAAATGCCCTATCATACTGTACTGAATGTCTAATGAAGACCAAGTATCTTTTGTTTGGTCTTTTTCTATTTTAGGAGGATTTTGGAGGGATTGCAGAAGAGCCAGTAACTCCCTAGTGGGATTCATGGAAAGCTGACAGAGCATGATGCAGAACTTCTTATCTGTGAGAATGCTGATGTGAAAAAGCATCAGTCCTGCTCTTGGCTCCCTGCTCAAAGCCACATACGAGCAAGTGCAGAAATACTCACTTTCAACCACATATTCCCAATTGCTGTTGTGTTTGGCTTATTTTTTTTTTCCCTTTTTCTTTCACGACTCAAGTTTGTTATTTTGATGAGGGAAAAGTTAGGATGTTTGTAAGGATAGGAAATATTAATTAAAATAAACATAAGGTTAGACCCTACCAACAGCTTGCAGACCAAACTGAAGTCTAATGTGTGCATTTCTATTAAAGTGCAAGTCCTGTTTTGATTGGAAGTTCTTAATTAGATTAGTCGATTATTTAAGAGAGGCAAGTCCTCCACTCACTTTTTCTAAATTTTCATTTAAACAAATATTTGGCATTGTGGCTTCAAAACGCAAAGCAATTTATTCCTAGTGTTTCACAATAGACATAGCCAGTGGCTCTTTCTGACTTCTCATTTCTCTCCTGACAGCAGGGATGGCTACAGAGTCATCAACCCTGACAGTGCTGAGTGAGCTAGAATAGGTGCTGCTCCATAAAATACACTTAGAAAAAATTTTGTTTTTCTCAAAACATTTAGGTTGTTTATTTGTTTCTTCTGCTTTGACAGCCTATAGCACCCTTCCTGTCTACCTGCAGCCTAAACCAGGCATTTGTTTATAGCTTTTCCACCCATCAAAAGTATAATGAAATTCCTGCCCTGAAAACTGGGAGTTGTAAGATGAAGGAAGAAAAAATATTTTTTCCTGGCTGGCATTGACTGTAGCCAAGAACCACACAGATTCCTCTGGTGCCATGTCTGTGGCCAGCAGCCATGCTCCTTCCATGCTAACTGCCCCGTGTGTTTATTCTGAACCAGGGCATCCTCAACACGTAAAGGAGCTGACAAAGTCAGAGGGGCAGCACTGGCTGCAGGAGGTCATGGAGGGATTTACAGGTAGACCAGACTAGACATGAATGAACAGGAGAAAGCAGATGTTACACGACCACAATTTTTCTAAAATCATTTTAGTAATACAGGAGAACCTTGGCAGTCCTAAGGCATTTAGTCAGCCAACATTTTTGTAAACAAATACATAATTTAATCTTAAATGTCATTTCATTCCAGGGGCCAATTTCAGGTTGCTGTCACACAGGTCTCTTCCTTGGGGAGATTTGTTCAAGGGTGATTTCTGAATACACAAGAAGCAAAAGGGGACAAAAAATCCAATCAATTTCAAAAAGAACGGTCCTGGTGTGCATTGCAGGCAATGAATTAGGGAAAGGCCAGGACTTTAACAGTGATGGACTGAATGGCAAGTGGTGTTCTATAATGAGGTAAAACATTCCCTGCCAAAGTTCTAAATAGTCAGGAAAATAATTTTCTGTAGTTTTACATTTTTCCATTGCAGACTCAAGACCCTTTGAGGATTTGAATTAAAAAAACCTGACAGAGTACAATAAAACACTGCAGAAAGAATAAAATGATCTTCAAATATAGAAGAACAAATGCCACTATGTAAGCTGAGGAGTCATAATCATTCTCTCATATGAAAGAACTCTGTTCCTGCTTAGAGAATTTCAGTTCAGGCCTGGTATTAGAAATGCAAGGCTTCATACTGATACACATCCCTCTTCTTTTTTCTTTCGGTTCAAGGACATGACAAAGAATGAACAGGTTTGGTTCCTTAGCCAGGAATTCCTACAAGGTGTGTTAATATCTGCTGAGTCAAAAACATCGTTCTTTTTCCTTTAATTTTTTTTTTTTTTTTTTGGCATAGATTCTCCTTTTTGGACAACTGAAAACAGGGCACTTGAGCTGAGATCTGATACCAAACCACTTATGGTCAGCAGGGAGTTTTTTTCTGTAGATGGACCTAGCTGCACCTGTCCCCAGAAGCATTCATTCTGGATAGACTAAATTATTCTGTAATGCAAAGTGACTCTTCACCTAGTGAAGCTGGAAAATAGGAAAGAGATTAAAAATGAAACTAGTTTAAGAGTTGAAAGAGATTAAAGGCATCATCAAGATAGTTTATAAATTTATACTTAAATTACGTAAACTATCTGAAGATTGTCATATCCCAGCCAAGTTTCTCTTTCCCAGTACAACTGATTTGCAAGTACCATTCAGACACACTCCAAAGAAAAGAAAATGTATTTTCTAGTAATTTGAACATTGTGATCCAAGAAAGAAAACATTATGGCCACCTCTGTTTCTTTTAGTGCATTATTTTTTAAGTTTTGATACCGTTTTATATTTTGTATATGACCATATTCTTTCACCAAGAGATAGGCACAATTGTGCCTATATGTAACAGCTGCTTTATAATCAGTACTTCTGGCAAAATTATCAGAGATTCAGATGGAATTTAAGGACACTATAATCAAGTTCCTAGCTGCAGGTGGAAAAAGGAAGGAAGTCTTAAGATATTTTTAATCTACCATGATAACTTCAAGTTGCTGTGAGTGCAATTCTCTCAGTGCAGTTATGTTTGATTTGGAGCAAAGCAGATTAAAAGTAATTGCCCTGGACATTGGTCAATGCAAATAATATCATCACATAGAAGTTCATGTAATATTAATTTCCAGGATATTTTTTTCTAGGCAATTTTAAGGAGGTTTGAAGTTTACATTTAATTTGAAGAAGGGGGTTTGTTTGAAGCTTACTTGAATTAGTCAAAGACCACCAAACTGATGCGGGCTAGAAACCTGTGAAAACTTTTCATTATCTGTCCAGCATGTATGCCACCTTTTGTGGCCACAGTTAAGAGTATGTCTTTCCTAAGGCTTTCCAGGGTTACAAATTACATTTCTAATCTAAGGCTGGATATGAAAAAAAGGCATAAAGAATGTGTAAAAGAAAAAATATTTGAAACCAATATTATACCCATCCGTAATTTCAGAGGGTATTTCCAGTCATATAAAGTTGGCACTATGTAGTATGAAGATATAACCCCAGTGCAATCAGAATTAAAAACATATATTTACTTTTCTATCTGCATGTTAATCTGGTTAGTATAACCAGTAAATTAGAGTAGAGTAGAGTAGAGTAGAGTAGAGTAGAGTAGAGTAGCGTGAGTAAATTAGTGTTCCCTCAGACACCTATTACATGCATAGAATTAGATTAACAGTATAATCATATTTACTAACATTTTAAACAAGAAGATATTTCTGTGTCATGCTCTAACGATGATGTCTGAACCAAAAATACCACTCAACTTCAGTCCTTGATGGATCTGATGAGAGGCTGAATTGGGAAATTCTGATATTAGCCAAGAGTTTGAATGTGAAGCCACTGACATAACACTTCACTGACATATTTTGTAGTCCATTCAGGTGTCCAGCTCTACAGAATCAGGGAAATGTCAGAGCCATTCCCCTTGAGGGTATGCGGACTATAGTGGACATAGTGGAAATTCTCTGAGCTAGCTCAATCTGAAAAGATGCTTTGTTCTCAGTACAGAAAGGAATCTATAACATTCAGCAGTGCATTGTTAAAAATCACTTATATATATATCAGTCAAGTCTACTGGAAATCTAAGGAAGTAATTAATTTTGTATACATAGAAAAGAATGCTTCTTCAACTTTTTAATTTTTAAATGTTTTTTGTAAAGGAGCTGGTGTTTTCTGTCCAAAATGAATTCCTCGTTCTTAGGAATAACTCAAGAAAACTCTGATGGAAAATGAACAAGACAGATTTCTGCTACTTTGAGACAGCAGCACGTTTGCTAAGAAATAATGTACCAGAGTGTCAGACTGAGTATGCTTTTAGAGAAAACATTTCTAGCTTAGAAAGACATAATTTTAAAAACAACAAGAAAAATTATGCATTTTTAAAAGCCATTAATTCTTGTTTTATTCTCAGTCTTTCTTCTTTTCTATTTTTGATTTGTTGGTTTGTTTTTTTTGAATTTTGAACCAGCATCTACATAAATGTTGCAGATCAGTAAGCTATTAAAACTAGTATTTTGCTTGTTACATCTCTAAAGACAACTCTCTGAGCTCTCTGAGCAGCAGACTTCCTTTAAATACATAAGTGTGATAGGGTGCTTTTCCTAGATGAGCAAAACCAGAGTCAGTTCATACAAGTTATGAATCCATTCTGGCAAAAAGTTAGACCATTCATTCTGGACCTCTCTTTATAGTTCAAGTAATAAAGACAAGTCTGGAAATCCAATTATTGTCTCTTGTCTGCAATCTTTAAAAAAACTTAGGAAAGGTCTCAATGAGAGAGAAACACAGAAAGTATTTTAAAAGTATTTTATTTAAAGTATATCCTTCTAGTCTTACTGTTTAGAGTCCAGAGTTTAAGATGTGATTACCAACATATGTCTGTTTAATCAATTACTGATTTTTTTTTTTTTTTTTTTTCTGGCTACAGCACCACCGAAACAACATATAGGATTTCTGTATTCTGTTTGCAACTCTGGTAACTTGGATCTCTAACTTGGATCTCAGTTCAAAAGGAAATGGAAACACAGGTATGTTTAATAAGAGGGAAAAAAGGCAGAAAAAACCGCTTCTAAGAGCAGGAAGAGATAAGCATTATTAAGCAAATTTAGTTTTGGACATACATTATCTATCTAGCTATGTACGTATGTATGTATGTATGTATGTATGTATCTATCTATCTGTCTGTCTATCTATCTGTCTGTCTATCTATCTGTCTGTCTATCTATCTATCATTTATCTTTTGCTTTTAGTCATTCTGAAATAACCGTGAAGGTGTGTGATGAGAACAGATGTAGAAATGCAGGTAACATCCTCAAACACATTACCTCACAATGTCGTCAAATAAACTTAAATTATGTATTCTGTGGGGTTATCAGTTGTATTTCACATTATCCAGACAAAACCAAACTGAACCAAACCAAACCAAACCAAACCAAACCAAATCAAACCAAACTAAACCAAACCAAACCAAATCAAACCAAATCTCTTTTAGTTTAGAGAAATAAGAAACATTGAAAACATCAAGGGTTGTGTTGAGGAAAGAAGAAATGGAGATTGATCTTACATGAGGCAATGCCATTTCACGGCTGAGCTTGGTCAAATTACACCATGTAGATGCCAATGTGAGGCCCTAACTCTCACTAAACTTTAAGCTCCAGGTCTCTGTGCAGCATTTTTATTTACTGACATTCTTGGGGCTGTGGGGTGGAAAGTTATCTCCTACTAACAGTTCCTGCAAAAGGGGTTTCTTTCAAACTGCAATTAATTCTGGGATCTGCTTCTGACTCATACTACGAGTAAAAGTGGGAAATTCCAATATTTTGTAACTTTAATGTCATTCCAGGGACCTGCAACCAAAAATTCCAGGAAAGTTCCCCGCTAGAAACTGCATTTGCAGCTTTTGAGTAAACACTATGAGTGGCAAGCCAGCTGCACTCCCTCCATTTTTTTATTCCCTAAACCCACACATAGAACTGAGCTTCCACAATGGCTGCTTACAGGGATTAAAGAGATAAGAGTCTCTTTCTCCTAACGTGTCCAACTACCCCTCAGTTCCACAGCAGCCAGAGAGGCTGAACCTTAATGCTGAGTTGCTTCTGGCCTGCTGCAGATGAAAACTGAAGGCAAACCCAAGCTGGCTCCAGTTTGCAATGTAACCTGCCTGCATTGGTGAGACACAGCTTTCCAGTTTCCCCTTTGAAGCTAAGAAGTTGATAGATGTGGTCAGGTTTTATGGCTCTGCAGCACATAAACACAGCCTGGCCAGATCTGCTTCGGATCTCGGCGCAATGAAAACCCAAACCCTTTGTGAAAACATCAGGGATAACTATTGCTGCTGCCAATCTGCCTGCTTGGCAAGCCCTGTTGGAGCTCAATTAACTCTACTACTTGATTAAATTTCAATAAATGGTGTATAGTTTCATCATAAAGAAGTTAGAAAAATTCATTTGTTTGGGTGAGAAAATATCAACCCATCTTAAATGAAAGTTAAGTACCTAAATCATGTTTGCGCCTTTCTTCAAAATACTGGATTAAAAAAAAAAAAAAAGAAAGTGATCTCAGAACCTTTCCCTCAGCTTCTTTCAGTTTTCCCTGAAACATCTTTTCAGTAGCATAAGCAGTGAGCAGTTAGTTTGGCAGATGAGCTCATTATTGGCTTGGTTTTTTAAGAATGACTGTATCATGCAGTAGTTATGATGCTACTTTTCCAGACTTTTTCAAACCCAATTTTGCTTCCTATTAAAATGATGGCACTTTAGGACCAACAACATTTTCTTCTTCTGTATTTTGAGTTATAAGTGGGATTTTTACATGACAATAATCTATTATATGCTGTTGTCTTGTTTCCCCAAACAAGAAGTATACGGCAGCATGGAGCTTCTGGAATATTAATTATATGTAGTTTATTTCAAGATTCCAAGATATGGTTGTAAACATCCTGATTAAATCCATCCCACAATTGGAATATATTCCTCTGAGAGACAAAAGGTTAAAGAAATAATTATTTGCTCTACACTGTCTTAAACTAACTTTGGAGGTGTGTTTTATTTAGATTTTAAATTTGTTTCCCTTAAGTGATGTTTATCTCCTTAATGGCTTTGTGTTAGCAAAAATTTCTGACACTGAAGATGAGGGGAATTATGAAGGAAGGGGAGAATAGCTTATTATACATGAGGAATGATCATGAGGTTTAGCAAAATAATAGTGAAATGGAAAATAATATTAATTTAAACTCAGAGAAAAAGATACTGATAAGAATTTCTGCTATAGCAGAAATTTTAAGAATTAGGCCTATTAGGATTTGCAATGTAGAGAAGATTGGAATACATCAGTGGCATTGAGTGGTTTCCAACTAGATGTCGTATTTCAAGTAGTGATAGAGAAGTATTAAAGCATGAGGAAATGTCATTTGGAATACTGTATGCAATGTTCTAGGAAAACACTTCTAAAATAAAGTGTTTATTTTATACCTATCAGGTAAGGGAGGTGTCAGTGGTGCTGGAAGTCTCTTCTGGGTATTAATTTCTCTGCTTCTTTGCAAACTTCACTGTATAATTTCATTATGTAATATTCACTAGAAGCCTGACTAGAAAAAGCTGTGAAAAATACATTTGGTCTTTGATTTGAGCTCAGAGCAGGGAACACTTATAATAAAAAAGGTCCTTATTTTTCTTATGCATCAACTTCCCCATTTGAGAAACAATGAAGTTGGTTACCCAGTTTTATAAACATAATTAATCTAATTAAATACTCATCAGCCTGAATGGTTAATGAAACACTTTGCTCTGTCTCTGTCCAATACCACAGCTTGTGACCCTACCTACTACTACAACTAAAGAAAACAAAACCATGTAGCTTTAATGTAGACACACAGCACCTAAACTTACAGTTGTCTCCTTTTATGAGCCCTTGAATTTCTTCAGATGCTCAGTGCACTGTTTCTGTTCAGAACCAATGTGGACTAGGAAGATTCCTGGGCTTCCAGAACAGTCAGGAGATTAAGTGTTTCTTAAGCAAAACTGGAAAGAGCAGAGGACATAGCAGAGTTTCCTGGAATTCCCATTCTATACACAAAATATGAGTCCTTTCCAGTACAAAACAACAGAAATATCTAAAGCCTTTCCTGTTGAATAAATATTACTGTGCAAAGGATACAAGATTAGAAGAGAGAAAAAATCCCAAACAACAACCAGGAACATGATTCTATTATCTACTTGTTACAGCACTGAAAAGAGAAAACAGAGTTGGAAATCCTAGTTTGGTGTTTGTAGTTTCCACTAAACTCTAAAAAGAAATATGCAAGTAAGAGTTCAGCATTCTCTCTCTCACACTAAACAATATTAGCTGGACTTAGGCAGCCAGTGTTTTCTTCCTGTCATCCGGTGAAACTGGGATCTGCTACTGAACACAAACATCACTTTACCAGGTCACTTAGAGAACATCTCTTTCTTTCCTCAAAGCCTCTCAGAGGCATAGGTGTGATTAGGCCACCATCAGTTTGAAAAGGTAAATAAACCTAGGTTTTCTGTTTCCTAAGTACTCAAACCACTAAGCCAGCAGTGGAGGGGGTTCCCTATGGGGCAGGCAGGGCAGGCACATCCTTTATGGGTGATTCACATGGTAGAAACATCAAGATCAAGAATATCTCTTGATGTATCAGGGAAGGATGTAATATATGGGGACATAGAACCTAAAAGTTGAATAATGCAGTGCCTCTTTCCCTCAGTCCTCAGCTAGGAGGTATGATAGGATAATCTCATGAATGAATGGTCAATTCATGAATCATATATAGGTCTTTATTTTGAAAATTTCCAGACATCCTTTTGGAAATTTTCCAGTCATTGGAGAGTCTTTTTATCCTCAAATACCACAAAAGATTAAGGTGATTGAGAAATCCTCTCTGCAAAGGGAGAATTTATTTTTGGAAAAGCCTTCAGATGTCAGGTTTAATAAGTACATGATGTCTGATCTCCATGGTCACATTGTGATGTAACTTAAAATGACCTGGTAATCAAAGAAAGGACTATTTTTAGAAGATTCATAACAGAATTGAGAATTGCAGCATCTTATTTAAACATTCTGTCCTCTGGTGGTCCTCACAGCTCAGTGTCATGGTTTAATCCCAGCCAGCCACCAAGTCCCACACAGCCCCTTGCAAACTCTCCCACCACTGGGACTGGGGAGAGAACTGTAAGGGCAAAAGGGAGAGAGCTCATAGGTTAAGATATAGAGACAGTTTAATAAGGAAAGCAAAAGTCATGGCCACAAGCAGAGCAAAACTAGGAACAATTCACTGCTTCCTACAGCCACATGCTCAGTTGTCTCCAGGAGAGCAGGGCTCCATCACGTGATGGTGAGTAGGGAAGATGAATGTCATCACTCCAAATCTTTCCTCCTTCATCTTCCCCAGCCTTATATACCAAGCATGATGCCATTTGGTCTGGAATATCCCTTTGGTCAGCTTAGGTCACGTGTCCTGGCTGAGAATTTCAACAGCATCATGAAGCATTGCTTTCCTGAGCTGAATCATGAAGCTGAGAACTTATTCTAAGATACTGTTCTTGCCTTCAGCCCCTAGGGCTCCAAACAGCTCTTCCACTCCTTGTTGATTTTACATTCCAGTCTTTTAATCAAGATGCTGTGTTGTACCACATCATATGCTTACATTTCTATGAGGCATTTTACATCAACACTAACAACACTATTACTTTTAGCAACAAAGGTGTATTTCTTACTAAAAAATAAAAAGGCATCAAATTCTTTCTGCCATAAATGGTGTTGAATGATTTCAATGGATAAAAATATAATCAACCTTAGTTCTCTATTAATTTATCATAGTCAAGCTAATGCATCTCTTCTCAGTTGGATCATTCTTTTCACTCATCCCCTTTTTAAGGAACTTGAGATTTACAGATAACTCCAGACTTTAATTTGTCATAGGCCATTATGTGGCAATGATTATGTTATATCCCATTTCCATCAAGGTGGAACTATAACCACTTGCTTTTTCTAGTTTTATAAATCTCCTCTCTTAGTCCAGGCTTAAGCAAAAGTAACACAAGTATGGAAATTCCCTCGAGACAAGTTTCTTGGGTTGGGCACCAGTCAGTAAGATTTAGATGGTTATTTTTAGTAGCTGCTGCTTACCAGTCTCCTCAGTTACTCTGGGAATAGAAAGTGTGTAGTGTGTTCACTGGAGATGCTGTACTAACACAGACTTTTCCATACCTGCAGAAGCATTCATTTTTCATCTGGTGTGAATATCAGGAGAATTTACTAGGCTGGAATATAAGTATTCTAAAGCATAACTTAGGTGATGGTAAAGTAAACTTACAATTGAACGGGCAAAATGTATGATTCTAAAATCTCGTTAACAGAGAGTCATGTAGGAAAGCCTAAACTAGAGCCAAGGAAGTCAGCTACACAAATTACCAGCTACATCCTATGAGCACAATGGTCTCAGTGCAGGAAGCAAGCAAAGTGCTGAGTTGGCCCAAGTCTATTTTCCCCAGAATTTTAGGTAATATCTTAGCATAATGCTTCAAAATCCTGTGTTGATTAAGTCTGTTTCAGATCACAGAATCACACAATCACTAGGTTGGAAAAGACCTCCAAGATCATTGAGTCCAAAGGGACTGAGCAGAACACTACCTGTGCTCCTGCCCTATGAAACACTTGACCCAGTGCCCTGAAATCCCTTCTAATTGTCCTGACACTCCTCTTTTCAGTCTCATCACTGCCAGCCTGGAGCAGTGGATAATAATCAGAAGGCTGAATCAGCCCAGGCAGTCTCTCGGTAATATCCCGTACCCAGGTCCCAGGGAGGCACAGACCTCTCTGTGGGATGGGTCCTGTCAACATACGGGGCCCTCTGTTCCCCTCAGGAGGGAGTCACCCACTACAGCTACCCTTCTTTGCCTTTTTAATGTCAGAGGTGGTGATCCACCCTACAGATGAAGCGTAATTGGGAGGCCCACTGGGCAGATCATTTTCTTTTATGTCATCTGGCTCACCCTCTAAATCCAAGGCCTCATACCTGTTCTGAAGTGGCACCTGGGTAGGTGATGGGGGTCAGGAGGAATTTTTATTCCCTCCCTGAGTAAGGATGCATTTCCACTCCCCTTCATCCACCAGGTGTCCTCCTATTGCCTGACAGTGGGAGGCACAGGAGTCCTCTGGCTCCTGGTGGGCCTCCCTCAAGGATGGAAGGGTGGAACTCCATCAATCTATTTCCCTTTTGCTTTCCCTAATACTCCTTGGTCTTTCAACCTCCTCCCTAAGCTCAGCCACCAGCAAAAGGTGGTTCACACTGCAGGCAGGCTTCTTCTGCAATGTCCCTGGTGCCACTGATAAGCTCAAACACATTGCACAGCACTGGGTCTGGACAGACAGATCCTTTTTGGAGGGTTCTACCTGGCTACATACACTTTTCCCAATTGCAGTTTAGTAGCTGTAACAGATAAGCTGTTACCTGCCCACACAGTGCTGCCACGTACCAGGGGTGCCTGCAGACTGCCCCACAATGGTGCTGTCAAACTGAGGATCCAGACAAACCTGTCATGGGGAGGAACAAGATTAGGCTGGATTTAAGTTGATCTGGGCAAGATGAAAAAACTCTAGCTATTTTAGAGGGCTGATACCTCCTGAAGGCAGAATGCAGCACTGCAAAAATACGCAAGCTGACATTCGAAAAGTAGCACGATCATGCCAGCACAACTTTGCATGCAAATGAGTTAGACCTTGCTTAATCCCCAGAGTGATTTCTCTGTAGTGAAATTTTCCATTCTGCTTTCATTTTTTTTGTAGCTGTTTCAGCAGTTCCAAGTGAATAAATGTCAGATGTCACTTGGTGATTCTTATACTTTACTCCCTTTGCTTTCTGTCCCTGATACACCAGAGATGAGTGATGAGTGACTACAGAAAAGGGAATGTGTTGCTGGAAGGCTTTGGGTCTTTTTTTTCTTTTTTCCTTCTGGATGTTGTAATCTGCTATACATTAAAATGAACAAGTTCACATCTGCAAAGTGACGCATAAATGTTTATTTTATACACTGAATACTTGACAGATTCTTAAACTCTTTAATTTCAAAAATATTATATATTTTATTATAGTTTATTTTCCTTTTATAGTGTCATTACAAGTTAGAACCTGATTTAATAACCTTGAAAACCAAAATGGTATTATTTAGCAGCTGTAAACATTGTTCTATGGGCAGATTTACCTAAAATAACTCATTATATTGCCCTAAGCTACTAATGCACTTGGTCCTGCATGAAAAAAAATTCACTCAGTATAAGATAAAGAACTACAAATCAAAGCTAACAACCTTGGAAAAAGAAATGGAACAGGAATGCAAAAAGCATTTAGAGTTTTCCACTGTCTCAACATGTAGCAGCTATTCTTAGTGCCGTAATATTCATATAAGAATTAACTGATACGACAAATCTGACTTCCATCTGATAACTGCATTAGCAGTTTTGAATTAGTCTGTGCAATGAATAACATTCTTCTCATCTATTCAATTAGCATTAATTTCTCTAAGTTACCTAAAGCTATATATTAGTTTTAACAAAAACTGCAGATGTTAAAGGTACATTTACAATAGTGTGGTATTTCTGAGTACAAGGTCTTTGCCCACAGTTTGAAGGGTGAAGGGGCATGGTGACTGAGTGATCTTTCAGTGGCTAGAGTAGTCCCAGTTTGATTGAAAGATCCTCACAAACAGCTTTCCTGGAAATTATTGGAAGAGTAAATATGGTCCATGACAATAAATTTGATAGAAGAGATTTATAATGCCTTTAAAATAATAACTAGCCTCCACTACAAAACCAGCACTGATTTATCTTCCCATAAGCAGAATTCTGCTGCATTACAACAGAAGAAAAAAGGACAGTCTATTTGCCATCATCTGCTGTCTCTGCCAAAGCAAAATTCCTTCTGCCTTCGTAAGATATAAAACAGGCACAAGAAAGCTATTACTATAATCACTTGTTAAAACTTACTGCACACAGAAATTTTCTGCTTGAAATATACAACCATAACAACTAATTTTATGTGACAAAATATTTTTGTAGGTCGCAGTAAGTACACAAGCAATTAATAATAAAATGAGTGGAAAAAAATAGAAATGCCAGAGGCCTGAAAACTGAGGAGGGGAATACCAACTGGACAATCAAAAAGGTAATAATTCAGCTTCTGTAGCTTTACCTGCTCTCAGTGATCATTTTGCTTTAGTATGACTTAGCTGGTCATGACCAGGTATGGCACTGAAAATAAGAGCTTTCATTATTTCCTGCATGAAAAAAAGATCAAAATCCATTCATCAGGCTGTAAACAGGACAGCTGAATTGAATGCAGGGAGCCCACTACTGAAGTATCTTTCTCATTAATTTCCAATTACATGAGGGACTGAGCACTCTTTCTTAGCTTTGTTTTTGATTTTTTAATGAATGGAATTAACATTTCTCAGTTCAGTGGTTCACAGGATTGAGCAGAAATGTGTTGAGCTACAAAGGATCAAGTCATATTTGCTTTATTCAGGCATGAACAGGCTTACTCTTTCTATGTGTGTGATAGGACTCCTCGTCCAGAAGAGTTTTTAGGCTTTTGTCCAACAGTGTAGGGGCAAGGACTAAGAATCTGGTCCTACAAATCCATTTAGAGCAGAAGCCCTTGTGTAAATTAAGAACCATCATCTCAAAACTGGTTTACTCTTTCAGAATATGTCCTTGTAATAATATTCATAATTTGCATTGATTAAGAGCTGCTTCAGGTCCACCCCTACACACACTATTCATACTGGGCATTGTTGATTTGCTTTCTGAAGGAAAGAATGATCCTGTGAGGTACTGAGTTCCACCCAAAAAGATGCTGACAATCTCAGCATCTTCAGCTCCTCTATCTCCTATAGTCCATGTTAAATTCTGGGCTATTGACAGTAACTGGCAGGCTGGGGGAGCACTAGGGAATGACAATATCACTGTTTACATCTACAAATCCACTCTAAATACCTAAATAGACTAAGGAGTCTAAGGAGAAAAGAGTATTTTTTATAAATTTGAACATTAATGGAGTGGTATTCTTTTCAAAATATATTGTGACACGGCACAACATACAACAGTATTAGAAACATAATATGAAATACATAGTTCAAAGACCTACTGTCAACCTAAACATATTTTATAGGATGATCTGTGATCCACATGGCTGTGAAGCTGAAGTTCTCATTTTTTATGGTGCTGTGGGAATGAGAGACTAGTGTGTGATCAATAAAGAAAAATGTTGGCAATACTCTGGAATATTGTGCATTCTTAACTGGATGACATGAACTCCAGTGGTTCATCATGGGATAGCTTTGAAATATTACTGGAAAAAGCTTTAAAATTATTTTCCTTTGTAGTGTACTTCCAGTCAGTGAATTGGCAAGGAAATAACACTGAGAATATATTGGTATGAATAATGCATCATTTATATCATACTTCATCATACATCATCTTCATATTCTTGTCCAGCTGGCAGTCCAGTTGCTGCAGCATTACCTGGATTTCCAGATAGAAAAACCAATGTATGATTTGAAATAATAATACTGAAGTAGGCTTTACTCTACATTCTTTTGTAGTATAGCTAAGTAATAATTTAACTGCTCTTCAGAATCTCAGGTTATTCTAATATATTTATAATATGCAGAAATTCTATCTATATTTATGTAGGAAGAGTTAGAAAAAAAATTGGCAGAATTAAGCTGCTCAGCCCTTACCAATAACATTTTATCTTATGGGAAAAAAAAAAAAAAGTAGTATCTATGTCTGCTTTTAAAACATATTACTGAATGAGGGGGTTAAATGATATAATTTTTAAAATTCTGAAAATACAAAGACTGTTGCTTTTTAATAAAGTGACCTGATATTTTAGAAGTTGTTTACTATTTCTGATTTTGGAAAAATACATGGGATGAAAGCCTTCATATTCCATTTTGAAATTTATTTCTGCCAAAATAACTTAGATAGTTCTGTGAATGAATCAACTGATGAGAAACTCACAGTTTATGATTTTTTACATTTCCCATGTTAAAGCTTTTTAAAAATTTCTGATGAGTTAAAGTTTTAGGAAGTGATAGCAACTACTTTGAATATGAGCCTGATGCCTTTTTTTTAAAACATAAATTAATCAATTTTAAGAAACGTGGAAAATTTGAATCTGATCTGTACATTCTTAAATATTACAGATCAGTTCCTTGGAAGCTTTTCATCTCTTCTCTGGAAAAGTTCCAGATGGCCTAAATAAAACTCTGGTGTGCTTCTGTAGATGATTCCAAGCCTAAATTCAGGTGAATGGCTAGAACACATTCTCTCCATTTGACTCTGTGCTGTGTGGAACAGGGAAGCTGTTCAGAGGCAGAGATACTCCATCCATAAGGAGATGTATGTACGGTAAGTTAAAATAAGAGGGATTTTGGAAAGGTGTCACAAGACAGACAGAATAGTGGGTATATTTACACAGGAGTTTAGTTTTGAGAAGAAAGACACCTTCTGAAAGAAATCTTACCATTGAGTATCACCTCGTAGCCATCTTGCAGAATTATAACTTTCCTATGGAGGCGTACTGGGAGACCTCCAACATATCAGTGGTGTGGGTGCTGGGTCTGCAGCACCAATTGATTCACTCCACTAGCCTATCTTGAAGGATCAACGCAACGAAGGCCTGAATAACAGTGTGAAGAAGTCATTGTGTGAGATGAAAATGGGGATAAACAGGTTTGCTGTGGTAAGCATATCTGGCCTGGAGATGGACAAGAAATAAAACAGGGAAAACTACAAAGAAACAAATCTGAGTGCTAGGGAGTATCAGTGGACCAGTTATGAAGGAAAGGAGGTGGATTGGGAAAGATAGAACTTAAATCAAGTGCGGAGAGATAAGATTAGGAAGACAAGACTTTAATTAAATAATGAGTGCAGTAAAAGTAGTAACTAATTAATTGAGAAGGAAGAAAAGGAGGAGGTGAAAAAGAGGAGGATTAGGGAAGAGACAGGGAAACGACAAATGAGAGGAAACGTGAAGTGGCAAGGGTTAGGGAAGACAGACACTCCAAATGTGGTAGAAGTTTTGCTTCAGACTCTCATCATTCCTGGGTGGTTGTTTCTGCTCTTCAGTTCACCTTTACTCCCCTACTCCTGTTAGATTCCTGATTTTCTCCAACCTGTGGCCTTGTTTGCCATATCTTCTTAGATGTATCTCATTAACCAATTAAACTGTAATTCAGTTCAGCCTTTAAACAATGCTGTTTGGAAGCTGATGTTGTCAATACAGTTCCTGTTCTCTTCAGCTGAATTAGTACTTAAATGAAGGCTCACAGCTATGTAATTGTCTCATCATTACTCCTGCTCTGTGTGGACTGAAGTGCCAGAAGACTAAAGCTGAAGTGCAACAGCTACACAAAAAAAATCTGGTTCAATTAAACATGTTCAACAACCAAAATTCTTAAAATCAATACTATTCTAAATATTATAAACATAAAATCCCTGCAACATAAAGTAAATCAAGACATGTTATTTTTCTGCTTCAAACTCAATAGATATAAATATTTCATTCGAATGAATATGACCGATCTTAGTATAACTATTTGATAGACAATCTGCATTTAGGCTGCTAAGTTCTTCACATATTGGTAGCAAAATTAGGCTGCTGTGCCACGAATACTTTCATCTGAGTTTCATTTCTCTGAAGAGCAGTTTCAAAGCCATGGAATATTTATCTATAAATAGCTTAGAATTATTTCAGTGTAAAAAAAAATCTTGTAATGCTATAAGTGGATTTTATCAGTGTTTGAAATAATCTGTTTATATCTATATGCATTTTGAATAATACAGTTTACCCTTAATTTTACTGAATCTGGATATAGTGATGTGACTATAACTACATGACACATACTATTTTTTCAAATACCAGTGACTAGTACTGCTTAGAAATACTATCCAGAATTTGTATTCTGATTGCATATCCATATCTTGCAAAGCTCAGTTACAGCCAGACAGGCAGGAAGACCAATAGTTATCCACAATTCAATAGTTCTTTAGAGCTGACACATCTCTAAAGTGTTGTATTCTTCAGTATTGCTCATGTCAGGATTTCATGCATGTTGATAGAACCAAAGATGTTAGTGATCAATAAGTGATGTCATCTGATTGAAAAGGAGCCAGAAAGCTTACTTCTGGTTACATAAATAACCAAAGTCATCACACACATAGTCATAAATAGATAAACATCCATGAGTACCTGAGCAAGCCTGGGCACTTACTCAAGTCCTTACAAACTTGCATAAATGCACAGCATTTGAACACTGATGTGCATCTGAATGGGGGTGTAAAATGACAGGAGTTTCTACTCTGAAAGCATACAGATGAATAAAATGAACAAAGTGAATGCTTTGAGAGAGACCCCTTCACACCCAGAACACTCCTACATATCCCCATGAGGAAACACTGACCTTCAGACTGGCAGCTGCCACCCTTTCAGGCTGGATGTAGTCCATGCTGAGGTTCGGCAAACACGTTACGAGGCATAAGCGACCTCCACATCCCACATTTTAAATGCTGACTTTGGAAGCCCATCAAGACCCAAATGAGCTGGCAGGTGCCAGAAGGGGGTAGGGTTCTTTCACACAGTTTGGGAGACCTCTAGTGGGCCTCCTTCCTTGTCTCCTGGTGTAGCTCCCACAGCCTACATAAAGCAAAGTTGCATTGGATTATATATGTGTATGCAATTGACTGAGTAAATGGAATTCTTATATGTGACTGCTCTAAAACAATGCTTATAAGTGGAAACCACACAAAAGTAGAATAAGGACTTTGATCTCAAATGTTTGAGACATTTTGAAAAATGGCTAAGCTATGCACCATCGAGCAGAACAACACTGATATGCTTAGAAATCTCTTTTCAAAGGCTTATTCGTGGGTGTATTTTTAAGACCTGTTGCATCTTAGGACTTGCAAAACAGAAATGGCACCTTTTATTTAGAGGTGTGATTCAAGTAACCAAACTACGTTTGGAGCTCCTTCTCCTCTCTTCGTGTCTGAGCAGTCCACATCACACAAGCATCAGTAACTTTGAAGCCTCTTTGGACTTCACATTTTTCTTTATTATATTTTCAAATGCAGCATGGAAATGGAAGAACAAATCAGCTCATTTACAATTTCAGTAGAAACAGACAATAAGACTAAACCACTAAAATTTATCATTACCTTATTTACAGGAGTACTTTCTAATACAGGAATGATGTTCTATTCAATTCCATACACAGCTTTCGCTCTACACATGAGGAAGATTAGAAGAGTCATGTTTATTTGTACAAATGCCTCTTTTCCAATTGCTTGGTGATCATGAGAGCAGAACATTTTATTACTGCTTTTCTGGAAGGTAATCAATGTGACACAATTTCTGTTTTCATATTTATCATTCATCCATAAAAATATTTTAACAAAACATAATATTTAATAACTACTTTAGTAATTAAAAAAATTCCATAACATGAATATAAGCATTTAAGTCTCAGCCCTTTTATACCAGCAAATAATTTACGTGTAACTACACTGAAATCAGGAGCACTTTGCACAAAAGTGGACACTTGCCTGTGTGTCTGGATGAGCAGATATCTACTGAATAATATATGTAAATTAATATCTAAATTTGTGGATGCTGAATGCAAGAGATCAGACAGATAGCACAGTGTCTGTGTGAAACTGAGTCACATAACTTTCTCACACTGGCCTGAAAAAGTGTGGCTTGAGAAATTGTGAGGAGGAACTCAAACAGTCCTTGGAGAAAGAAAACAACCTTTGCTGGTGTTGTCTCCCTGTTTAATTGCAAGAAACGGGCAAGGGGTGTTATTCCTAACTGTCCAATGATGGTGATGTGTTGGTTTGATGCCCAATGAAAGCTTTACCTCTTCAGACCCCTTTTTGGAACTGCCTATAAAAAAAGAATCCTGAAGCAAAAAACTAGCTCTCTTTTGCAACTAACCTGTGTCATCACTATTGCCATTCCTAATACAGCGCAGCACTAACTTATAGTCTAAGTTTTGCAAAATACTCTTTTTCCTTTAGTATGAACAGACAAGGATTATACAGATTTGGAATATATGGGAATATAGAAGTACATATGTATTCATTCATTTTTTTTTCTCTATCCTTATTAAGAAGTGAAACAAGCTTTGGAGAGAAAAGTTAATCAATCCATCTTTTCCAACAGTGGGTTGTAGTCTTGCAAAGGTACATAAATGTCTAGCTCTAACTCTTGTGAGACATAGGTTTATATCTCAGCCTTTTGCTATTTTGCCTCCAAACACTATATTTCTCATCCTATTCCTTCTCATGAGAGAAATACTTATGTCATTGCAAAGCTTTTGGAGTGGAAAAGAGTATTTCTGAAACAGCATATTAGGAAAAGGAAATAGTACACTTCCTCACAGAACTTGAGTATTTAGAGCTCCCTGAAATCAGTCCATATCTCTTGGCATCAGCTCAAGCCATAAAGGGTAGTCTTTAAGTGCATCTATGCACCTTGCCAGTTCCAGCCCACTTCCAAATGTAATGGGGAACCTGTCTTTGTGCAAAGTGGTGAAGGGACAAGGTGTGGAGCACGTGTGACTGTCCACCTCTGTTTGCACTATGACCATATTATTTTGACTTTGGTGTGAGGAAATCTATTTTCTGATGTAAGTGAACGTTTTGAAGACAGCGTGATGAATGAATGTGGTTTTTAATGGTAACCCTTTCAGTTAATAATAGAGAGAATGCCTTTTCATTTCAAGGATATTTATAGTTCAGGAAGGCTATACAACATCATACTAAGTCTCTGATATCCTAACAGGCCAAATTTCTGTTCCCTCCTATGGTGCTAAGTCTCAACACAATAAATTCCCGTGGGATAATCCAGATAGTTCAAATTTTATTCAAGTAAAAGAAATACTCCTTCAAAGATAGTTCTAAATGAGGATGATAAAAAACAGTCATAAAACAATCTGAAAATATGTCAAATCAGTGAGGCTATTCTACAGAGCAAAGCTGGCATCTCAGACAATTTGAATATTGCAATATTCAAAAACATCTGTTGCAATATTTAAGTTGAAAAATACTTGAGGCACACTTTATAGACTACAGTACAAAACTTTTGGGGAAAAAAAGTCTTTGAAAGACTACAGAGTGCCGACTAAATAATTGTGAGTTATGATGAGGTAACTGATAAAAAAGAAAAAAACCTGAAGTGCAAATCTAATAATGGAGAAAGCCTAGGAACATAAAGCTCTATTTAAAGCTCTAGCTAAAAATATTTATAATGTATAAAAAAATTTATATTCAAAGAAATTTGTACTGGGCATTGAGTCACCAGAACTTATAGCTGTATTGGCACTGTGATCACCAGTGAAATTAAGTATGGGCAATGCAGTATGCACTGGCAGGAATTATCTGAACTACATATCCATTAGTTTGTCATAATTACCTAGACATTTACTTTTTTAATGCCAATACTTCTGTGGGTTATTACATGAGTGGATAATATAAAAAGCTGAAGGCATGAACATGGATAATATATACAATGAAACATTCTATTTTCATTCACTATGTAATGCTAGATTAGGCCTTCCCTTGGAATGTCATGTTTTGTTTGTCCCACCCCAAATAAAACACAACAAAAACAGATGGCACTTGAGAAGCCCTAGAAGTATAGAGGTGTTCATGTGAAAACCACAGTAAAAATGCCAAGCTGGGAAAGGATGTGATACAGCAGTGACACAGAAGATGAAGAGGTTAAAGAAAGCAAACATAAACTATCTATTTTCATAACTCAAGCACATATATATACCTGATGAAACTGGAGAGCAATAACATTAAAAATAAACATAGATAGTGATAAATGCTTAGCATGAATTTCAGAGAAGATTGGACATATTTAAGGATACAGATTACCACATGTGATACTTTGGGTGGAATTTGCAACAAAAGTATTTTTCTAGAGAAGTAAAGCTTTAATGATCAAAAATATACCCTGACCTTTAATTACAAGAGGTTTAGAATGGAAGCTTCCTCCCTAGCCACTGTTATTCCATATTCATCCACTATGTGGATTCTTGCATTTTCCTTTGAAAAGCCTGAGCCAGGACCACAGAACTGTAGAATCATTTAGGTTGGAAAAAACCAAGATGACCAGGTACAACCGCACACCCAGCACTGCCAAGTCCACCACTAAACTGTGTTCCTATGTGACATATCTACATATCTTTTAAACACCTCTAGGAATCATGATCACCATTTCCCCAGGCAGCTTGTTCCAATGTGTCACAACCCTTTCTGTGAAGAGATTTTCCTTAATATCCAAACTAAACCTCCCCTGACCTAACTTGAGGCTGTTTCATCTTGTTCTGTTGCTTATTAGTTGGGAGAAGAGAGCAACCCCTACCTTGTTACGGCCTCCTTTTCAGGCAGCTGAAGAGAGCAATAGAGTCTCTCCCCTGGGGCTCCTTTTCTCCAGGCTAAACAGCCCTAGATCTCGTAGCCACTCCTCATAAGGCTTGTGTTCCAGAGCCTTCACCAGCTCCATTGCCCTTCTCCGGGCATGCACCAGCACCTCCAGATGAAACCCTGGTCTGATGCAGCCTAGATTTTTCAATGGATGGTTTATTTTTCATGTACTCAGCGTAAGACATTAGGTCCACGATTTTCAGAGTGACCTTGCCATCAGTACTCCAAAATACAAAGAATCCCACAAAATCTGCAGGCAATGAAGGTTAAGCTACAGTGTAATACTTCATTTATTTGATTTAAAAAAACCCCAAAACACTGCTTGTAATCATCAGGGTAGGAGACTTGGAAAGTTGTACATGTTATTTTTATTTCCATTTAAAAATAACAACAGTTAAGCCAAAAAAATTATAAGGATAACAATAACAAAAGTAACTACATAGTCTGCTTTGCGCAGTACATTTCTGTCTTCATGCTCTCTAAGTGAAGGGTTGCTATTTACGGTATGCTCCAAGTCTGCTTTTCAGAAGACAGCCCAGCTTGGCTGGACAGCTTTCAGTTGCTACTGGAAATATGTCACTTATTAGGAACAGAGGGGTTGTTTATCACTGTCTCAAGGGTTACTCTGGCTGAGGCAAAGAAACAGCTCAGTTATATAATGGAAAGAGCTAGGTCAAAGGATAAGAAATTTATTTAGTACGTGCTTAAGACTCTGGCAATACAGACTCAGTTTCTCTCTTGTACGTCTTGTATGTATCATGGCTATATAGGCCCTCCCAAAATATTTAAGGCTGTATGGGTCCCCCATCCAGCCCCAAAACAACTTTAGAACATTGGGGGCTGAAGTTAAAAATTTAAGAAACCCTCCCAAAACTTCTCAATCAAGACAAAGAGACTTGTCCTTATTGCTTCCTCTGCCTTCCTGGTATCCAGTTAGTGTTTGGCCTCGTTACCCAGATCCACCACACAGCCACAGTTCAAGTCCACTAGCAAGCTAAAAATGCCATCTCTAGCAAAGATCTACATGGGTGCTGAATATCATCAGTCCTTTTAGTCCTCACCAGCATCAATGGGGGAATAATCCTTGGCATAATCTCGGTTCTGGTTTCTGGTGAAACAGCAAAAAGGAGCCCAATCCTATCTGCTTTACCTCACCTCGTATCACACAGCATCGGAACAAACTGGACATTTACAAAGAGTTGAACCTACGTTTTCATCTGCTTATGTAACTATTAGACGTCCCAGTTCAGGGTAACCAAAACAACTTCTAGTACAAAAAACCCAAACCAAACAAATCCAAACAAGCAAAGAAAAAACAAAAAATATTCAGAGACTTTTTAAAACCTCTCAGTGTTTTAAAAACTGCGATATTTAAGGGCATCCTTTAGATGAAACGTTTACCCAAGCATCAAGTATTCAAGCACAAACCCAATTACCATCATAACAACCCAGTAAACAAATAGTGGTAATTCAGCACCTCGCCCTAATTACCAAACACACAAACCGACTGCGGACCGCGGTGACCTCGGGTCCTCCTCGGGGGACGGCGGAGGGAGCCGTGGGGCCAGACGGTGCTGGGGGAGCCCGCCCCGGTTCCCTTCCCAGCACCTGTTGCGCCGCCACTTGGCCGCAGGAGAGGGGCAGCGGCGGGGGCCGCCCGCCAGCCTCCTTCTTCCCCCCGACAACTTCCCGGGGCGTAAACGGCCGCGCCAGGTGCCGCCCTCGCCGTGATGGGACGGCGGGCGTGGGAGGGAGGGGGGAGCCGGCAGGCAGGGCCCGCCGAGCTGCGGGCAGCGCTGGTGTGTGAGCGCGGGCTGCCCGCCCCCCGCTCCGCTCCGCTCCGCTCCGCCTGACAGGTGCGCGCTGCTCCGCGCCGGCACAGCGGCCCCGCGCCAGCCCCGGCTCCTCCGGCCCCCGCCCGCCACGGCCACGGATTGTTTAGTCCTTGGGAAGCTGGTCTAGGTCCAGATTTTCCTTTGATCCTTTTTTTTTTTTTTTTTCTTTCTTTTTAAGAGAGAGAGAGAGGGGAAAAAAAAAAAAGAAGCTAAAGGAAAACAAAACTTGGAGACACAGAAAAGGGCTCTAGGAAAAAGTTTTGGATGGGATTATGTGGAAACTACCCTGCAATTCTCCGCTGCCAGAGCAGGCTCAGTGCTGCCTTCTCCCCAGCGGCGCAGCCCGCGCCGGGCGCTGCTGAGAGACGCCCGGGCCTCGGTGCCGCGCCGCCAGTGCCTGCTGTGCCGGAGCCCCTCGCCCCGCCGGCCCAATGCTCCTCCTCGGGCTGCTCCTGCTGACAGCTGCCCTGGCCGGCCGGAGGCAGGGGGCCGTCGCCGAGTCCGATCTCAGCAGCAAGTTCGCCTTCTCCGGCGCCAAGGAGCAGAACGGTAAGGAGCCGCAGCGCCCGCCGCTGCGCAGCCCGGGGCAGGGCGGGGGCGGGCGCCCGGCCGGCGCGGAGCTGAGCTCTCGGCTCCTCTCCTCTCCTCTGGGCTCCTCTCCTCTCCTCTGGGCTCCTCTCCTCTCCTCTGGGCTCCTCTCCTCTCTCTCCTCTCCTCCCGGCGCGGGGGCAGCGCGGCTCTGCCCGCCGGCTCCGGGTAAAAGGGCAGCAGCGGCTCGGCGGCCGCGGGGGGAGCCCGGCGGCTCCACTTCTGCGCTACTTGAGGTGCAAAATGTGTCCCCTTCCCGTCCGCCGCCTCGCCCTGCTAAAAGAAACAAACAAACAAACTAGAGAACAACCTAAACCCGGCAGGGATCCCGCACCTTTGTACCCTAAAATGCTTCGCTCTCGGGGGGTGGGTTTTTGTGTCTGTGCGTGAATGAGTGGTATTTTGTACGGGCTGGAAACGAGCTAATCCTGCATAGGAAATGAGAATTACTTTCAACTTTCAAGTGTACCTGAAATGTTTAGAAAACTCTCAAATGCAAGTTCCCCTGGGCTGGGGCTGCGCAGAGCTGGAGAAAGAGTCCTTTCATACAGCAAGGGCAGCTTCGGGGTGTGTAATTTGCTTAGCCTCTGAACTCCATATGATTTACATTATTCAGATTTTTAAGCGCCTTTCCTCTTGATCTGCTATTATGAAGTCATTTTAAAGAATACTTTACAAACTGTAATGTTATATACTGCATGAAACCACACTTACTGTAGAATATCTAAAATTAATGCTGTTAGCATGCATTCTTGGAAAGCCCTGGTGTTTAATGTATGGGGCAGGGGGGTGTGTTTGAAAAACTTAGTACTTAGCATGTCAGCTAGAACAAGCTTTCTCCCTGGGCACAAACCAGCACAAAAGGCCAAGCTGGGAGCTCTCAAAACTCTCTGAACTGTAATGAAATAAAGCAGAAACTCAGATTCGAGGCTAATTCAATTCTCTCAACTTTGAACTTGGGACTCCCCAGATAAAAGTATTCTACGTCATATCTTCTAATAGAAAGCAAAGTTTCAGAGACCTCTGCCAGTGCTCTGTGAGTGGGTAGAATATGCAGTGGACTAATAAATTTAAAAGGGGGAGATTAATACTGCTGTGGCCTGTTAATGTGATGATATATGGCACCTGCAGACTGCTGGAGCTGCTGATCAAAGAGCAGCATGGGGATCAATCTCTAATCAGAGCAACTGTGAAGGGCCAGAGGAAAGTGATCAAAAGACTTGGAGACCAGGCTATTCTGACAGGAAACCAATCAGACTTTGTGCACAGTACAGGAAATTATCTGCTCTGTGTGAGAAATCACTCACTTTCTACCCCTTCCCATCCTACCTGGTGTTCAGAGGCTTTAGGGCACCAGTTTGTGACAAAATGGGCTTGGCAATTATATATTGAGATGTCTTATGCCGTTATGCTGCCTTCTCTCAATGCTTGGTGTGCATATGGAGCTTATCAACACACAGATTATTGTCATTGCTTTGCTTTAACTTTGTCAGGACTGGAAAGTAAGCTGCTATGCTGTCAGTCTCCTCTAAAAGGTTTGTTCCAGGATAACGCAGCTGGGCCCTGAAAGGCCTCCAGGGTGCAACAATGGGAGCACAACGGTGTAAAAGGTAGATCATACAGCATGGAAGCAAAACTAGTGTAAATAGGTGTAAGTATAGGTGACAGTGCAAACTAGATTCTGTTCACATATATCAGAAATGCAGCTGCCTTAGGTCAGGCTTCAAATGGTTTGTAATGAAAATTTGGCATGCTCTAAGATACAGTCACTACATCTTAGAACAAGCACAAAGCCAGGAGAAATTTTGTTTAAAAAATAGCTCTGAAACTATTGTGTGGTAGTTTTTACTGAACACAGTGCAGGTTCCTCTTGTAGCTTACTTTACATTTGCTTTATAGTTGTTCAATTGCAAAACTTATAAAAATTAGCACAAGTTTAAGTATAGCTAAGTACCAACCTCTGACTTTTCTTAACTGATTTTAATTATTTGGGGGATCAGTAACACTAGTCAAACCAGTTCTTACTTGATTTAATTAGAGTGATTTTTACACTCTGCTGCAATCTAAAGATTGTATAGCTTTTAGCTAGAGGCAGGTTAAAACTCCCTGGAGTATGAGAATGAGATATTGCTGTTCATGTGCCAAATAATCTCTGGTCAGGAGAGAGAGGGAGATTTTTTACTCACGCAGTCTACAAATAAAAATTCTGTCCTCAACTTGTAAAACTGCTAAGTGGCCAAGAAGTTTTGCAGTAGAATGGATTACAGTGTTACTCAGCTGCACGCATGGGTGCTATAGCTATTGCTTCAAGGTGATGCTGAAGATGCCTGTGACCAGTTATTAATTCAGTGGGACTGCTTGTGTTTCAAAGGGTAAGCATGTGCTTAAGGATTAACTGACATTCACTTATTTAATATCTGAATGATATTAACTTCAGAATTGCAATTTGACTCAATCTATTTGCTAATTGTTTGCATAACAAGCTCTCTTGTTTTGGCTGCACAGTGAATATTATTTTAGGTGGTAATTTCCTAGTGAAAATGTATTTTTGCAATTGTAAATTAAATATGTTAGAACACAGTGTTTTGCTGGTACCTCCTGGAAATTCAGTGTGCTGGTTGTTGTGGGGCCAATGTAGCTCCATTTGAGACCACTTAAAACTCTCACCATGTTTTTATTTGCCTGCCCTCTGTTATAGTGAGATTTTCCTTATGAATGGGTTTTATTTGTAATTCTGCTTGACAGTAAGGGGTTTTATGTGATTTCTATGAAAAAAATCCTATTTATATTTAATGCTTTTATTTTATTCCACTTAGTAAATAATCATCTGGAGGATCAAAGAAGTTTATGCAACAGTTTTCTGGAAAGTAAAGGAGTAGTAAATAGTCCGTGTAGTGAGGCTCCCATTTATCAAGGTGGATTTAATTTATACAATTCTTTGTCAGGTTATGCTTTGAAGCATTTTTCATACTTAGGTGGCTTTATCATTTCTCTTACGGTTCTTTGATGTATTTGCTACCATTTTTCCATATTGAAACAAGGAGTGAAAAAAAAAAATTGAATGCTCAATTTCTTTTAAATCGCAAAACTGAATGTCTTGTATATTGAATTTGATAATTGGATGGTTTACTTCTACTTTCTTGCTTCATTTCTTTCTACTTTTGACTGCAGTTTTTGACATAGTGTCTTCATGCTGCTTCTGTAGCTTCAGAAATGTCTGAGGGAGCTATTGAGTACTGTGAATGACTTAATTCTAGTGACTCAACTCTGGTAGTCTTGAGTGCACCTGCTTATGTGGTGTTATGAGCTTAATCTGGATTTGGTTACAACATGGGATGGCAGGAGAATCTAAGATCTGTTTTCTGCCTTAGAACAGGATGCAGTAAATGTTTAAAGTAATTTTTGCTAAGCTATCAGCTGTTACATTTTCTGCGAGAAATACGAGTGTATCTATAGAACATAATGGAAAAACTACTCTTGGAAGCCATGAGCAATGGTGTATACAGCTTATGTGGTGTGCACATTTCAAGTGTAGTACTGAATGACTTCAGAAGGCTGAGAACCTTAGGTCAGTTAGAAAAACACCAGGACCAACTAAAAAGACTCATTTTCCAGTAGTCAGTTTCAAGTGAATTAATGAACTGCAGTAAATAGAGTTGCTGAAGTAAATCTTAGAAAACTGAAGCTCTTGCTTGATTTCTGTCAATTCTGCAGCACAGGTAATGTGTCAGTCGTGATCTGTCTTTTCACAGATCTGAAAAGGAATTAGCTTGGTTTTCTTCTTCCTCCACGTGAATAGAAACTCCTAATAATAAGTTGCACTAACTGAACACTTCATGATCTATTTCTTAAATCTTCTGAAATGGGAAAGATTTATGTAGCTTAAAACAACCAAACACATAAGTGTGTCCTTGAGAGAGAGCTTGAAACTTGCATATTTCAGGCCATCCTTGGGAAAAGTTGGTGGATGCAGCTGGAACTGAGTGAGTAGCTGAAGTGCCAGAGGAAGATGGTCTCATCACCTCAAAGTGTGTGTGGCCTGCCACACCTACTCTGAGCCACACAGAGGATTCCCTGATTTATGTGTCTCCAAAGAGAGCTCCCAGTTAATTCAGGGAGAGGAACAGCATCACAACAAAGATTTCTGATTAAGTTCCTTTAATTTGGGCTGATCAGAAAAACGTGTGGATATCCAAGTGATGCAGCACATGGAATCCTTACAGACAGGCATGTCAGTGCTTTTGCTTGAAGGCAATCATTTGATTGCAAAATTATCTCTTATAACTGAAGATACTTTATCGTGGTGTGTTCCCACTTCCACTGGCTCATGTTGAACTGCAGAGTGCCAGCACAGCCCAATGACTACTGCTGGGTAGCAGAAATTGTCTTAGTTTTGAGAAGATAAGGAAGTATAATAGATAAGTTGTGTCACCTAAAGGGAAACTTGATAGTGATGCAATTTTTCTCAAGTTAAATCTATTTCTGCCTAGTCCAAGGCTTGCTTTGAAATGTTTTAAAGCTGTTTTCCTGGAAAGTAATGAGTTACAGCACATCCTCTTTTGACTTTAAGCAGAAGATTGTAACAAATTAGAGAAGCAGTTCAACACTACAATAAATGTCAGAGGAAGAAAGTTTCTAAAACTGGTTTTTTTTAGGTGTTTGTAGTTGACTTCTGGCATATTGTTTGTCATTCAGCATAGTGATGCCTGGGACTTCTCCTTAGTCCTGTTGCTTCTCTCAGTTTCTTCTGTTAGGTGAAATAAGGGTTTTAAAAGCACAGAACTTTTACTTCCTCTCCCAAATATGCAGTCGTTCCAACCTGTCCATGCATTTTTTAGGGTTGGAATGGAACTTAGTGTAAAATGGAATTTAGTTTAACATGGGATCTTGAGCGGAATTTAGTGTAAAATCTTATTTTTGCATTAACTAGTTCTTATTAAGTTTGCAGATTGGACTTCAAAGCTTTATGTCATGTTGTTTGGGGGGTTTTTAGTTTGTCTGTCAGTCACAGTTTTATAATGGAGAAGAAACATGAGGCATACCTTGAGTCAAGGACAGCTATATTGCCAACGAGCTTATGTTGAACTTTGTCTTCACATAAACATAATGTCTTTTATATATTTTAATTTTATCCAAACCCTTTGGGTCTTAATTATTACATAGGCAACATATAATAGCAACATACTGGTTTACATCATATGGCAGTGGTTGTGCATTATAGCAGTGGTTTGGGGGGGTTTCTGTCTCTGTTGGATGGTTGCTGCTTTTGCTTTTTGCCGTGTCTGGCAGTTCCTGATCGCTAGAAAGAGGATGTGCTGAGCAAGCCCACTTCCCTTATCGGGAAATGAGCCTCCTCAGTTGCTTTATAGATAGCTCTTGGCTTTACCAGAGAGCCATGCCTTTGCTTTTTAGTCACAAAGTGCATGCCATGGGAAATACACTTCTTGGTGTGTAAGCATCTTAAGAATTGGCCTTTACAGATGTAGCCCTTTAGCAGAAACCAGTGTGACTTAGAAAAAGTTACTGGAACAGAAAGGAAGTAGGGCTTAAACATAGAAACATAGTTACTTTAGTAGCACTTGAGTGTCTGTATGTGTGCTTTGTTGTTTTAGTGTTTCTGAGAAATTAATTGCATGTTAAAACCGACCCAGCCCTGCCATTCCCTTTTGGGGAGAACTTTTTCAGCTCGTGTTTAAATGTGAAATGCTTTTATTCCAGTAGGTAAGTGAAAATTCATAATGTGTTATTGTGAAGCTGAAATATAAATTCGTGTTTTGAAGGGACTTTCTTAGACTGTAGGATGCTATTTTAAGGTGACGATGCCTGGAAAATTTGTTCCTGGCTCCATCCATGGACATCCTAGTCTTAAGGTTCATCTGTCTTCTGATCACCTCTTCTTGACATCATTCCACTGAGATTTTTTCAAACAAATCTTTAGTGTTACATTGGTCTATTTGTGTTTAATTTCATGATTCTACAGCATGCTAAGCAGTCTTATGTGTGAAGGCACCTCATCTTTACAAAGTGTGTGTACATTAAGACATTTCACTACGTTTCTGTAACTTAATCAGTTTCCACAGCAGTTGGCTGGCTGGGTGACAAAAGGCAGGACTCTGGATGCTCTGGGAGAAAGTCTTACACACAGAGAGTATAAGAACTGCTAAAAACTAGTATAAACAAAAGAGAGAGCCCAGCTAATTCCTTGATCTCCAGAAAGCCATCTGTGTTAGGGTTTGCAAGTACTGGTTATTATTCTGAGCTTAATTAGTTCTCTTCCAACTATTCCATCTTTGTTGAGTATGCCCTCAGTTTTGGACTTTGGCGTTCACCTTGTGTAGGCATGACCTTATGTTTGCCCTGGGCTTGGAGCCTGCTTGGCTTCTTGCCACTGTGGAACTCACAAGTCCTGAGTCCACCCCAAGCCATGGCAATGTGCTTTCACCTTTGCTGACCAGACCCTCATGTGAGCTGACTGCAGCTGAAGTTAAAAGAACTCCTCGGCTGTTTAGCTTAGTCTGTTTGAGCCACTGGATCATTATTTCACTGTGTGGTTATTCTCATTCTTGTGAGCTAATTTAAGACTATGCATGTTAACTCTGCAGTGAGGATCTTCACAGTGATGGTTGCTGCTTTTGTTTTTGGAATTTTATTTTCTTTCTGCCATTTTTTTATGCAGGCGTTTGGAGCTGGTGAAAGAGGATATGAATTAATCTAATACAATACAAGCAGAAGGAGAAATGAAATAAGAAAATTTCCCATGAAGTGGCATCCTTTTACACTGGCGAAAAAAAGAATTGCAAGGGAATAATCAATAACACTTTTTTTCCCTGCAGCAATGTGCCTATTAGTGAATTAATCCTCATTAATTATTCATTAAACTTGACATTTTGTGGTAAATTCAAGGTATCATTTTCAACATGGACATTTTAAGGAGATTCTTCTAGGCTAAAGGTCACCTTGGTTCCTACCTCCCTGAAAGCCCAAAACACTGAAATTTCTCCTTGAATTAGTTAAGACTGGTTATTAGCTGCATTAAAACAGCATGCAGGCATGGCTCAGTTTGATCACTGTTGTGCTGATTTCTCCACATGAAGGGGAGGGTACCACCGATCCTGAATAAAGCTTGGTAAAGGGAGGCAGGCTGGGGCTTTCCTTTGGTCATGCACTTTGCCAGCATTGTGGCTGGAATTAAAAATCTTTGGTTTTAATTTTTTAGGGCTTGGTTTTCTAGATGAACAGTGCTTTTGGTTGGGTACCTAACCTAATATGTTCCCTGTGATACTACAGTACTACTAAAGGAAAGTGGGGGGGGTCTTCCTAACTTCAGTAAATGTCTGGCATAGCCAGTGATAATTTTGAGTGCTGGATCACTTATCACCCTTACGTGAATTTCTTGAAACCTTAATCTGTCTGTCTCTGAAGAGCAAAGAATGTCTCGGGAAGAGGAAACAATGCTGCTTGTGTTTTCTGTACATTTAATTCCTTTTTACATTGCTGCTGCTATAGTATTCTTATTATCAATTGGCAATAAATCATGTAAGAAGGTGGGGAGGCAAGGAATTAGATGGTGCAGTTAATTAGGGAATTGGTCCTGTAATCTGATAAATGGGCTTCAAATTAGGTTGTGGTGCCCTTTTTGTAGTTTCAATATTCTACGCCTTTAAACCATTGTTCAGTTTGGCACATATCAGTAAAGTTATAAGTTTTTGTGTGTAAAATACCAGGGAGTGTCATGTTTGAGGAGCAGTTTATACTGGAAAAATGATTTTGGAAATGCTCTTAGCACACCTTCCCTGTTATCTGTAGCTCCTAATTTCTCTATGCCTTTTTTTCAGCATTATTTGTTTAAAAGCATGTGAAGTGAGAGAGTGACTTTGCTGGAAGAAGTATTTATTTCTGAACTAATGTGCAGTATTGCTTTTGTTTCAATTGTGATCTTTAGTTATAGTCTTTTTCACATGGCTTAGTTGTCCAGTCTCTTACTAGACTGTTATCTAGGCAGCTTCATTGGATGAGCTATTGTATAAAAGCAGCTAGAATATCTAAGTTTGATTATTATTATTTTCTATTTTAATACTTTTTTTCTGCCAGTGTTATTCTCTGTGCAACCATCCAACTGTGCTCACCTTTGTTCCAAGCAATCCAAGGCATTAGTCCTAGAGGCTCCAAGTTCCAACTTGGATTGACAAGGAAACCAGCACTCATTTTATGCAATAGTTAAACATTAAAAAAGACATATGGCCCAGGAAATTCTTTTGCTGTGTGTGAAGGTATGGCATTTCCAATCTGAAAGTGTTCTGACTATTTCACCGGTAGTGGGGAGTTATATGAGGCCACTTCCATCTGCAGAGACTCTGTTTCACTTGCTTGTGGTTCTGGGGCTCATTCAAATGCTCTAAAACAAAATAAAAGGAATGGATGTAATAACTTCTTTATGGAAAAGTCATAAAAAGCTACAGGGCCATGTAAACAAATTGGGTCACTTACAAGATGTTTAAGTGATGGATATTCAGTCCAAATTCAAAGGTGTAGATTAGGTTTTTACAGTCACCTTGACTGAATTTTGCCCTCAACAAGATTTTCTTCCTCTGCCAGGAATGCCTTTGACACTACAGACGACAAATTTTCAGAAAAAGTGTTTTCGAACATTTCAGTGCATTCAAAGTAAAACTAAAGTGCAGGAGAACAATTCAGTACTATGATTTGTTATTTTTCTATGTGAATGAGGAGCCTTTCTTGATCTGCATGGTTACACTGTGACGCCGTAGTGGAACTTTGTAGTATTCCCAGGGAAAATCAACCAAAAGAGTTTCCCTTCTGGATTCAAACATGCCTGAACCAATTACAAAACAAACGTTTTGGCCCTCTGCTCTGTCAGTATAAATAGGTTTGCACAGAACAGCAGCGACTGTGATCCAAACTATGCTGTGTTAGTCACAGAAATGTGTGTTGTATCTCATTGAAGCACTGAACATCGTTTCTATGGTGTGTCACCTCACAAGGCCCTCCCGAATCACTTCATCACTTGTTGGAGAGGAGTGAAAAAGTGGAGTGAAAAATATGATAACTAAGATTTCTGAATGTTAAGATGCATTCTGTGAGTCGTTTATTTGCTTTGATGTAAATATAAGCCTAAGGGACGATTTTCTCGTATTTGGGGGAGGGATATAGGTGTTAACTACTGTGAGGTGCTTCCTTTCTCATGAGATGTGCTTGCTTTCTTACTACCAAAGCAACTTCAGTTGCCTTTCATAACTCTTCCTGCACTAAAATCTGCATATTGTTTCAGAGAGAAAATAATTTTGCTAAGCACAAGTTTGGAGTTAGTAGTGATTAACTATACATGGGTGAAGCTCTGTATTTGTATGTACAGTGCTAAGTAAAGAACTATTGATGTGTCTCTTAGATGCTTGATAATGTGCCTGTGAAACTAGCAGATGTTACCTGTAAAGTGTATATCTGTGCAGCATTTGAAGAAGTTCTTCAGGAAGGGATTTGAATGAATGTTGCATCACACAGTGTCAAGTGTAAAAGGTTTGTATGTATATTGTTGCCAATTTGTGTTTCAAAAATAATTTTTGGGGAAGTGTTCTACCTTAATATTTCGAGGCTTCCATGTCTTACTACTTAGTTGGTCTGTTGTTACACAGGGAGGTTCATACCTGCCAAAATTTCTTTTGCGTGTGAAATTATAGTGGATCTGAAAGAGAGGTAAAACCTAATTGTCAGCTAACAAGTAATGGTTCCAAAACAAACATTATCTCTGTAAAAGGAGATTAAACTGTTGGATATGACCTTGCCTACTATTTTAAAATATGGCTAAAGATTCTTGATGGCCTTGCTTTCTTTGTGTCATTCAAAACTCCCAGGCCCAAGGTGTGCTGCATATTTTTAGGCAGACTGGAGCCTGAAACTTTAAATACTCAAAAATTTCTACTGAGCACTCACTATATTTCTCACAGTACTTTTTGTTATGAGAAGTCACAAAGTACTTGCCTGTAGTGCTAATGCAGCCTTGTAGTTACTCCTTTTGAAGTGCAGATTGAATTTGTGACCGTTGAGTCTTTCACCAATCCTTACCTATCTAAGAGCCTTTAGAAAGATTGGCATAAGATGCTGAGAACAGCCATTTCTTTTGTTTCTTCCTTGGGCATCTTTATTCTGTACCTGTTCCCAGTACCTGCAAGAACTGGTATGTGTGTAGGGAAGTGGGTGTCCCAGGCTGAGCCCAAACAGTATGGGCATAGAGTTTGAGTTCAATAATTTTCATTTGAAGCGAGACCACTGAGATTGTTTCTGATATTACCTAACACCTCAAGAATGCCACACCTCGGCAGAGTATGACAGTAAAGAGAACTCTGTTGCTTAAATACCTGCCTGATTTGCAAAATTTTCATATTGCTTGTGGGGAAAAAGATGGTTTTGTATAATTGTCAGGTAGAAAGATAAATATGTTTCTAAAGCTTGCACAGGCCTTATCAGCAAGAATCTTACAAAACTCTGGTTGGCCTCATTTGTCAAGATGGATCTGGAGGTTGGTGTAGTGGTAATACTCAAGGAAGTAGCAGAGAAATGTTTCCAAATTGTTATTGCTTTTATCGTAGTTACATTACCAAAATTTGGACCCAGTTAGACTTTCTCACTGGGGAAAGAAATTACAATGTGCTAGTAGTATATGTAACACTGACCATTGAGTTTATAAGATTTTTAGCTTCTCCTTGAGTTTAAGTTTGGGGATCTATCTAATATTAAAAATGCTGTTTGCAGGTTGGATCAATGCCCTTGAATACAGTTGATTTCTCTTGCTCAGTATGGGAAAAACACAAATTTTATAATGGTTCTGATTCATCTGCAAGACTTAAAAAGGTTTCACTATAGAAGGGAGTCTTCATTTTCTCAGGGACAGTTTTACCAGCCCAACATTTCTTTCTAGCAGCAGCTGCTCAGTAGATGGTCTTTAATTATTCAAATTTATGGTTCACTTGTGTGGTGTATTCTGACATTTTTATGTACATAGATGCTTAATATATGTTTGTTCTCATTCTTTTTCTTGAGGTTTGTTTTTGGGCTAGGTTGACCTGTTCAGATTTTTTCAGTTTTAGGAAGTCCTTGGTAACTTTACATTCAGATGAGAATATGTTCTCTGTAGTTTTTCAGAAAGTGAGAATCCGAGAATCTCTTAAGTTGGGTTGGGCAAGCAATGGTGAACATTGGAGCTAAAAAGTATTTTGACTGAATTCAAGTTCAAGGGCCATCAGTGTGTTAACAGGTATCAAACATTCAATAAATTGTGTAGAATTAAATGATGTAAATTTTACATGTACATGGAGATCAACTAATGCTAGGTGATGTGACAATATTTACATTTTATTTTCATTTTCTTGGGTTTGGGAAGAACAGAGTCTTCTCTGCTCTTCTGCATGTCAACTGTTCTTAAAGTAATTTAATTCCAGGAGATAGTGGCTGTTGAACATGTGTATCATTTGCCACCTCCAGGCTGCATATTGAGCTGTCTACTCCACAGAGGGGTAATGTGTGGCTGCAGAGGGTTCACACTGTCTGGTTTTGGAATCTGTGTGTACACAAATGTTGCTACTGAATACAGAATATAGGAGCTATTGGTTTCTGAGTCATGATTCCCCAGCCCTACTTTAGGATCTTCAAAACCAGCTCTGAAATACGTAGTTTTTGTTTGGCTTTTTTAATTTTTGTGGTTTTTTAGTATTTTTTTAAAGTGCACGATCATTCATTAATAACTAATTTATTAAGAACAAGTTTTTATTTTTTGCCTCTACTGCATTCCCTTGGCTGACTTAAGACTTCAGAGTCAACTAAAATATAATATTTTTCAAAGGTAGTTGTTTTTCTCTTTCATTTTTTTTTCCATTGATTTGCTGAACATTCATTACTTCGAAGCTCAAAGTCTGCTTTAAAAGATATCTTGTAAGATACTTAAATAAAAGCAAGCTGTTATCAAAAATATTGATTTCTGTCCCTGCTTTGGTCAAATCCTTAACATAAAAGCAATTCTAAACTTGCTAATTACTATAAAGCATGCTATTATATTTACTAGCAATTTATTATGCCTACTGAGCATGTATACTTTTTTTATAAATAGTGTGTTACCAGCTGAACTTCCCCACTGACAGTACTTTGCATTGGATAGATTTAAAAGATGCAAAGATACATTGCAGAGTTGTTCCCTAAGATACATAAAAAGGCTTGACCTTGTGTGAGGAATTCCACTGAAGTTGGGAAGTGATTTGATCTAGTTAGAATGAAAAAATGACATCATGCACATTTGCAAGATCAAGACCTTGCCATTAATTCAAAGCCTGGAAAAGGGAAATATCTTGATGACTTCTTTTTCAGATTTTTGATTATGCCCATTAAGTGTGAAATAAAGTTCAACAGTTGTGATCACGTTTGCTATGGTGGCTGTGCCTGTCTAGCTATAAAAATCATTTACTGCATCTGAATTTCTTCTTATCTGAAAAAAAATACCCCAGCTAATAATGGTTAAAGTATATTAAAGCTTATTTATGTAAAATAGTATTTGAAGGATAAAAGCTAATCATGCTTTCATATTTTGAGTTTTATTTTCTTTTATAGCTCTCTTATACTCAGTTAGCTGAGGAATCCAAGCTGTATACTGAAAAACAGGATCTCTTCTCCATTTACAGTAAAATACTAATGGACAGACGTGAATATCTGTGCTCTTGATAAAAATTTGATAAAAACTGTAACAAAACTCCCCATGCTTCTGCCTTAATGGCAAGGGAGAAATGCTCTTTTTTTGCTGTTTTCAGAATAGTTGAACATCAAATGCATTAAAGCATAAGGAAGTGGTATATGTTGAAAGGTAAAGACAGAAATACGAAAAGTCTGCATTGAAAGTAAAGAATAGAAGAAACCAAGATGCTGTGACAACACTGCATAGAAATTATTTTTCTCTGTATCTTTTTCCTTTCTGTAGTAGAAGAATGAACAAAAGGGCTCCAGCACAGTAGCTCTTCTTTGATGATTACTGAATGAGGTTAATTATTTTTTTCATCCTGTTGTGCATGCTGAACTTACTTTATACTGCTAGATTGATATCACCTTTATACTGCTAGATTCTTCCATCATGTAGAGGTATTTGAAAGGGGAGTTTGGAAGATTTTTCACTGGTACAGGACATGAAGCTGTAAACAGAAAAGATGGTGATCAATTCATAATTGGTATATATTGTCTTGGTTTTGCAATATACTGGCTTGGTTTGTCCTCAGCATTAGTGACATCTTTTTGATGGGCTGTACACTCAAAACAGTCTATGTTATGTTTGTATGGTGTTGTTGGTAGTATAAACAGGTAGTTAATCAGGGCTCATATTCCAGGGAGTGAAGAGAGAAACATTCGTTCAGCTATTACAGTTTTTTCATGGTAAAACATTTTTCAGTGTCATGTAAGCATTTATATGTCTGATGAACTACAGATAAAGTAGCAGGTGCTTGGGGTTTTTATCAATATTGGATTCATAACATAAGCAATCTCTATTTTCTTGTGGTTTTCTTGTGGTGCACCAAAATTAAAATATCAGACATGGCCTTTGAAATTGCTTGTCTTTTGTGTGGAGAGTAAATGTGGCTTTCAGGGATGGCTTTGTACCAATAATTGTCATTAGTTTAAACAAGAGGAAATTGTAATACTTCTAAAAATCAAGACCAAAGCATTTAAAAAATGAAACCTGATGGCAGTTGGAAACCCATATCTCTGTCTCAAAGTTATCAATATATTTACTTTTCTGGCACATGCTTATGCTTCCACTAGGAACTTGGTCCTTGAAGCCAGAGAGAATGTAACAAACTACTCAGTGGTACCTTGGTGCCAAGATGGATTCACTGCAAGCTTTTATTTTGTTATTCCTTGCACTTTTTAAGTGGGTTATTTCTTAATTCCTGAAATGTTTCTGAGGATAAATAAAATTGCATCCAAGGCTTCCCTTCTTCTCTTCTTCCTGATTATTTTATTTTTTTTTGGTGTGGATGTGTGCTATTTGGAGGTTTTTTTAAATAAATTGAACCCTAACGAAATAGTGTGCAAACCAGACAGTGGTTAAAGGGTTGTTTTTTTGATTAGAAAGGTCAGCAGCTTGCACCTGCCCGAAAGATTTTGATCAGAAATGGTTAAATATGTATTTATATGTGGATAGGGAAAACAGGAGGAAGAGGAGCTTTGGTAATTTCTCTGCCTGTGAACAGCCCTGGAGCCTCTGGAATCACCTTTTGCAGAAATAAGTTATAATGGTCGGCATCAGGGTTTGAGAGCTTGGCTAGCATCTGCTTTCTGTCACAGGGAAGGGTGAGAGGGAAGGATCTTGCATCCTACTGGAGTTGTCTGGGGTACAGTTCCTGAGGACTGAACAAAACAAAAAATCATCACTCCCTCTGTTCAAGATGACTTGATAACAAAGAGCACCCCATAAACACAATGGGATTATTTGCTCAAAGGACCAAGATGTTTGTTACTGTTACTTTGGGCAGCAAACAGTAGAGAAGCACGATAAGGAAGATGGTTTTAAAAAAAAAAAATACGTCCAATACAATGTCATATCTGGTAAATATTTTTTCTTTAGATCTCTTCCTTGAAAAGATATTGATAGTTTTTAGCCAGGTAATATGAATAAATGCTTTCTTTTCACTAGAGAAAGAGATACTGCAAAGATGCTGTCTTTTGCAGTTCCATAAATTCTGTGTTTAAAAAGTAGGAACAGTAGCAAGACAAAAGTAGTAATACTTTGCAGATTTTAAGAATGTATGTAAGCAAACAAGATCTAATTCACAGAAACGGCTTTTATTCTCTGAAAATTACTCTGGTGTTTTATTTTTAAGGTGGGTACCCTTTTTCTAAAAAAATTCATCCTGATCTGAAATTTCCTTCAGAAATTTCCTCAAGAACTGAAGCCTTCTGCATGTAATTCAGCTTTTCTGAATTTTATTCCTTTATAAATAGAGTATCTGGTACATTGGTTCTAGGTGCAGTATTTTCCCTACTTCTTCAAACCTCTATTTACAAATACCAGTTCAACTAAGCAATATTACATTCAAAGAGATTGTGTCCAGAAAATAGCTCTAAATAGGTTCAGATACTTGTCTTTTTTAAGGTAAAATAAAATATTTTTGTGTTGTTAATTTCTGAGGTTACAAATAATTCTGTTTTCTTTTCATAGCTTTCTCATAATTTGCTTCAGAATTTTACCATCTTGATCTCTCTGCAGAGGGTTATCTAGTGATGAAGATGTCACCTCCAACAATTGTATTCATATGCAATTTAAATATACACTTTGCAAGCTGTAGCTCTATATTAGGTACTGTCAACAACTTTCTTGAAGCACCTACAGAAATATTCCAGGATCATGAAGACCTTTTTATTACTGCCTTGAGGCAAAAATGCTGCCAGGGACTTAATTTAATGACAGGCTCTCAGTGTAAAACTTCAGTTATATTTCTTGGTATCACAGCATCATTTAGGTAGTAACAAAGCACGAGCAGCCTGCAGTTGAAAGCTCAAGGTCGAGGTTCTGTTCTTTTATCTTGGCTGAAATTAGGTTTAGCTACTACATGAGTAAGATTTCAGATAAATACAGAATGTTAAATGAAGAAGGTTTGGTGACTCTGCTTGACTTACATCCGTTTGACTTGTACTGGTGGAGACATGAAGGCTCTTCTTTATTTGTTTGTGAGGGTTTTGTTGCTTGTTTTGTTATGTTTTTACCTTTCTCTCCCCCCATTCTTCCTGGGGGGTTGAGATGGAGACTGACATCCCCTATCACTTGCTGCAGGTTAGCACAGTTTTGACCAGAATCAAATTGGAGAATTGCTTTTGGTCCCCATAAATTCCTTTCTAAACACTTAATTTTCTTGCTCTACAATAATGTCTGCTGTTAGAGCAACCTTTTATTAACTGCTTTGAGGTTCTTATCTACCATTTACATCTGTTAAGAATGTAGTTGCTGTTCTGTTGCCCAACTTTACACAACTTTGGATATTTTTTAGTATTTTTTGAGATATTCACATAGAAGATCTGATTGAATGTCCATTTGTTAAATTTCATTTTAAACTTGGGGAAGCCATAGGAACCAGGGCTTGAAAACAGAACTAAAATCTTTGAGAAAGAGAAGGGAAATGGAACAGAGTTATGGGCAGAAAAATCAAGAAGTTCACTTAGACAGGACTCCTATTTACCATGAAAAAATTAAATAAGAATTATCAATTTACCTTGTAAATGGATACTTTAAAGAAGTAAAACTTAGTGGTAGGTAGCTTATATAATTGATATTAGGCTGAGGAGAATTCAATTAAAAAATATGGTTGACTACTCAGAAAGAAGTGCTTTGTATTTGAGATGAAACAATTTTATTAAAGGTAGGCAATGTAATTAAAGATATGAAATAATATGTGAATTTTGAATATCATCAAATGGTAATGAGGCCAAAAGGAAGAGATAAGGTTAAATATAATGCTGTGATCTCAAGACTGTAGATTAAAAGAAAGTGCTAGTAATGAAACCTGTGTGCCAAAGCAATTCCCTGAGAAAGTTCTAGAAGGTAATAGCAGCTATTCCCAGCCAAATTAAAGGTACAGTTGGCTCAATGTGTTTTGTTTGACAGTACCCAGTATGGAATGTAACAATCATTCCCTGGACTATTCTCCTGCCTTACAGTGTTGTAGGAGTCAGAAATTTTTAGAAGGTGCAGGCAGAATTTGAGTGTTTGGTAGCCCAAGAGACTTTTGACATCTTGTAAACTTTTGCTATTTGCAATTTCTAGTGAGAAAGTTTAACCACATAAGTGGTAAATATCTTATTTTGGTTGTTTCATGCACACTGTTGGATCATTTTATTCAGCATCGTCTTGCTCTTTGGTTTTGCCTATGATTTTTAGATTTGACCAGCTATCATGGAGCCTCAGCTAGTAGCTGCTCCAAGCCTTGCATCTGCCACACTGTTCTTCTGCAGAGTGTTTGTGTGTTTGCCTGTAGCAAATATGCACATGTGTATGTGCAAAAATGCACATGAAGTATATATCTTCTAATATTTTGAGTATCAAAAATACTGAGAAGTAGTATTCAAGATACAAATGGACCTTGGATTTACACAGTGATGGTGTTTTCTCTGGTTTTCCATGCTTTTGCCTCAGCTTCTTAATACTCAGGTTTTCCTCTCAGCTGTGTAGTCCTGTCCCAATAGGACAGACAGCAGCTCCTCATATGGGGAAGATGCTCAGAAATTGCTTTGTGTTGTGCTCACATCTGGAGGTGATAGAGACTGCAGCGAGTCAAAGCTATCAATTTCACAGCATCAGGACATTTCAATGTTCCACTTCAAGTATATCTTTGTTAATATGGGTAAAAGATGCTCTACATCAGGTGGTGACTGTAAAAATGGAAAGTAAACTTTCTCAAGTGTTCTTTCCTAGCATTAGGTTGTGGTGTCAAGTGGTGTTTTGTTTGTTTTGGCCTTGGTTTTCTTCCCTTGGACATTTTTTTCATTTGTAAACCTTCATAGCTCGAATCTATTCCTCCATTATGCCTCTGCCTAAGAAGAGCAGAGATTTAAGGGTTTGGGTTTTTTTAGTCCTTGCTGATTATTTTAGATCCTAGTTTGCAGGAGAACCTGCCCCTGGGGTAAGCAGGTTCCTCAGTGTGGCCAGTGATATTAAGATACTGCAAAGTAGTCACTCATTTCTCATCCTGTTCCTTGCCCTATTTTAGAGTTGAATTTTATTTGTTTACAATATTGAGTTTCTCTCATGAGGTAACCCCACCTTTGTCTACCTTGTGTGTGCACTGTGATTGATTTCCACTCCACCCTCCTCTTAAAACAGAATGTTTTCTAGGGTTTTTTACATGAAGAAAAACATTTTAGATTACCAGATGCTTCACCTAACTATCTTTCAATTGTCTCTGGAGCCAGAATTTGGATGCCATTCCACATTTAGGAGTGGGGTTTTTGACTGCAACCAAAATAAAAAATATTCTTAGAAAAGTAAATTAATAGAGGACATGTCTACCTCTGTTTTTTTCTGTGTTCTGAAGTTCCAATTCTTATGCATGGAATAAATAACACCTACTCAAATGATAATCCTCATTAACTTTGTCAGGTAGAGATGGCAAGATAAGAACTAGATACTTATTTTCTAGTAGTATTTTTAAATTCTGCAGTTCTAGAAGATGACACAGCACTATTTTGTTTAAATTGTTGAATTGAAAGTCACCTTTAAATTTATCCCAGAAAATTATTTGTAATTTAATTTGAGATAATTTAAGGGATAATTTCCAAGATTGCCTTTCTTATTTAGGGAGAGCCTAGCAATTGAACTATTATTTGTTGTGTTTTTTTCTCTCTAATGGGTTTTGGGAGAATGAGTGAATTCTGCAATCATGAACAGGCTAATGCATGCTCTGCTGAAATCTGGATGACCCTGTTAAGTCAAGCCTGTGGTGACCCAAGCCTGGTTGTTGGTAGGCAGTGCTGAGAGCAGGGACTGGTGTCCCTGAGGACAGTGCCATGCTGATTGCCAGTGGCTCTTTGGAAACCCTTTCCAAAGGAAGAACTGCTTGCTATGAGATTCATTTCTTGGATGCTGCTGGATCCACTACTGATCTCCTGAGCCTTTTCCCCAGGTGTCCTGTCTCTGCCTTAGAGGCTGTAAAGGTGTTGGGGGAGGAATGAAGGGAAATAGATGCTTGGAGCACAAACTGAAAAATACTGTTCAGATTTGGGCAGTATTTTCTGACCTTATTCACTGCAATAATTAGACATTTATGAAAATACAGGCTGAAGTGGTACCATGCCAGACAAAATGTAGTAGAAATCTCAGATCAAGTTGCTAGTACTTCCTTTTCTGGCTCGCTTTCAACTGTGCCTGTGAGCGCAAAGGAATGGCATGTATTTATACGTTTGTAAATAAGATCCCACACATTTTCCGCTTGAGAACATGCACTCGGACCTTTTATGGTCAGGAAGGGGTGTTTCCCTCTGTCTGTGAGCTGCCCAGAGAACTACACATTTCCAAGTATGCAGTTCAGAAACTTAGAGCTAATACTTTGTAAACTTCAGTTTAAATAAAGAAGTTTGGGGGATTAAAGGCAAAAAAAAGTATTTTTTTTTTCTTTTTCCAGTAGTAAAATACTTTAAGATAAACAAATAGGTTTTGAAGTTGATGTTTTTTGCTAGCCTAAATTGCCTCATTCAGGTTTACTTACAAAAATAACACTTGGATCAAGCTCTTATGACTGTGTGTCTTCTTTCCAAAATGTCTATTTATCAAGAGATTCAGTTGATAATGTATTTTTAAAATATCTGAAACTCTTTCTAGATACTCAGTTAATCATAATGGATCAATAGTATTGAGAAATAATATTCTTAGAGAGAAAAACCTCACAAACCAACAAAAATTCACCTAGATGAAATGGAAGTATTTCAAAAATAGTTTCTTGCAGGCCCATTTCACTTATCAAAGAAATCTTGATTCAATTTGAGCTATCTCCAGCCCTGTAAGATGAATGTAGAACACTTAAATGTCACTGTCAAAAAGTATCATTTTCTCGAGAAGGCACAAATGAAATAATTCACTTGTGTAGCAATTTAGCTGCAGAAAGCAGAAGAAGTATGTTCTTTCTTTTATGTGAAATGGTAAAGTGTTTTAGGGAACCTGTAATGTGCCCTACAAAATGTGTCCAGGTGGGATTTAATTTTCCATCAGCTGTTTTGGAAACTGCAAATAGTCTGAAACAGGACAGTTGGAAACACTTGAACTATGCTACAAGAGCTAGAGATTTTTTTTAGGTATTGAAACAGTTTTTAGTTCTTATGCCATGATGCACACAGTACTCCACTCTAGCTTTTATAATAAAAAGTTTTAAATAGATTTTATTAAAAGTGATTACTTGCTGTCTTCAGATTAATCAGAAAAAAAGCCTTTAATACTTTTTGGAAAAGAAGAATGCCTACAGGAATTATCATTTGTTGAATGCTAGAAGGGGTAGGTTTCAAAATTTCCACTTAGTTTCCCAAAGATGCATTGTACCACATGTATCTTTGTGCAGTGTGATGTGAGAGTTGCCATAGAAGTGTTTTTTTATTTCAGGACTGTTTAATTCGGTCTAAATAAAATGACAACAAGCGAAACATTGTAATAACAGTATGTGTCATACGTACTAAGCATGTACTTTCAGTTATAGTGCCTTTAGGTGTTTTAAAATATTCAGTTTCAAATCAAGATAGTCTTTGGGAAGCTTGAGTTTTTTTTGTAGTCAGAAAAGATGAATTGCATGTAATAGCCAGTTCCCTTTCACTTAGGCCGCCTTTGGTCATACCATTCTGCAAAGGCGGAATTGGTGCAGTTGAGTCCACAGTTAAGTTTGCAGTCAATGGAGGCACAAAGAATTAGGCTTAAAAATTTGCAAGTGGGCTGTGTGTAAGTTTTCAGAATCTGCCCATACAAGTAGGAATTCAGACAATTAAAATTACCTTCATAATACAGAAAGCTTTCTCTCCAAGGTCATGTTCTTGCATTAACTGGTGCTATGTAATCTTTGAAAATATGTAACCCTACCACAGATGAACCAAGAAAGTAATTCCTGTTCCAAGGAAGTAAAAGTCAGTGGTATAGCAGAGTTTCTAGGGCACTTGCTCAACTGAAGTCTTTGCTACTTTGTGTAGGCCTAGAAATCCCAGTGCCACTAGTTAATTAGTGGTGTAATCCTGAACTTTGCTCAGCCAGAGGCAAGCAAAGCTATTATTTAAGTGGAAATAAGTGAGCAGGATTAAAACAGAGAAAATTGGGCCTCAAGGGGATCAAGTGTATTCTTAGAATTCAATTGTTGTCACTTAATGTGTTTAATTATCTCTCGATTCACAGGGCATGCCATGTGCAATTAGCTGGAGTTAGTTACAAATAACTAATCCACAAATTTTTGAGATAAAGCTGCCTTTTGATATTAGACTAAATTATGTCTTCTATGGGGTATTACTTTAGAAACCAGGACACCATCTTTTTATTTTCCATTTTTCTTTAGTTTTTGTTTCTCCTGCTTCCTTATGTCAATTTAATTACCTTTTGTATTCTTTTTCCATTTCTAGCTGCTGATAATTGTTACTGGTATCATTATATGGTATGGGTTGTCTCCTCTGTGATTTTGTAGTTGGTGTTGGTTAGTCATGTCATTGCTGAAGACATGACCTAGGTGATTTCTCAGAGGTCTTCTTGACCTCTCTTTCCTGTGATTGCCCATCAGACTTGTTCCTCAGTCAGCCATGCTCAGTGTCATGGAGCTAATTCATGTTTTAGGTGTGAGTCACATGCATGACTTAGGCAGGAGCTGATTCTCTTCCCTTAGGTACAATGAGAATACTGTGATCTGATCAGGAAACTTTTCAGAGGGGCTCTGTGCTGAAAGATCAGCTGCTGCTTCTGTGCAATGTTAGGTTGGGGTCAAAGTGTGGAGTATCTTGTAGATTCAGATCTATTTCTTCTGCTCCGGTGACTAGTTAAAACTGTAAAGGTATGATAAAATAAGGTGTTTTGAGATTGCAGCCTATGCATTGTAGCTGCATACTCAAATACAGCTGCAAAATAGTAATTTGAACCTGACTACCCATGTAAAGTATCAGATTCCATATTCAACTGAAGAGCTCTGTTTTGCATCTTATCTGTGCTTTTTTAATGGGCTTTGTATGCATAACATCAGTTTTTGCTCTGAACTGCACAAAAATTTGTTTGGTTACTTAAAGGCTGCCTCTTGCTTTGAATGACACTGAAGCAGATGGTATCTCTATTACCACTGAAGTTGAAAACATGGTATGGAGGGAATAAAGGAACAAAACTCTGCAGTTGTAGAATCATCAGTGAAAAGTTCCAAAGACAAAACCTTTCTGTGATTCAAAGCCTTGTTAAAAATTCTGGTGGCTCTTTCCAAACTAAGCTTGATAGGAAGGCTGCTTTTGTGAGCCTGGGGTATTAGTGGGGGCTGTGGTTGTGATGGCATCAAAGGGTTAAAGTTCAGTCTTTATTTTCAGATCTTCTGACCTTTAAAGCAGCAGGTCATTAGTTTTTATGTTCTATGGTTGTTGGTTTTATATCTGAAATTAGGAGAGGCAAAATTCCTAGCTGTCAGAGCCCTGAAATTGTTTTCACCATCAAAAAAGCTTAATGCAATTTTTTGTGATGGCCATGTATGCAGTGTTATTGTTCTTCCCAATAGCAACATGATCTGCTTTTAAGTACAGCTTCAGGATAGTCTTAAAAGTCTTTTTATTGTCATTGTGGCTAGTTATCAGAAGTCTTGTATTTGAGTGAGGAGAAGGTAATCCAAAACCTTCCTTAATAACAGGAAATATTTGCCATTTCACCTCCAATACAAAGGAATTCATGTTTGCTGAAAAGCTGGGTCCTTCTAAAGGTCAAAACTGTGGCGCTGTTGCATCCTTTTCACAATTCATTTCAGTTTTGTCTGTTTAGAGTCAACCTTCTTTGCATTCCCACCAGATAGTGATTGGTTTGGGTTTTTGTGGTGTGGGTGGGCTTTTTCTTACTATGTGTGGGGTTTTTAATGGAATGCAGAAAAATTGTATGGAAATAGGATTTTAAAGGTTTTGGACAGGAAAATTGAAGTCCTGTTTTTATACTGATGAGGCAGGGAATGTGACACTGAGTGTGCTATTACTAAGTTAGACTCAGCTAAAGTTGATTTTATTGCCAATTTTATATTTGTAATAGTATCCTGAGTTACTGCTCATGTTCAGGGCTAAGGTTATTCATTTATTAAAATTGTAATGAAACAGAAGAATATTTTGGAGATGACATAATTCAAAGTTGAAGTAATTGATGGAGGCATTTTCTTTGTCTTCTGTTGTTAAAGTACATGCAGTTCACAGAACAGGCAGAAGGAAAGGTAAGTTTTTGTTGTATTTTAAGGCATTTGACCTTGGCTGGAAAGTTTACTTCAATCTCAAGGTTTTCCAGGGTTTTTATCCTGCAGTTCTGGCCTAGGTAATTATTGTCATTTGTGCATATCATCTTTGGCATTACAAAATGACTGACCTATCTCTGCTGTGAGACAGGAGAGCAGAAAAAAAGCTAATGTGTCTTGAAACACTTCTTATTAGTAGTTTCTGACTACCTAAAAAGCTTGACTCCTGTGTATATACAGAAACACTCTGCTCCTGGCAAGCTGAGGTGATGCTTTTTCATCATCTGAGCTGTCTCCAAATGCAGATGACACTTTTTGCTGAACTTCCCAGATGGCTTTTAATTGAGTACTTTATTCATGTTATGTAATGCTCTTAGAAAACTACAGTGCCAGTGCCTCTTTCTTGCAGTAAAGAAATCTGCTGTTCTTTCCTCAAGCTTAGCACGTGATGAGACAGGTACAAGACTTTTCCTTTATCAGAGGGATTTCAAACCTTGTGTCTGATTTCCATGGAGAAAAGCTGTAGCATGGCATTTCAGGATCCCTCCAGGAGTATATAATTTCATAAATTTGAACACATCTGTGGGTAAAATTAAAATATGACTTAAATAGTCCTGATGTTTAAATACCCTAGGAAGTTCAGGAGGAGATTTTTGATTTGCAGATCTGAGTAGATCAGCTCTGACTGGGGCACTGACATCTTTGAAAGAAGAGGGGTTTCTTTCAAAGCAAAACTCCCAAAAAGCACATCTTCCTCCACCACAGTGTTTATTTTCCTGGAGTTTGCTTTGTCTTTTCATGGTACACATGAAAATTGATTTGAACTGGGATGAGTGTGTGGTTTGTTGTTCTTTAAATAAAGTTTTTCTTTCCAGCAGACTAATACAGGTTTTCAGATTTGTTTGGAAACCAGACCATGTGCCAAACAATGACAATGCACATGAGATATTTTTTTTCTTGTGACTTTCCTTTCATGTTTTCATACTTTGAATGTACAATTTTTATATCGTTCTTCTAAAAATGGATAGTAGTTTCCTTTTTTAAAAAAAATCCAAGCCAATCAGCAAACAAAACCAATGAACATACCCTGTCACCCCAGAAAACAAAGCACATGCATTTGTCTGGCATTATGTTTGGTAAAAGTAAAATTTACACTTTTGATTTAGATTGTTACATAAATGAATGCTGATCTGTTAGAAGAATAGTCTGTCGTGAGGGGAAAAAAAGAACAAATCTGCAAAACATGGTTTTAAGATCTCAGTTTTCAAGGAGCTTATAAAAATGCAGTTGTGTTGATAGGTTTATAATATTTAAAATATTAGTCTTTGGTAATTCACGTTTCAATATTGTTAGATAGTAAGTATTGCTGTTGGTGAGATGCACTGGTTGTCATTTTATTCCATTTGCTAAATACAAACTTAAGAAAATAGCTGGACTCTCTTCAGAGATCGTCAGTCACTTTAGCTTCTAGACTTCATTTCTCCATTTTTCTACTCCCCTCCAGCCTTTTTTTCCCCCCTCTTGCTTGCATAAAGCCTACAGTGAAGTGTAACTTGAGGCCCATTGACTGTGAGATTTCCAGAAATCTGTTTTGCAGCTGACCCTTTGTGCTTTATTAAGAGTAAAGCTAAAATACGAAACTTAGAGAATTTTGCCTGTGCAACAGGTAATAAATATAATTACAGCTTAATGCTTGAAGTATTTTACTATCTTCAGAGACTTTGGTGTTTGTTTCAAGAACTCAAGAAATTTGCAAGAGAATTTGGTATAGCTTTGGTTTCTAGAAACAAACAAGCAAAATAAATCTATGAAATAGAGTATTTATCACAGTTTGGATGATACTGTGAGAGTGTGAAATAATAGTTCTGTACTTATTAGGATGTATTGATTTTTTTTTTTAAATGTATTATAGATTTGAATGTAAAATAATGAAACCCTCTTGTTTAGAGATCTAAACAAATAAAACAACAAATGTAGTCTTATTTTTCTGTAATATTAAGTGTGAGTCTTCCAAACTCACAAATTTAAATGTGAATAAACAGTATTATACCTTATTTACTTCAATATTCATAGCAGCTGGTAAATAGGACTATAAAATGGATACTTTGAAAGTTGTGACTTGGTGGCTTTTTTGGTGCCCTGCTTTTATTCTGAAAAAAGCCCCATTTTTGGCCTAAGTGGGAGGGAAGTCAACTGAGGCAGTTCTGAATTGTGGCTTTTGAGATTCTAATTTTGTAGTTAATATGATGTGAGAAGTGCACCCAGTTCAACTGAACTCAGGCTTGGGGTTGACTGTCATAGTGTTATCCCAATTTAAAACTGAATTTAGTTGCTACAAATTTTGAAAGCTCAGTGTATATGTAAATAAGAGTTTTGCAATTTCTCATGAAGGTGATGGGTAGCTCCAATTTCCAGTTGTTGCTTTCATGTTGTTGAGGTTCCTTTGATGTAAATACCACTGACTTCTGAGACATTTTACATAGGCCTTTTTTTTTTTTCAACATACAAGTTTGTACCAACACTCTTGTTTTGTTTGGTCTGTTTTGTAAATAGAAAAGTAGACTGTTACTGTGGTGGTCCTATTAAGAACTGGAGCATGGATAAATATGTAGATTTTAAGTGTCCCCAAAATTCTAATTGCTTGACAAGTATAAGAAAAAATTGAATTTTCACGTAACCAATTTGATGAAGGCCATTATATCTGAATTCTCATGGAACCCATACACTGCAGAAACCCATTGTATAAACCATAAAAGAAGAGTTCTTTTGCTTTAAATCCAGATGGTAAACCAGAAAGATAGGTGTAAAATTTGAAAGCTTTTTAATTTATCATCAAAGATGTGCTGTCAGCATTAAAATGTTGCGCTGGCATGAAGGAAAAGCGAGTGTTGGCCCTCTGTGAAGCAGTGGAGCACTGTTCCCTTCAGTCTTTGCTCTCCTCTGTAATAAAAGAGGAATGAGACCCTGTTGGGCATGCACATCTCGGCAGCACCAGCCTCTGATCTTTTGCAGACAGTTTTACACAAGTAGTGGGATCATTCAAGGCCTGTGGAGCCAGTCCCAGTGAAATGTCTGGCAGAGAACTTATAGGATCAGTCTTCACACGTAATTGCTGAGCTGGTAAATTGTGATTGTGTTCTAGATCTGTGAATCTAGAAGATATCTTGTCTGCTGTGCTCCATGAGGTGAGGTTAGGAGACAGTTCAGACCACCTGCATAACTTAAAAGGTGTGATGTTAACTATGAGATGAGTTTCTTTTTCTCCACAGGAAGGGGAAGACGACTGAATTGTTATGTTTGGTGCTTTTTGTTGACTTGATTATTACCTTTTCTAAGCTAGTAGGCTTCGCAGTGTGACTGGAGTCCTGAAACCGTCCCTTGCTTTGGTGAGAAACCACTAAATAAGTAGAGCTGATTACAAATTGCACAAAGATATTGCATCTACAAAATAAATCTTAGGACTCTTATCCTCCCTCTTGTGTCTGTCCTGTCACCTCTTCACGTTCCCTATTTTTCTTTCTCTCGTTTTTAATGCTGCTTTTATTACTTAAGCTCACACAGGTGGTCCTGTCAGGCTATAAAAGTAGTTGCTTGACCAATATAAAGAGACTGCCTGAATAATGCTGGTTTTTACATTTAAGACTGATTTTGCTCAGAAACCCTTACACAGGATTTATGCAAGAGAGCAATAAATTATATGTAGCTTGTAAAACATTCTGGGATACACATGGGATACAAGATCAGTCGGCAGCAAAAATTTTCCCATGAGTTGTATGTTTCTAAGGTATCTGGCAAATTGGTTCATCAATCTTTCCTGTTTACCACTTAATAACGGTGATAGTTTACTTTACATATTATTTTTAGGGGTAAAGTTTGTTGAACAGTCCTCAGGATTGTGTGACCAGTGGCTGATGGAGTTCTGTTTTCAGCCCATGGCTTTTCTGGCTTGAAAGTAAAAAAAAAAAGTAACTTGAGATATGTTAAGCATGTTATTAATTAAATCAACTGTTTAAAGTGAATGTGTGGGACAAATTTATAATATGTATATTCTGTGGCCCATGAGTTTGTGTTAAAATCTGGTTTTTTTGTGTTTCTACTTTTTACTGTCAGTGAAGTTTGTATTTTTTAAAATGGACATGTTCTGAAAAAATTGTTCTTCATAAGTGCTGAAAATAATGGGAAATTAAGAAACTGTTCTGATGTAACTGTCTTGCAATGTAGAGTAGGTTGGATGAATGAAAAATCAAAAAATAGTAGTCTGCAGACTCTGAAAGTCCATGACACTGAGAATAGTAAGTTTGCTTTTTCAAATAAAAAAGGTTTTGAAAAACCTTGCTACTTTGTTTTATGCACAGCTTCTTGTTTTGATTGTTGGCCCATCCAGAGGCACTGTTACAGTTGCATGATTCTGGCAGGCCTTGAGAAGTACAGATTAGTTTTTAAGCTAAAACCCAATGAAAAATAAAATCAAACACTCTGAAAGTACAACTGGCCTGAAAAAAATATAAATTAATCTATTTTTAGTTTGTTACTATAAATAAGACTTGGGTTTTGGAAAAAAAAGTAATAATAGAAGGCCTGGATTTTTTTTTCCCCTTGAGAGGGAAAATGTGTGTATATACATGTTTGTATATTTATTTTTTTAAAAAAAGCATATATATGTATGTGTATCAAATATTTTTATGTGAAATTCTGTAGCAGAAAAATTTGGGGTTTAGATGATGCTTTTGGACTTGTCTAGAATCAAGCAAAGTTTTTAGAAATAAACATGGTGAAGTGACAGTTTATGTACAATGTGCTACAGATTTTGGGATGCATACATATATGTATGCATATGGTTAAATCTTTGGTCCTATATGTATACACAAAATTAGCAATCCTTTTGAAATTGAATGTTGTAAACCATTCCATTCCAGATTGGTTACAAAATACTAATCTCTAGCCCTGTAAAAGCAGGAATTTACTGAAGGAACATGGGCAAATCTTTAGTACTAGAAATCTGAGCAGTGTCAGTATAATATTGTACATGCTATTTAAATAATCCATGAATTAGTCACACATTTATCAGCTTAACATTGCACTATTCAAAACTTTACACTGGACAGCAAAAACTGAATCCCATAAACGTTTTTCCCAAAAGCTAATATATGAGAAGGCTTACTGAGGCCTTTTTTTAAGGGTAAAAAAGGAAACAAAACCCACCAAACCCACAAAATCCAGCAGAATAGTGAAAGGTTTGTTAAGAATATTTTGAACTGGTTTTAAATTTTTATATGTCAGTATTAATCTCAGCTTTCACTAAAGTGCTGTTGTCGCATTTTGTACTCCATTACTTAGGATTTAGATCCCATACTGATCTGATGTGGAAAACACAGAGATGACTCTTTCCCAGGAAACAAAATATAGGTTGTTTTTTTTCCTTGTCGTCTACTATGCTTGTGTAAGATTGTTGCAGTCACAAAGCAGCATTTTCAACATTTACCTGGATGAATCCTGCAGCTCTGTGGTTCTGCCTGACCTGACACGAGTAGTCTCACAAGCTGTGGGAAGCAAGAAAAGAGTTACAGGTCTGTGCCAGCTATTATATATAAAGCTAATTTTCTTGCCAATAGCTGCAGTGGTCAGTTCTTCCACGCCAAATAGTCGCTGTGGTTGCATTACACGTGGGTTCTGTGAGGATGTCTTAACTGCATGAAAATTATCCTAATGGCTTCAGGATACCTGCTTCATTGTCAGATAATCATCATGGTGGACTTGTTAATTTTCAGGCTTAATTAGATGCCTTGAAAAGTATCAGTCTCCTAATTAGCGTCTGCAACATAAAATCTGCAAAGGACTACAGGTATAATAATGGGTATTTATCTTTTTTGAGCTGGTACTTTTGTAGCCTGCTCTAGCTCCTCAGCAGCCCTTTCTGAAGACTTTCATGACAAAGGCCAGAAGCAGTGTCTAGGACACCTGGCTTAGCCTTGCTGTCTCAGGAACTTGCAGTGAACAAACAGCATCCTTTGTCATCTTTGCAGAATAAAACATGGCATGAGTATCCTGCGTTAAAGATTCTCTTTCTTCTTTGGTCATATTAGAGTTAAACCTAATATGAGTGAGAGTTTCAGGCTTGTTACAAGGACATAGTTGCTGTGCTTTGTTTTTCTTTTCTTTTTTCTTGGTTGTAATTTTGCTTTCTCCTGAAAGTAACAATTTCGGTGTCACTCATGGTAAACGTGCCTGTACTGTATCTCCTGCTAATGATAAAATTCTAATGATAAGATTCTGGGTACTTCACTATTGTATTAATGACAAACTTCTGACTTCTTGATTTTAGCCTGCCTTTCCTGTTTAAGTTCACATGCTCGTGTGAAATTCAAGTTAATTCTTCTACTGGAAAATATAGTAGCTTCTGAATGTGTTGGCCTGAAAAACTGCATTTTGCTTCACTGGGTGTGTCTTTTCTTTCTTACCTCACACCTATGGAAGACCCATTTTTTTGGTTAGTTGTGCATTTTTTGTTTGGGTTTTTTTTTAACCTACAAGTAACCTCAGACTAGTAGTTTAAAAACCAAATAAATGGGTTTTGGTGCCTGCTGAAGTTATTGGGAATCTTCTCCTTGACCCCAGTGAACCAGTGATCCTCATTATACTTCTTTGGACCTCAGAACATGGCTCTGACCAAGGAGTCCCTTCTTGTGTACGCCTCAGGAAACAGCGACAAAGAATATGTTTCTTGAAAGTATTTTCCTCTTAAAAGTCCTAATAGTCCTTTTTTATTAAACAGAGCTGAAAGGATAAAGTTGGCATTTAATCTGTGCATGTGTGGGGTAGCCTTGGATAGGTAGTGGTGCTCAGCTGCCTTGTTGAGTGTGTTGGAGGTGAATTCTTTGACCTGAGTATTGTAATCAGCTGTTTCCGCAGCAGAGACCCACCACGCACATCGTGGTACCAGGCTCCCCGTGGAGAAGCAGTGGTTCAGTGCTCTGAAGTAATGGATTTAATCTCTGACTAAATCTGAAGTTCTGCAGATAAACGTTTCAGCTAAGCTCCAGCTCTGTGCTCTCCTCCTGCAAACAGAGGATTCTCTCACTCTGCCTCAGCGAGGTGTGTCTTCGTGGTGTTCCTCATTAGCCTGGTCACAAGTCCAGTGTTGAGCTCTAAAATAATGTCTTACGTTTCTTCATAACACTGTGTTTTCATCCACCCTTGTTCCTGCTGCTCATTACTTTTTTTCAGCAGCCAATAGCACTTGTCTTCTTGCTTTACTAGGGGAAGGTTAAAAAAAAAAAACAAACAAAAGAAAAGAAATTCACCCCATCAATTACTTTTCTCAAATAATGTGCTAGGCAGTTTTGGCATATAGTGGCATAGTCGCTTGAAGAATTTTATGAGGCTGCTTACTTGAGGTTTTGTTCTGAATCCCAAAGTGTTTAAAATGAATTAGGCTGAATTCACAGCAGGAAAAATTTCTAGATAAAAATGTGTTAGCAAGTGGTGCTGTCTGGTGGTTAAGTTTGGTGCCTATGACTTCCTGTATGGAAGGATATAGACAGATAGGGAATATGTGAGAAACAGATATGGAAAGGAATGTAAGAACTAATCAGGGAGCATGAGAAAATATATTTCGGTTCCTTTTCTGTGGAAGAACTGCAAAATGAAAGAAATGGGTGATAAAGAAGCACAGATGCAGAAGATGATAAATACACCTTCTTGGGAAAGGCAAAATACTGCATAAACTGGGATGATTAGGATAAAATCGCAATTGATTGAAATAATTTGGTGTCATTCAACTTAACCTGTGGTTACTGTAGGTCAAAACATTTAATCTGGAAAAAGCAGATATGCTGCTATACTGCAAAGCAGCCCATTTTCAGGGCTTGTTTTGAAAATATGAAATAGACTGCTGTACTAAAAAAGGCATTTTAGACATTGTTTAATATTTCAGTGTCTTCATATTACAAATGCAATTAAAAATGGTTTTTCTTTTACTTAGACCCTTTTTCATAAATGAAATGTCAGTCAAGAACTATAACTGATTTGACATTATACTTCAGTTACATTATTATTATTGTTGCAAATACTTTTAAACAATGTTATTTATTCAGAGTTGTGGTACATACATAGAGATTTTCTTTATAACACAGATTTCTAAAATGGAACACAGTTTATAATATCCTCAGAATGTCAAGTACAGACCAGTTATTCTCAGTAGTAAGAAAATGTGGCTTTTTGGCACTGGAACGTGTCTGTTAGAGTTTCCCTAATGCAGACCACCTGCTGTTCTGATGTATCTGTATTTTTGCTAGATATACCTGGTGTGTGGGGGAAATGTGTTTGTGTAGTTTGTGTTGTGTGACCTTGTAAACTTAAGCTTCCTTCCTTTTATGGCTGCTGTTTGAGGCACAGCTGTTTTTTGAAAACATTTGCATTAATCTGCATTTTTTTTGACATCTCAAGAAACATGGGGATACAGAGAAACTGAAGTAGCAGTGATATTTCTTGTGAGGTTAGCTGCTCTTTTCCAGTGCTCACATTATTTTAACAACAGGGTTTTTTTCTCTTTCTGGAAACCCTGTAAACATGATTACACTGTGAGAGGGTTGTGTGATTTACCTTTTTTCTACTGTGTTAATTATTATTTTTCTTTCTGCAGGTTAGGTCCACAGTTTAGAGATTACATAAGTAACAACAGTAGTACAATTGATAATGAAGTAGTACTTTACTGGAGTTGAAGTAAAAATGTGGAGAAATTGTGGAGCAAATTTCTGAGGTATTAAAGATTGAATCTTCCAAGTCTCAGTCTTGGATTGTGGCAAAATGGTACCTCAGAGTTATATTCATGTATGTTTTCAGTCTTGAAAGGCTCCAAGGTTTATCTAATGTAAACTAATCATCTGTTCCAGGGAAAAACATTTTGCTAAAGCATTTACATGCAAAAGAAGGATTTGGAAGACTTTACATATATATATATGTGTGTGTGTGTACATATATTTTGATGTATATTTATATCTAAAGTCTTCCTTAAGAAAAGTTTTTTTTCCACAGGATGACTTTTCTTTCAAAGCAGTAATTCCTATTAATGTTGTCATGTTGTTGCTATATTGTCATACAATATTTATAACAAGAAATTCTGTACATGCTTCTTATGTGTAAGAAGCAATCACAGAATCATACAGGTTGGAAAAGACCCCTATGATTAAGTCCCACCCTTGCCTGGTCACCTTCTTGTCAACTAGACCATAGCACTAAGTGTCACATCCAGTTGTTTTAAATACACAGTTTTAAAACTGTGGGCACTGAAGTATTGCTCGGCCCTAATGCCATACTGTGTGCATCTTCATGTTACTTTGCAGTGGGTCTTTAATGGAAGGATAAGTCAAACAGACCCACAGATCCCTACTCCTTAGAAGTTTAGACGGTTTTAGATAGTGGACTGGAAGAGAGAATAGAAATAGGGCAAAAGAGAAAAAAAATGTTTTTTTTTCTTGTGTGTGCTGTGGGTTCTCGAGTTTTAAATGTGTAGTGGTTGATCCTTAACTCTCATTGTGGTATAGAGCAGTAGAAAAAGTATTTTTAGTCAGACAGCTCCTCACCATCGCTGTGACTGGATGTTCTGTGTCTCTATGTTGAGATACATACTTACCATTGTAAGTTTTAGTAGTTAAAAAGTAGTTTATTTTTATAGAAGTAAGGAATTTGATGCCTCAGCTTGTTCTTTTTTACATGGCACAATCTTTTTGATAAATCAATCAAACTCTGTCTTTAAAGCCACGAGAATGTATTTTGGTTTATTCTGGGTTTTTTTGGTCTCTGAAATTCCTTTAGAAGACCAGAGGGAGATGAAAAGTGTAGAGAAGGTTAATAGGCACATAATGAAACAGAGTAGATGCTTGCTGCTGAGTTTACTTTATGCAATATCAAATTAGCAGGCAATTCAAACTCAGAAGTGCTGACTTCAGTTCACTTAGATCTGAGAAGGGTAAGACTGAAACACAGTGGTAAGATTGCATTATGGTTTCCTGGCATTGTTTTCAGAAAAAAGAGGTGGAAAATGTGTGCTGCAAACTGTGAAGACCACAAAAGCAATACTTAGAGAAGAATGAAAAGTGAAGAAATTAATTTCTCTGAAGAGTTTTTCATAGACAGATAAAGAAAAACGAGTACCTGACAGCCAAGAACCAAATACAGATGATGAAGACGTTGCTTTGGTAGCACTGGAACATAGAAATTCAACCTGAGGAAGACCTAGTGAAAACAGTGGTGTCAGAGAGGACTGTGAAACCATGTGGCTGCAAAGACAGACTTTTTCAACTTCCAGAGATGCTGGGCAGTTTTAATTTCCCTCCTCTAAAGTATGGGACTCCAATGAGCTTGGTTTTGAAGCTAGATACTGTTATGACTTGGATAAAGCTCAAAGGAAAGTTGCAGAGTTATTTATAGTGAATTATGAGCTGAATATGTGTATTTTAGCTAAGAAATACCTAAGGCAAATGTAATAAACCTTAAAAAACAATTGAAATTGCTTCAGTTCTAGGGAAAAAGGAAATTTATTTAGGTGGGTGTGAGAAGAAATGGTAGCTAGACAGACAGGAAGAAAGAAAAAAAAATGAGACCTTATTATGAGGAATAAAATACAGTTTGAAAAAATACATGAAATTATGTGGTGGTTTTCTGAGTGAAGTGGAAAATCTATTTACTGGAGAAATTTGCAGCAGCACATGTTTTTCTTCTCCTGCTTTTTCTCCTCGTTTCCATTTTGCCTGAGAAGAAATAGGAGGGCAATTGTTGTTCTGCCCACTGAACTTGCAGAGGGAAAAGTTCAGCTGTCTTAATCTCAAAGTGTTATGATCCATTAATACTTGGTGCTTCACCTTCTAAGTCTGCAGAATAAGCCACTGCTATTTAAAAAGGCCTAGAGAACTTGAGAGCTCTTAAACAAATGTAGTTCATGCTGTCAGTGTACAGCAGCTTGAAAAGTGACAAATTGTCCTGCTGGTTTGCTGAATGCACCTGGGAAGAGCTGAGCTTGTCGAGGGATGGGTTGAAGATGCTCGTACCACTTCACTCAGAAGACTGCCAAATAATTGCATGTATTTTTTTTCAAGCTGCAGAGCAGTAGCTCTGTGAAAGCTTTAAGCATCCCTGCGTGCATGTTCGTTCCTCTAACGCTGTTTTCCCCTGCCACGTTCTGTTCCTGCTGTTCAGAACTGGTCCTGAGGCAGCAAGAGGTACAACAGACAATTCTTACTTCAGTTTTCCAATGCCAGCTTTGGTTTGATCCCTTTGGTCAGCATTGCAGGGTTTGACTGTTGAAAGTTCCTGGGGAGCTGCAGTAGGAGAAGGAGAATTAAAGGAGTTGCAAACCATGAGGAAAGCTTACACAAATATATATTTTAAAGGGAAAAACTATCCATTTTCTCAGGGCTGTCTCTTATTCTTTGGAAGTTTAGGAAGTCCTGCTCTATTAAAAATTCTTTTAAAATAATTTTAAAGAATATTAAGCTGATGATGGAAATTGTGAATGCCATTCTTTTCAAGAGTGATTTAAAATGAAGATTGTAACGTGACTTAAGAGAGAGAATATATTCCTGTTGTAAATTTTATGACTTAATATCAACTTTCCCTTTTTATCAACTGTGCTTTCCGTGAAGCTGCTGATAATTGAGGATCTAATAGCTGGATGGGGGTATGTCATCTGAGAGATTAGTGATTTATGTGATTCCCTTGAGAGTCCCATTAACAGTTGAAATTACCTAGCTTTCTACTTTGGTGTAACTTTTTGAAATGCAGAGTGTAAGATGGTCTTTGTGAATGCACACCCATACACAATCACTCTGAGTTCTTTGAAGAGCAATATTGCAGAATCTCTTCTGAGGTGGATGTTTTAAGCATTTGCTTCCTAAAGTGAGGAAAATCTGAAATATATCACATTTATTAAAAATGGTTCAGAATGGTATTTGTGTGTACAGTGTAAGCAGTACTGGAATTTGAGTATCTGTTTAAGCATGCCTTCTGGAGTCTAGTAAAAGATGTGTAGAATAGAAGATGGCCAAATATTAAAAAAAAAAATAAAAAAAAAAATTGACCAGTAATAAGCATAATATCTGAAGAACCAACACAGCTTTCAGGAGTAAAAATCATGTCTTTTGAGGCCTTGGTCCCTAGGGCACTATGAGAATTGCAATTATAATTCAATTTTTATAAAGAATTGCGATTATTTTTATTTAAGGCCCTGCCACTCTGAATGTTAAAATGCAGTTAGTTAGAAAATGCATAATACTGAGCTGCTGCTTTTGGTAATCATTCCTGTTCCATGATAAGTCATCAAATTTTCACAAAAGTAATGTAAGATTTATCTATTGTAGTGGTAGCTGCAATTTCAGTAGTCACCAACTGATAGTGCTGGGACTAGGCATGATCTGAGCAAGCCTGACATTGTCATTTCTAGGGTAACTGGCAGCAAGGAGAACATATTGATGTACATCCAACCTTTCTCCATGTGGCACTGAACCAAATGTAAGGTGTATTTGAACTGCTTATGGAATGTAGTTATGATAAAATTGGGCTAATGTGTTCCACTAGAGAACGTGGCTACTGACAATCCCATTCTCTAGCCTGTAAGATGATTTCAGCAATGTTTGGAATCTCAATACTTTATCAACAATTTTATCTTGTGAAAGTTTGGCAGTAACTGAGCTGTTTTACGCAAACACCTTTCCAAAAGTCATAGGATAAATTACTTCATGTTTAAAATCTGACTAGCCATTTTTCCTATAGCAAAAAATAAAATTATTAATATATGCATTATTGCATGTAGAACATTACATACAGCTATTAAAAGCACAGTAATTTGAAAAAGAGTGTATTAAGTAATATAGTTATCATAAAAAGCTAAGGTAGGTAGGTATGAATTAGAATTTAATTACCTGAAGTACAAAGATGATTCTTTTACTGTCTGCTAGATAAAGCTTTCAGTAAAGGGATTTGTGTCAGTATCCTAGTGAAGATTCCTTTGTAGGGAACTTCATTGAGGGGTCTATGCCTATAATAGCAACAATCAATATTTAGATTGTTTCTTTTTTCTTTTTCTTTTTTTTGTTTTTGCTTTTCAGGAATTGTTGAGTTTCTGGTCATTTGGAATATATTTTCTTGTGTTTATTATTCTAGCACCCAAATATGCACAGGGAATAACAGTATTTTCCTCTTTTGAGAAATTCTGCCTTTAAATGTCCAAGAACACTAAAACAGGAGTTTCTTGGATGCTATAATATAACATTACTAAGTAGTAAGACACATATGTTGGATTAATTTAGTTCTGTGCTTTTTAGTCTCATGAGCTGTTAACTGGTGGAGAAAATGTTTGCCTTTAAAGTTGTGTTTGGTTTATTGCTTATGCAACATGTACAAGCACAAACGTGGATTCAAATGTTTCTACAAGTTAAAGGTTCTCTTTTTTGAAGTTTTTTAAACAAGTTGGTTAATAAATAATGCTAAGATAATTGTGACTAGAACTAGGAGGGTTTGGTCACTATTTGACATAGTAGTCACCAAAATCAGCAAAAGTATTCCAAAAGTTTGCAATCCAAAACAATTTTTAATACTTATACCAGATGTTCAGATTCTGATAAAAGTAATTTGTAATTATAAAGAGGTTGCAGGGGAAAATGTTATGAAGTAATTATTTAAATCATGTATGCAAACCATACTGTTTACTGTTTATAATACAATTTATTGTGTTTTATACCAGCTTCAAGTAGGTTTATTCACTCCAGTTTTTCCTGGTTGTACATTGGCTCTGCCTACTGTCCTGTTCTGAATCTCTCTGAGACTTAAGAAGCTTCTCAGGCTTATTTGAAAGTAGTCTTTTCAACAGCCTTTTGGAAGTACATCCACAATCTCAAAAAGGAAGGGATTAGACATCATTAAAGGTTCAGTGGACCATTCAAATTTAATTTGAATGATTTCAGGTTATCCTACCTTTTATCAGCAAAATGCTTTTTAAGACTGACATGTAAGAAATATGACTTCTAATTGCAAAGCAGGGGTTACTGAAGTCAACATTGCAATGATACCTGACTGCCTCAAACTTCAAAGAACAGCCTTTGTCCTCCTCTCAGGTGTTAGTTGCTATAAATCAGTCTTTCTTTCCAATATTTTTCTCACAACTGCTCACCATGTTTAATTACAATGCAACTCAGTTCAAGAAATTTACCTTGCTTCTTCTTACCTTCTCCATTTAGAAGGGTGTTATGGTTGTGTGCAGTTTGGGCAAACCCTGGGTTGTTCTGAGTGGCTCCTTCTATTTTAGAATATGTCAAATTTAAAAAAAAAATATTTGTAAAAATAAATGTAAGACTTTAAAATAAAGAAGTGTAAGGAAAATTTTTGCCCTTTCAACATATTTGTGATTCTAATTTTTTACTTTTTTTTTTCCTTTTAATTCAAATAGATAATACACCTTTCTCTTGCAAAATTGCATATTTTGAGGGGCACTTCTTCAAATGTAGATGAAATAATATTGATAAATGACGTGAACGATAACAAAATGATTCTGGACTATTAGCAGATCAAGAAGACAGTGTGGAAACAAGCAGTTTGAAAGGCAGTGAATTGAGGACTTTGTGATGGTACACAGTTCAAAATGAAAAATCCAAGTCTAAATCTTCTGGTGAGACTGTGCTTCTGTTCTTTGATTTGTCTGTAACAACCATGTTTCAAGTGCCCTGCCTGACTCAAGCAGTCAGTCTTTTTCAAGCATATTTGTATTTTGCTCAGACCTAAGTGTTTTGCAGATATGCTCTTTATTTCTCATTTTGGAAAGCTCTGTTATATAAATTCTATTTTTTTTTTTTTATGTAATACTTTGTCTGATATGTGGTGAGTGATACAGTGGCAATTAGGCCACAGTTCTTAACAGCTGTATCACAAATTGTGCTGATGGGGCATAAGCTCAGTGTTTTAGCATATACCCACTAACAAACATTTCTGAGAAATTCTGTTTTTCAGGTAGATCACAGATCATCTAAAGTAATGCGGCAGGGATTGCACCTAATTACTTTTCTTGGTGACTTCTTTTTTTTTTCTTTTAAATAAGTTCCACCCATATTTTGTATCAGAGGATAAAGGGGGTGGGGATGGGACACAATGCTTTACATTCAGTCTTTTCTGAATTATATGTATGTATGTGGTGGATAGAACAAATCACCCTCTTTGAGAATTCCTTCTGCAGGGATTCTCTCAGGAATTTACAGATTATTTGGGATGATGAGTAAAATTGCAGGTAAGAGGTCTAGTTACTTGACTTTTCATTGTCTTAGAGCTGATGAGAACCATTTTTCTGCAGAATTGTGCCTTGCAGACAGAGGAGATGGAGCTTTCTAAAATTGCGTTACTGACTTAGCTGGAGGATGTGAGAGTTGTGGGCTCTGGCTAGAGGCAGTGGACATGACTGGAATGCCCTTGAGACCAGAATTATGATCCCCAGCTCTGACCTTTCTTGTTAAATTTAGACAGCAGCTTAGTTTTGTCCTCTAATTAGAAGTATCTGAGATGGGCGAGCTTGCTGTTCGAAGAGAGTGTGGTAATTTAGTCTTTGCTACATTGGAAAGAAGGACTGCAGTAGTTTAGGCTAAGAATGGCTGTCTGTGGTCAGTGTGCACAGGCCTGATACATTTGGAAATGACATGGCAGTCCTTATTGGATGTAAGGAAGATGTTTATGTTAAATAACATCTGATGCATGTAAACCAAATCTGAACTTGGTGCTTCTTATAACTGTTTCAATTAGAAAGTAAAATAATAGATTAACATCCAAAATAGAATTTTGCTATGGTTTCTGTGACTTCTTGGGGACATGGAGATAATGTTCTTTGAGGCAAAATCTCCTTTTAAGGAGAAAATTAAAATTGAGAAAGCACAACTCCCCATGTGTGTTGGCAGAGTTAAGTGTAGTTGGATAGCAGAAAAGTTTGGGGGGGTCTTTGTTTTGTTTTAAAATGATGTGAATCCATGGTGTGCTTCAGTAGAGTTACAAGGGCTTTTTTTCTGCCCTGTACAGCATTATCCAGGAATCTCAGGACCAGGATTTTTCTGCATGGTCTAGTTTGCCCTTCTGAGAAGTTAATACAGGGGTCTGTGTGCTTAACTACAGAGCAGACCTAGTCTGTTGTCTATAAAAGGAGCCCGTGTATTCCTGAGAATACTTTGAACCCAGGCTCAAATATTGTTTGCACAGGAGACCACTACCCCTATTAGTCAAACACCTGTTGAAAGAGAAGAGTTAAGATTGTTTGTTGTCCCCCTTCCCCCATTTGGAGGAGAAATGAAATACTCTTATCTTCAAAGCTTGAAACAGATTTGAGGCAAACTCTCTGAAGGGCTCTATTTCCATCTGCACTCTTCTTCAACACCTGAATTCCTCACACTGCTATCAATGCTTAGTGCTGCAGTAATAAAATTGCAGAGATTGCAAGCCTGTGGGATTTATTTTTAATAGGTTTTGAATAAAATAATTTATTTTAACAACTCTTGGTTAAAAATACTATAAATATTGATTTGGGGACATCTGACTAAAATTAATAGACTATAAATAAAGTGGTTCTTTAAACAGATGTTTCTTAGCCTACAGTTTCTCTAGTTGGTTTTTAGGCCCTTTTCATATATGGCAGCTAAATGTCAGTGAAGAAAGCCAGCCATGTGTATTGCATTTTATTTGTGAATTGTATCTCAATATCTTGTCAACACTGAATGTGTTTTTGTGGTTAAGTAATGTGTTTTTTTCATCATAGGCAGCAAAAAATATGTAGTTAGTCATCTTCATCAAGCTGAAAAGGAGAAAGCACAATGTCTGGCCTGCCTGGGTAAAAATAGGACTGAACAATTGTTTCTTTACTGTTCCTTATCTCCTCTCTCACCCGAGTAAAAACTTAGTTCCTTGAACTTCTAAGAATCGTATCCTATATAAAATTTAGCAATAGTTGGATGCCTGCTTTGGCATATGAGGCAGCCTTATGTGCAAAGTACCTTATTCCTACCTGAAAGGGAGAAGTCTGGAAGAAGAAGTGGTCCCGACTCTCATATTTTACCATGGTTTCCTACTATTAGGAGAATTCATCCAAGTATGAGGGATGAGCCTCCTCAGCTATTATATATGCAATATTCATGTTAGAAAGCTTTTTTGAAAGATACTTCTTTCAAAATACTCTTTTGGATTGTTGAAGGGTATCTGGTTATACAGGTTATGTGGGCTAAGCTGCAGAGTATCACAAATTCTTGGTTTATTATTGATAGCAACATAGTGTTTTGTTGTGTTTTAAGTCTTTAAGTTACTTCACTGCATTTATCATTCACTTCCCACCTGGAGTAGTGCATCCAGCTCTGGGGTCCTCAGCACAGGAGGGAGATGGATCTGTCAGTCTGAAGGATCACTGAGATGACCAGGGGACTGGAGCACCATGACAGGAGACAGACAGAGAGCAGGGGCTGGAGAAGAGGGGGCTCCAGCGGGACCTTGTTGTGCCTGAAGGGAGCCTGCAAAAAAGATGGAGAGGGACTTTTCACAAGGGTATGTTGTGATGGGGCAAAGGGGAATGGCTTTAAACTGAGAGTAGGTGTAGATGAGATATAATGAAGGAATTCTCTGCAGTGAGTGTTGAGGCACTGAAACAGGCTCCTCAGAGTAGCTGTGACTGCCCCTCCCTGTCAGTGTTCAAGGCCAGGCTGGATGGGGCTCTGAGTCTGGTCTAGTTGAAGGTGTCCCTACCCATGGCAGAGGGGCTGGAACTAGATGATTTTGGAGGTCCCTTCTAACTCAAACTTATCTGAGATTCTATAGTTTTGGTTTTTTAAAAAAAGAAAAATGCACAGGTTGGGAAAATGAGATATTTTCATAATTCTAGACTAGGTTGATTTTTATGCTGTGGAGGAACTGCAGCATGGTTAGATCACTTTGTGTAACAGTGATGCGGTTTAGAAGTCATTGTTTGTTACCCAGTAATTTTTATTTTTCTGAATCTTTCCATGTTATTGTGCCAAATTTTACTGAATAAGGATATACTCTTTAAATTTGATCTAAAGTAGTTAACAGTGTAAAAATCAGTTATCTGTTACATTAGTCTGTCACACAGGATAATTTTTTTGATTATAGAAATATGAAATATTGGGGGAAATCAAAAGAAAAATGTGCAAATACATGTGTAACTTCCTTTTCTTTAAAACATGAGCATAGGCATGTTCAGAGGCCTGTATGTGCCCTGTCTGAGAAGTGGCTAAAGGTAAACAGATCAGTAAATATGAAAGAGAATAAGCATAACCTATGTATGAATTCTTTCCCAGGCTGTAGCTCATGAATCAGAGGCAGTTCCTGTTCACAGTAAACTTCCATCCTGGTAACATGTCCAGCCTTCAGTCTACTTCACTCTGGATATCTTGTCAGGACCCACAGTACTCTGCTGTAAAGATGTTTACGGGTTAGCCATGGATTTTTGTAAAGAATTGTGTTCTTTTGTGTTTTTGAGCCTACTATCTGCAGTTTCTCAGTGACTGGACCTCTCCTCACCTTTTTCTGTGAACCTTGTGCCTTGGACAGAAGCCTCTCCATTTTACATGCCAGTCTTATCCTAAGGAAATGGAAATATTTGATGGACACAAACCTTGCCGTGCTCTTAGCTGCCAATTTGGTGTTCCTATGGGTGTTCCTGTGCCTGGCCCTGCTCTGCAAAATTTGTGTCACTTCTAGCTTACAAGTGAATATTGTGACCCTTAAGAGGAAAAAAACCCAAACCATCCTTTGCATTTGTGTTGTTTTTTGCTTTTTTTATTTATTTTTTTTCTGTGTATGTGCTTTTTTTTTACCTACACTCTTACTTGTCAGTCTGATTGCACATGAAGATGTCAGTGAATGTTATTTGTGGCTCATTGGGAAGGAACGTGAGGCTAGTGAAAATATATATTAATGTAACAAATCTGACTTGTGGAATAGCAAATGGCAATGCTGTAAAGGGTAAGTGCAGGAGTAAATGTCCTTGAAACTTCATGTTTACCTTGAGTGAGAATGGCTGAAGCACTGTAGCAGTGATTTTGCAAATTCCTGTGTTTGCAATACAATGCATTAAAAAGTGGGGAATGTGAGTTTGTTGGTTTTTTTTTGGACTACTGTGTGGATGTGTTGGCAGGTTCATTTCTTCAGTCATTCATAGCATAAAATTTGGTGGAAATGCTTTTAGGATTTTTTTGCTGTCCTGATGCTAGGAGCAATGATCACAGCATGGGTTTTGGGGAAGCATGCTCAAAGAATCATAAACCTCCTTTGACCATCCCACTGAAGGCCAGTTTGAAGAGCTCTGTAGTTTGCAGCGCAAAACTGGGATTTCCATCATCCTCTCAGCCCTTTCACTAATCGAGTAAGAATGCACTCAATGTCTGTGGGACAATAGATGCCTTCCTGGTATAATCATTTAATGTTACCTCACTTTGCCTTTTTTATGACCATTTTGATTTCAAGGAAGCAGAAATTTAACAAAAGCTTATTGAATAGAAATAAAGCCTTCATGTGTTTAATGAAGCGTAATTTACTATTGCTGCCTCCCTAGGCCAGCTTGTTTTGTCTCCTCTTTGGAGTGCTACTCTGTAAAGAAATCTAATACTTTGCAGTTGCTTGTTATTCACTTCATTTAAATTTGGCTATAAATTACCTTTAACTCTATTACAAAGCTTTCAGAAGATAATCAAAAGAAAACAAGGGCCAGGAAGAAATAATAGCAGTTTGTTTTTATTTTATAAATCTGCTTTACTGCCAACTAGCTGGACATTGTTTAGGAAAAGAGATGAGTCCGAAGACTGATAGAATTTCTGGTTGGGATTGCACAGGATTTAATTTAATATGGCAAATCTCAAGGACTTTCCCAGCCACCATTAACCTAAAGTTCTCTGAATTAGAAAAGAGAACCTTTTATATTCAATATTATCATAGCCATTTTTATCTTTCTCCAACCCAGTTCTATGTATTTTCAGTGCCTTTGATAAGTCTTGTGATCACTCATTTATTTATTGGTCTTTCCTAACATTCATTGCCTAGAGAGTCATAAAGTTTGTGGCAGTGTACAATTACTTTACGATTTATCATGTTGTGACAATTGCTGGCAGTAAATGTTTGTGGTGGTAGGTGTAAAATTAGATACTGTATCAGTGACTGGAGGATATAAGATAAATGGAATGAGACAGAGAAGGTAAGTTCAAGAAACTGATTGAGCAGTTGAGTTTTGTAGATGTTTCACTTAGAATCTACTAAATTGCACACACATACTTTGGTCATGGCTAGAGGCCATATGAAATAGGTTATTATCTGTAATGTGACTTTCCAAATTCTCAACAAAAATTTGAGCATAGAATGATGAACAGCTTATGCAAATTAAGATTCCCCCTGCATCATTTCAGCTCAAGAAGTGGCATGTTTAATGAGGAAACAGAGAGAAACAGAGCTATTCTGTCTCCTCTCATATGGTTTTGGATGCAGAGAAGTGATCCATCTTTGTACTCAGTCCCAGTTAAATGCAAAAGCCATGTATTGAGTGAATACAAAAATACAATAGCTTAAAAGTAAAGAAAAAAGATAATTAGATTGCATTACATGTTAAAAATAAAATCACTCACACATTTCTTCTTTTGGGTGAAGTTGGACCAGTGGCAAGTAAGGTTAAGAGAGGGATGTTTATCTCTTCTGAAGTCTTACTGTATCCCCATTTAGAAACCAATATTTAGGGAATGTTTAGGGAATGTTTGTGTAGGTACAAGTCTTTTAACTGGTGGAACCAGCCTTTTTTATTTGTTCCTTTGTTTCACTGGAACATTTCTAAAGCACATTCATTTATGAATTCCATATGATGTGGAACATTTCTTCTTTGTCCTGGCTGTAAATGTTTCATGAATGTGCCTTTTTAATTTTTAATCAGCTTGCTCTAGGACATTGCTGGTGCAAGGAACACAATTATTTCTCACAACTTGCGAGATTACAGATTATAGTAAATCTATAATTTTCAGAGAAAGAGTTGTGTTCTTAAAGATTGTTTTTTTGGCATGTTTTTGAGGTAACCTTGATGAGTGTGTTGGTTGGCAGAACTGGTCATAATTCTGAATTACAGAATGTTGGTTAATTAAAAATTCTGTGAGGTTTAATCATGAGTCTTCTGTTCATTATTTAATGTGCATAGCAAAGCCTGTGTGTGAAATTCCAGAAATGTATTCTAGAGCTTTAAAAGGAGAAATTCCATGGGAAACATTTTCTTACTCTTCTTTTACTTCTCTGTGTTTAAGTTTTTTTCTACCTTCTTCAGTTTCTGAAGCAGATTTAAAAGCTGTTGCTTTTTCAATAATAATAGTTTTGTCTGTTTCTTTGCTATTCCAGAGAACTTTACAGATTATCTTGCAGGACAATCCTGCATGTTGCTGCATGAAATATCTTAAATGGGAAGAGCTGTCTTGTACTTGCAGCTTTAAAAGTTTTCTTTCTATTACATATCTTTCTTCCTTTTTCAATATTTGGTCCTTTTGTAAATCCTGTTTGTGCAAAATTAAAGGCAACAACAATTGAGCAAAAGGCTATTAATGCAGAAGAACTCTTTCCACTATCTTTCACATAGCATATGCAGTGCCTGCTTTTCTTATTAGGGGGACAGGTATAGTTATATAAATATATATGTATGTAGCAAAAGAACCTTCCTATCTTTAATTTAGTTCCAAAACATGAAAGAAATTATTGGTGCATAGAGTTCAAAAATAGAGATGGAGAGAGAACTTGGTTTGAATTTTGGAAAGAAAGTGGCCCTAAATTTTTTGTTTACTCTTTTTTTTAATATTGCTTTCCCCAAATAAAGTTGTGGATTTTATTTTTTTTTTCCAGAACTGGACATAAGGTTTTATGATACCTACAGCTCTGTTAAAGACTTAAATGAACACATAATATTGTTAAAGACTCATGAACACATAATAATTCCTGCACGTTTCCTTTAGTACGGGCACAGGTTGTGAGATTTTTATAACTTTGTTTTTCATGTAAGTAATGTTGTTGCATACTTCAGAAGATGTTTTGCTTTCTCTTCTGCTTAGTCTGCCTGTGGAGTGAGAAGTTGGAACCTATGTTCCTGGAAAGAAATTGCATTTGATAGTTGCTAGCGTATACATTAATACATAGGAATATGTTTTCTGTTTATATGCAGCAATTACAACTTAATATTGCTGGTAAGGATAGAGTAATTGGTACCCATGGAGCATGTTCTTCTTGGTATCTTGGCTTTTGGGATTCACTGTTGAATTTCCCATGGGGTTTAGAATCACCTGATAAAAAATGTTTTCTTTTTGTAGTGAAATTATCTTGATGTTTAAGGTTAGCATAAAAAGTTCTGCTTTCTTGTCTTACTATGTTGTGTAAAGCAATTATATAATTTGAAGTTGAAACCATTTTAAAGATCTCAGGAATAACATCCAGTTCTATAAGCTCTGTGTTAATCTTAAACTTGTCTTTCTTGGTAGTTCTGCACACATGCAAAAATAATATTTCTGAAGGTTCTTTTTATGTTCTGATCAGTGTTCCAGGTAGTTAAAGGAGTACATGAGAAATATGTGGTGTGACTTAAGGTTTACTTGACAGTCAACTGTTGCAGTCTTTGTCCCTGTGCCTGGACCCCTGAATCTGTCAGGAGCCAGCCTGCATGCAGGTAAGATGTGCTGCAGAATGTAGACCAAGAACAGACTTCAAGAGTGATTATGCTTGTGGTTCTTTGTTTGGAGTATTTGGAGTTTAAAGAAATCACTCTGTAATAGATTTAATAAGTTAATTTGTAGTCTTTGGTCTTGCAATTTGACTGTGTTCCAGCTTCACTGGAGCATAATCAATCTGTTCCATGCCAGTTACTCTGAAGTTTTAGCTGGGGAACTCTGTTCACCTTGTCCAGCCTCCTTCTTGCACCAAGGGAAAGTTAGATGAGGTAGCTCAGGGCCTTATGCAGCTGAATTTTCGAAGTCTCTAAGGATGAAGATTCACAGCCTTTGTGGGTACCTATCCCAATGCTTGATGGTTTCTGTGAAACCCTCATTGTTCTCATGTTCAGCCAGACCTTGTCTTTCTGCAGCTGACCACCCCTGGCTTTTGTCCTGTTACTTGAGTCCCAAGTCACACCTCTGTGACCCTTGTGTAGGTTGTGGAAGACTGCAGTGAGGTATATCCTTTGCCTTCTTTTCTCCAAGCTTAACAAACCCAGGTCCTTCAGTGTTTCCTCCTGCACCATTTGCTGCAAACACAGGAGTGCTTTGAGCAGTCCCACCCTCAGGTGCAGCCAGGTGGGTGTTCAGCCCTCATTGCTGCAGGGGTGTTCATTGTTCATTTTTCATTTTTGCTTGTTCATTTTTGCTGCTGACCACGATGCCCAGGACTGCAGAGCCACAACCTTATTCAGTGGCTGCCCCTGCCTGCCCTGGTCTATTAAAAAAATTCACTAATAGACCAACAATGGTAGTTTCAGCACTGTTTCTTGAGGGACCACATGGTTGTCTCTAAATTAAAAAACAAACAAGAAAGAAACCCCAAACAAATAACAAAATATCCCTCCCAAACCTCTCAAATACCCACCCTTCATTTTCTGTGTTTTGCCAGTGATTAGTCTTTGGGGAAACCACTTCTGACCTAAGGCAATCTTATAAATGTCATCTAAAAAATAATAAAAAATAAAGATTTCTACGTCAATTCTCTCAAAACAAAAAATTCCATTAAAACCACTTTATTCATTTATGTGCCTGCTCTTTGTGAAGATATAAATTTATGTGCACGATTTCACTGACCTTTGTGGTGCTAACTGCAGTCTTTAACATTGAGCACATGCGTAAGTGTTTTCAAAGTTGAGGTTGTAAATAATAAGCTGTTTCACAGGGAGAAATATGTCTCATTGATGTGGGTTTTTGTTTGTTTGTTTTGAAGGATTTTGTAAATTTACAGTTCACATAAATACCTTATTAAGGTCACCATTAACATGCCAAGGCATTGCAACAGTGTTTTCTTGTTTCAGAATGATCAAAATTAAGAGCACAGAATAATCTTCAAAGAACAAAAACTTGCACTTCTTTTGCTTATGCAGACTTCAGAGAAATAAGACCTGCAAATGAGGATCCCTTACTAAATACCAGACTTCCCCAGCTTCTGCATGCCTTCAATATTAATTTATTTCAGTACCTTTCAAAAGCATTGTTGGATATTTCATTTAAGTAGGTTGAAATATTTCCAGGAACATTTTGGGTCAAACTTCTCTCTGTTGGTGTTTTGGTCTCCTTGTCATTGTTACCTTGCAGTGGAGTGGTTACACCTCTGATTTTCCTCTGGAGGGTCTGATGTTGGGCTGCTGATGGAAGTGCAATCTGCCTCCTGTCCCACTGGCCCCTCTGGGAAATGGCTCACATGCAGCCTCCTGGAGACCATATGCTAGAAGGCATTTTCATGTTGTTCAGCCAGCTTGCTAATTCTCATCTGCACTGTCGATCTGCTCTGCTTCACAAATGGCCACTCGAGATCTGAGCAAAGAAAAGTTAGGAATGTTGAAATAAGATCAGCAGGTTTTGTAGCAATGAGACTAGAATTGCTGGAAGGTCAAACTAAAATTTTCCCTCAAGTTGAAGGGGGAAGAGAAAGCGGAACAGGAGGTGAAGTATTTCACAGCCAGAGTATTGTCATTAGCCTTTCTTTTTGCAAAACAGTTGATTTAAAGTTAACTGCTAATTCATTATTTTTGTAAATTACTTGCATTCTTATTCTGTGTATTTGTGCATTGTTTCTCAAAGATAATGTCCAGCAGAACATCAGTCCTTGGGGTGGAATAGTAGTAGCCAACAGCATTATTACCTCTTAGCCTTTAACTTTTTTTCCTAAGTAAATGACCAGACCTCACAAGAAAACCACATAAAATCAAGCTCTGAAGCTCTTTTACCTCACATTCATTCTGCTAGCCCAGTTTCACTTCCAGCAAAGTGAATTATGCTGCTATTTAATTTGGTATTGAGAAGAGAGAAGAAAAACTTTGAAAGTGCCTTCTTTACATAAAATATTAACACCAGCGTGGTTATGTGCTGATCTTCTGAAAACTGAGACCTGCACTGCTTTTAGTGCCAGTTTCTACAGTACTTGAATTCTGACTTTAGACCCTGACATTCAGATCTTCTGATAACCTTTGCACAATCCTTTGTGGAGGCATAATAAAGTGTTCTTATATAAAACTAGAAGCTATGCTGGCATTAGCCTGAATAATCTAAGAACTTGAATTTTCCAGAGCTGGAGCTGGCAAGACGAGACTGGAATGCATATAATCTGCAACATCTGATTTTCAATTGTGTACTTGTTTAGAATTTTAATATAGATACAATATTAGTTTTAATACTAATTATGCCATCTAATGACGTGTTAATTTTTTTTAAGGCTGGAGACATATTAGACAAAATCCAATCTGCCTTTTGTCATCTCTAAGTGTGTATCCTTTTTGTTGTGGAAATATTACTGCGGTCAGAAGGAGGATCTCATATGGAAAATGACAGTTTTTTAATGCTGTTGAGCCAGCCTGTAGGGTGAGGGCTATAAGAACTTCAGAATAATGCCATCTGGAGCTCCTGAAGTCTGCCTCAGAAGTATTTGGCAGTTGACTTCATCAGGTCATTATGTCATTTTCAGATCAGTAGAGTGGAAGAAAGTTGGGATTCTTCCAAAATTCTGTCTTTCAATTTGGAAACGGTATTTCTATGTGTTGCCTTTTTTTTTTTTTCCCCCCCCAAAAGCAGTAAAGTAGGATAAAACTGTCAGATGTGCCTGCCACTCTGGTAGAAGCTTGGCAAATATTGAAAAATGGGTTTTTAAATTTTTCCCCCCCTTGAACATGGTGACATACACAATAAATTACAGTCTTTGAAAGTGGAACACCATCTGAACATACTGTCAAAAAAATTCTAGTGTAAATCTGTCCCTGGCTTTAGTAATTTAGCGAGATGATTACAAGAAGAGATGGTGGCTGTTCCCTTAACAAACTTGCGTGGGATTTAGGAAACTGATCAGGTCCTAGCCTGAGGAGGTTTTCCAAGGATTTTCAAACATCTCCAGTTTTCCATGAGGAAGGTGGCCCTTTGATGCTGCTAGAAATGTGCAGTGCTGACCTTCAGTTGAAGCAGAAGCCCAAAGTTGGCTGTGTAGTGGTGCAATCTGTGCCCCCTTAGCAAGCTCCAGGCACTGCCCTGCCTGTAGGGAAGAACTCTTCCAAGCTGCTGTGCTCTCCAGCCTGCTGCTCAGCACTGGTGTACTGCAGACTGTGGCCATTGCAGTGCCCAAACCTTCCCCAGTGGAGTGGGCAGCGCCAGAGTGCCTGTTGCAGGCTGGCACCACTGTGTTTGCACGTTTTACCCCATTTCTGTGCCCAGAGTCCCCGTGGGCAGGGAGCCGCTCTGTCCAGCTCGCCACGGAGCTGAGGCACACTCAGCAATTGCAGAATGGGCTGGCTGAGGCTGGATCCAGAGCAGAATAGTACTACAGGGCTTGGAGCTAGAGCTTGTTTATCATCAATCCATGGTTCAAGGAACAAGCTGTCTTTTTTTTCCCCTTTTTTGTTTTTTTCTTCTCTTATATATTTAGGGTACTTTTGAACTTGTGCTTTTTGTGACTTGAAAGCTTGAAAGAGATGAATTACTCCAGTATGCTTACTCTTGGAAGCTTCAGCTGCTGCGGAGCGAATGCCAGCCTGCCTGCTGATGGGCACATCTGTTATATTTTATCTGTTTTGTAATCCAAATCTTTCTGAGACCATTTCTGTCCATATACAGTCAATCCAGTTGCGCCATTAGCATTTGAGTACAGATGGCAAGTGTGCTCATAATAATGTTCCTGACTGCAATTTGGATTCTGTGAGACAAAGGTTGGCTCTTGCCATTTGTGAGCCTCACAAACACAGAACTATTTAATTTTGTTAGACGTCTGCTGGGCTTTGGGTAGATGTAGTCTGAAAAAATAGTTTTACCCTGAAGACCTTTTTTCTTTGAAGATGCTGCTAACTCAGACTGCCTGATATTCCTGAGGAGCGCATCCCACTGGATTTAATCATTATGAAGAATGTGTTAGTCTGAGAGTAATCCCCAAGGAGATGGCAGAAGTTGGCTGTGCATCAGTGGGACCTTGGTGAAAGTTGTGAGAGTGACTGCAGAAACTGGAGACCTCAAAAGTAGTAGAGAGAATAAATATTTAGACTGGAAAAGCTCTCAGATATTTTAAACAGACTTTTTTAAAAAAAGTGTATTTATATAATACAGCTATCAAAAAATATGAATTTTTACCTATAGTCTGACAAAGAAAATTAGGTAACAGCAGGATGTTACAATCCTGCCAAATAACCCTTGTTAGAGCATAGGAACAACACCAAAGCAGTACAGGACATAAGTATCCTATAATTAATCTCAAAATTTTAGGAGTTTTTCTTCTGGGAGTTATTTAAATAACAAACAAAAAACTAAACCTAAAAAGCACAAGCAATCTCATTATCTGATAGTAATGCAGCCAAAAGAGAAATGACATTTGCTGTATAAAGTATCTGCTGAGAGTAATTTGTCACTAGCTGCAGCCATTAGTTAACACTGTAAGCGCCACTATGATTCCGACTAAAATAGCACTTGTTAAGTTTTGTTTAAATACCATAGCAGTAATTATACTGATGTGTATTATAAGCTTCAGCATAAAAGTGACTGATTATGTGCCTTTTATAGAGGAGATGAAAAGTAAAAACGTGGTAGTTAATTATGATGTAGACTTTTCACGGCTTTCACAGCTGTATTAGGAGAATGAAGACAGCTGCAAGAATAAGCTGCAAAAATAGTTAGTTTAGCTTGCCTGCTTCCTAACTACACACATGTCCTTCTGGAGGGAGGCACCTGGTATGGAAATGTTTCATCCTTGTATCTGTTCAAAAAGCACTCCCAGCACCTTCTTGGCGTTTGCAGAAGCACCCAGAGAGTGCTAATTTAAATTAAGAAATATTGAAGACCTAGGCACTTGAATGTGTATAGTAATCCTCCATCCAGTTATTTCCAAGTCCCAGAAATAATTTGGTTTCACTGCATTTTTAGGCTTATCAGTGACAAGGGTAGTTGTGTAGAAGGAGAAAAGAAGGTGAACATGTATGAAGAGTACCTAAAAACACCTTTCTGAAACAAAGATGTAGTGAATAAACTTGGAGTGTTATTGTTATATGAGCCATAAATTGAAGCTGTTTGCCTTTGAAGGCAAAGGCTTTTTGATCTATATTCTGCTGTTGACTAGATTTTTATCTTTCAAGAGAGATGAAAGTAGCTTAAATGAATCTGCTAAAACAATGGAAAGCTACTTGAGGGAGGTCTTATTTTGAAAAACAGAGTTAATTTGCAAAAAGTAGGGTAGTAGAGCTCTCCTTTTGTCTGTGTAATTTGGTTAGACTTAAAAAAAACCCCAAACCTTTAACTTCTGTTCTTAAATGAGAACATCCATGATTTCCATGGTTTCTTCCCATGTATGAAACTTGAAACTTATTTGCACATGTAAGTGGAAAACAGAAAATTAGTTTTAAGTCTATATTTTAAAGCTATGGCCTTACAAACCAGAAATGTTTCAACTTGTAAATATTTTAAATTACTCATTAAAATATTTGTACTTATTGTCTTATTCATTTTACAGAAAAGGAATAATTAGAAGTGTTTGGTGAAAACATTTTCTAAACTATTTATTTTTTCCCCATAAGAGAAAGCAGGGACTTTTTCTTTTCAAACCGACTTATTTTTTTTTTCCCATTCCATTCACTTCAACATTTTTCAAAATTGAAAGGAGAGGTAAATCAATAAAATAAGGAGAAAGAGTAAAGCTTCATCTTTGTTAAGTAAGAAATTTAAATTCCTGCTTTTGGAAATGGAAGTGGAAAGAATGAGTAATGTGATATGAAAAAGTATAATTCAGGGAGAAAAGAGGCCTTTTATTAAAAATTCATGTATTGAAAAGTTTCACCATTACTGTCAGTGACTGACTGCAATTGATAATGAATTATGTCTTGTAAAAATGGTATTTTGTTCTAAAAAAAGTAAGAACCAAAAAGAGTAGGATAATGTGGAATTGAATTGCAAGTTGTTTTTCATAGTTAAACCGGTGAACAGTCATGAATTCAGAATGTTATGAATGTTGTGTTACATTTTCACACCTCTACATGTTTTTTCTGAACACAGCAGTCAGTAAGACATTACTGCACAAACTAAGCAGGTGGCCATTTTGATATTCTCACCTACATTTCAATAATTACATTATTATTATGTAAAACATAATAATTAATAATAATAATCCTGTCTATAACTAACGGTGTTGTCGGTCAGTGCTTGTTAACCAGTGCCCGGTTTTGCTGAGGCAGTGACGAAACTGAGAACCCTCGTTACCCATGAAATAGTTTTCTCATTGGAAAACCTTTGCAATCTACTGTTTTTGCAAACCCAAACAAAGTAAAATTGCGGTCTGACAAAGGAAAAAAATAAATAACTTTTGGCAGATTATATCTGTTTTTTTTTGCACAGACCTACTGCGTGGCAATGTGGAAATGGGAAAGGTGGCTGTAGGTGTTTGCTGCTCTGGTTGTTTCGCTGTTAGGGTAATGCTGTTACACACATTGTTCCTCTTTATTCATTGGATGAGTTTCTTTTTTGTTAGATCCCCACGATAGTGACCTAGCAAAGTTTTTTTTAATGCGCTCTCTGATCTTGGTCACTCATACAGGAGAAGGATACTGCAGGACTGAACTTGTAGAAAAGTTTGTTTTCTTAGTTTTGTTTGTTCCTGTAATGTTAGACCAGATCTGGGGATTCAGAACTTCTCTGTAGCTAGCTGCTTTGTTATTCAGAGTCCCTGCATGATACCTCACTCCTCTGGGGGCTAAATGTGCTGCAGGCAGGTAGGTGATCCCTCCTGAGCTATTTGGACAGAACTGTGTGCTTTTCTCATGCCACAGAGTACATATCCACAGGCATCCTCACAAACATGATAATTTAGAATTGTGCATAGGGTGTTTTTGTGTGTGTGTGTATGCATGGATAAAAAAGGTAATGTATCTTATTTTGGCCAAAGTATTTTATTGGGTTCTGCATAGTAAATGGTAGCAAATATTTCCTGGTTATTTCCTGGTTCCTTGTTAAAGAAGCCAGTCTTGGGAAACAGCATGATGACTAACATTTAAAGTTTCTTTACCCTTTTTAATTATGTTTCCCCATGCATCCATAAAAATGGAGATTCTCCGTAGCCCTTCTTCTGTTGCTGATATATGTGCAAGTGTACAAACACTGATACTTGATAACTTTATACTGAACTTCACAAATCTGAGACTAAAAAAAAATTAATCAATCTGCTCTTCTTTCTTTTATTTTTTCCCCTCTAAACTATTCTTAATGCAGTGTTATTCTCTGCATGTATTAGTGCAAGACTTTTATTGGATTTTTTTATTTTTATTCTGTGATTATTACTTCCTCGCTTAATTTACCTAAAAAGTATGTTATGCATAGAAACAATATGATTCTGTGTTAAAGAAACTGATTGGGAGAAAAATTAGTTTTCACTTGCCTTAATGAACTAGGACTGCAGATTTAGATAAAACTTTGCCAAACCCGGGAAGAGAACAGGTAAACTGTAATGTAGATGTGGATGATAATAAAAAAATAAAATAGGATGACTAGTGAGTTCACAGGGGGAATAAAAGCACAAAAATGATACAAAAAATTGTATATTCTGTCACTGAATGAAAAAGTTCATAATCCAAGTGGCATTCAGCTTTGAGAACTGAGTTTGACTGAGGGTTCTTTTTTGACTTAGGTTAACAAGGCATAGCAGCTGACTTAATTTTTTTTTTCCAGTGATCTGATCTCACAGACATTGAGTGCATAAGCATTTTCTGTATATGAGTAAAAGTACTGCAGGCTTAAATAGAAGCACATATTTGCAGCTGTTTTACATAACATCTGGATTTCATCCACATTACCAGCTGTGATGTACATGGAATAAAAGAGGGAAAAAGAAGAAGAGGAGGATTCCAGTAGATTGTGTCATCAAATGACTATGACTAATTTAAACATCTAGATATTAATAGTGGTTCAGTACTCTGAATTTAAAAAGGAAAAAAAACAAAAAGGAAACATCTACCTGCTTGCACTCCCCTATAATGATAGTAATAAATGACAGTGATCAAGGAGGATGAAATGAAGTTCTGGTGTTCTTATGTTAAGGTAGTACTAAAATCTAGACATGAATTGTGAATGGTTTTTTTTTGGTGTTGTATTTTTTTTTTGATTGGTTGGTTGGTTTTTTTGGGGTTTTTTTGGGGGTTTTTGGGGTTTTTTTTTGTCTTTTTTTGCTTAAGATAAATTCCATTGTACTAAAAGTGTAAGAATTTATTATGTTAGCAATATAAGACTGGTCTTCTAGCCCAGACTGGTTGGTAATATGAGCTGACTGGAAAGATAATTACATGCTCTGCTGGAAAATAGGATGGGGTTCTCATCATCTTTCAGGATTTATCTCCATGAGTAGAAAGGCACAGTAAGTATTTATCATTAGTTGCCTTTTTTCATTTATAATTATTATTTTAACTCCTAACTTTTCACAATGATACACAATTTCTTTGGCTTGTAACCAGAATTTGAATAAATATTATTAAAGAGAAATTTATAACACAAAAGGAAGTGGCTTTTGCTTTCCTCTTCATACAGTAACTGCAAAATCTTTAGGGGATGAATTAAACAAGTCCTTGGGATATTTAATTTGGAATTGCTGATAAGTTTTGATGTTGCTTAAAATTTATGTGGCACTCTTTTTTAGTAGCACTAACAAAAAAAATTGTCCTGTGAAGGGAATTACTAGAATTGGAAACAAGAACAGTTATAATTCAGTGCCTTCAGTAAGACCCAGAATATTGTCTTTATGAATGACTTTGGGCTAAGCTGTGAGTAGATACCCAGATTTGCCAACTTCTGATCCCTGGTAATCCCATTCTGCACCAGGCATTAGCGCTTGAGGGGTATGTTCTGGGGAATGCTGTGTGTCTCCTTGAGAAGGGTGGTTTTGTTATCAGCTTGAATTTTAACAGCAGTCACAAGGAAAGCAAGTGATTTTGCAAATGGATGAAGTGGGTTTACTGTCGTCTGCAGGATGTACCAGAAAACAGAATGAAAACCCAGTCTTCCAGCTGTTGGAGTTTGGAGGGAGTTGTATATGAGGAATTGCCAAAATAAAGAAAGAAACTGTACTTCCAGCCCCTTTATTAATCTATACTATTTTTACTTTACAAAAGTTACTTTGTTTCAATTGGGCTTTTGCCTAACATTTTCCTAGACCAATCTCTAGAAATAGTGAAGGTAAGCAGCACTGGACAAAGTGCAAATGCAGACCCTTGTGGAAACTTCTAGGCCTTGTGGGAATTCTCCTAAAGGTAACCATATCAATACAGCAAATTGAAATGCCTTAAGACATCTTCAATCTTCTATCTGTTCTCTCACAGTTAAGTGCCATTCTTTTAGTGCATGAGATGATGATGATGTGGAAAACTGCACCCAGAACAGCTGAAACACTCTGAGCTCATGAGAATGAGTACCTGTAGCAAGGAGGGGTTCTGCTAACTCCAGCCAGGAAACTCAAAGGCATTGCTTTCTACATGTGTGTTCCTTCTGAGTGTGTGAAAAGGAAGCTGTTGACCAGAATATTAGTGGCTCTCTGATGATGTGCATAGGTGGTGTTGCTAAGAGATGGGAGCTGCCTTAAAGCCCGAATTCTGCTGGAGTGCAGCTGGTGCCAGGCTCCAGTAAGGATGGCAGAGGAAGCAGCAGGAGCAGTGCTGGCCTCGCCTCCTGCGCCCCACGGAAAGGCCCTGCTGTGGGATCCTCACAGCTGCAGAAAGCTGTGCTAGAATAGTGGAGCAAATGAGAAATCCAGCTTGCAGGAGGAGAAGGGGGCACATTCTCTTCTCCTGATGTATGGAATCACTCGGGCTGCTGGTGGTGAGATTTTTACCCATTCTCTTTGTGACTCTTAAAGTGTGTTTAATATGTCTCCAAGTCTCTGCTGAACTGGAGCTTTCCATACCAAGACTGGTTAGTTCTGATGTGAGGACATCCTTGTGTTGTAATTTGAAAAATCCCTGGAACTGTGCTAGTCTGAATCTGGCTCATTTTTAATTTCTACCCTTAATTAGTTTTTCTGCTAGCAATGGTTCTAATGGCATGGACTTGTTTTAGTACATCTGTTAGCACTGTTGACTTCATGTATGCCTCTGATATTTGATATATTTCACATTCATCCCTTCTGAAGTGGGCACAAAGACTTTCATCTTTATTAGTTTTAGGCCTGCAGCTTCAAAGATAGCAGAAACAGTTTCTCCTCTTCCAATTTGGTACAACACGAATCTTCCAGAGGCAAATGTGCATTCCCATGAGCTGAGAGTATGTGATCACTTTAGCCTTCATCAGATTTGGCCGATTTCAAAATGAGATGATGACTTATTTTGTTGTTACTCCTTTTAATTATTTTCTCACTTTCCCTTGTGCTATGAACTCCCTGGGTCTTACAAGTAGATTTGATGTTACTTCCAGAAGTGCACTTAGAAGTAATTAGACATGCCATAAGAAATTAAAAGATTAGGATGAAATCCCCATCCAAGAAAACTTTTTTATTGTAAACAACAGCATGAAATCTGAAAAGACATCACAGAGCTACTTCTGCTAAACTGTGAAATAACAAATAGTATTAAATGATGGAAGAATTTCTGTTTTTTCACCAGTTCTTCAGTAAATGCCTGTATATGGATGCATGTGTTTTTTCTTTCCAGCAATGCAATTCATAATCATAACTCATAAAGAATGTTTAAATAGTGTGAGTGAAAATTCTGTAAGTAGGTATTTTTAAAAAATAATAATTAAAACCACCAGTTCTTTGCATTGTGTGTATCCTGCTGATAATCTAAAAAGAATTAGTCTAATTATTTTTAATAGAGTGAGCTTTAATTTTTTTATAATATACAAAATAATGAATTTGAAACCAGAATAAAGTTAGTGCCCTATGAAGGAATGGATATCTGTTAGCAAGTCTGTATTTGTTACATTTAAAAGAGAAGACGTGTTTTGAAGTGGGATTTTTAGTGCTCACTGTCCAGAACTGTTCTTTGAACAGTAACACCTCAACTTAAAAGTTTTGAGAACTTTTCTCACTGCAGAGAATCTACTAAACTTGCAGTGAAATCATCTGTTTCAGTTACATTCAGTTCTATGCAAATAGGTGATACCATGAAATACCAGTCCTCCTCTTTCTGCTTCTTCTGAAGACCTAAACCTAAGTGAGATGGACTTCTCTGGATTTAAAAATCAAAAAATAAAAAAATTCTGACCCTTTTTTTTTTTGAGCATCCTAAAAAAAATTGTATATGATGCTCATGATTTAAAAGAATCTGAGGGAATAATGTTCTCAGAAGCAAACTGCTTCATTTGGTGACTACAAATCCAAATTGTGTTAAAGTGTGAGCAGAAAGAGGTAAATTAATTACTTCCCTCAAATCCAGCCAGTGAGGAAGGAGTCCTAAAAGAGTGAAATCAACAGTTTTGCCAGTGTGACAATGTAATTTGTCTGATGTTTCAAAAACCTCTAAAATAACCGGGAACTGAAACAACAAGACCAAACCCCCACCCTTTCAACCCCTAAACATTCTCAGTTGATTTTCACTCAGCTGTCTTTGGTTCTTATTCAGCTTCATAGTGGAGGTAGTCAACATTTGGCATCTGGTGCTTCATTTTTCTTTATAGCAGTGATGCTTTGATGTGCAGATAATACTTTACCTGTGGCATATTATAATCTTAACTTCAAGCTTTCAATTTCAAACAAAACATCTGCCACAGCTCTTTGGACCTTTTTACTTATTTTTTTTTTTAAATGTGCAAGATTTTAATAAAATAGACTTCTGCTAAGGTGCCTAGAAATAAGAAGAAAATAATAAAATGGCTAAAAATTTGAGTAAGAGATTAATTAACAAACTTTAAATTCATCTTAAGCATTGTATGTGTATAGAATTCTTTTTCATGCAGTGCTATGGTGGATTTAGTAAACAACACTATGGACCATCAAAGTTTGTAGGCACTGATATTGCTAAATTTCTGCAGAGGAAAACTGATTAGATATGAGAAATATTTACTTTCTTCTTCAGCCATCATGTGTAATATATATATATGTTTAGTTATTGCAGAGCATTTATCACCAAGTGATTCAGACATCCTGTTAATTGCAGTGCTAGATTATAGATTATGTATGTATTAATTGTTTTGTTCCTTCTTATTTATGTGAAGGCATAAGCTTGAGGGCTTGATATTCCTATCTTGTTTGTTTTGCAATGAGTTACTAGCTTCACTAGTGTCAAAGCTGTTGATAAATGCCTTCTGTTGGGGATGCATTGGAATTCTTAGGCATAAAATTATAAATGAAGTGTGCATCAAGATGTGAATCTTTAAAAAAGCTGTTCTCTTTCATAGGAACTTGCTGCTATGCCTTGGAAAAATGTGCCTTAATATAAGGCACAATTGCATTTAATTGAAATTACTATTGTTTTCTTCTATTTTAAAATACAAAAAACTCTTATAATTACAGCATGGGGATTAACACTTGAGTCGTTCTCTTGTGACTCCAGGTGTAACTAGGGGAAAATTCTTTCTATTTAACATATCTTTGGTAAAGAGAATTCTGGCATTCAATTTCCTTGTTGTCTTGAGACTCATGTGATGTGTTGTGAACTTGGAATTCCACTTGTCCAAACTGCTCTTAAAAATTCCAGTTCTGTGCCTGTGAAATTAATAGTTCTGCCTTTCTCCCCAAGGAGTTCAAATGACAATGCAAACTGAGCCAAATCTGGCGTCCAAATCCCTTCCAAAATGTGGGTGAAGAGACTGGAAAGTGGTTTTCACCAAGTATCCTAACCTAGTTCACTGTTCACCTAGGATAAGTTACCAGGAAAGCAGGTCTCCTCTATTGGTGTACAGATGGGTTTCCATCACACATCAGTGTTTGTTCTACCATTGACTCTTAAGGCAAAGCCTTTTTGTCCAGACTGAAGCCGATCCATTCAGGCAGTCTTTGAGCTTCCCTGCTAAGGTCTACTTTCCTTTTATACTGTTTTTGTGCTCTCCAGAACTGCAGGGTCACTGCAACCAACATGAATTTTAAGTAGTGATTTCCCCCAACCCTCCCACATGGGCAGAAGTCTGTGCTTTCCAAAGAATTTGAAGAATACTGAAGAGTGATATGGATGGTTTGGCAAGGGTTAAAGTTTCTAGAAAGGTAAAGTGACAGATCTGTCTTCATTCTGATCCAGAGTGTCACTGAGGACAAGACTGTTGTGGAAGGCAGCATATTTCTCATGCTGGATTTCAAAATGAGCAATGCTGATTGAGCGAATGATGTTAAAGGAATACAGCTCTGTACAGCATTGCCAAGATCCTTGGGGAGATCACAGACAGATTTAAAAGTTTTAAAGCTTTAAAACTTTTATAGTTTTGGAAAGGTTGACAAATGGAAAACTTATCTGAAACTAGAGATATTGGAGTGACTTAAGAGTTTCAAATGTCGCTTTTCATATCATAACTGTGAAGCTTTTTTCAGATGCACCTACATGGAGTTTTTTTTAATATTGGATTAAACATTAACTCTCTAAGAGGATTTTTTCTGTCAAAGACAGCAGAAAAAAACATTAAATCATCTAGTGATAAAAGCTTGAGTTTATTGTGTGGAAAAAAAACCACCTAAATTATTTGTGAAAAAATAAAATCATAAGTTAACATGGGATACAAGGTGAACGTTGGCAGCTCTGGAGAACAAAGCCTAAATCAGTGTATCAATAGGTTTTTGAAGACTGCAGCACTGCATGTTACTTTTTCGGTGGCATAAATAGTGACTGATGGTGCTTGGACCCTGCTATCAGTCCTCCTCAAAGACACCTGCTGTACTAGATTAGCAAAAGGGTCCTTTGGAAGTGTTTTTACATAAAATAACATGTACAGTACATTAGCCTATGGGATACAGGTCTCTTATGGATGCTCCATTATGCCTTTATGGTCTCTGGAAAAAAACAAAGGTCACAGGAAAATAAGGATAAATTGTTTGCACATGTCACATTGCTGTTCATCTGACTGCCCTGAAGAGTAAGGACAAAATGATCAGTTAGACTCGTACCACTGAAAATGGAAAGTGTTTTACTTATTTAGAGAGAATGGCAAGAGGTGTCTCCCTGAAGCTAGAAAAATCTCTGTCCTAAGAAAATTCTCATCAGTTTGTCTAAACATCAGATTCTTCTTATTGTGGTCTGTCTGTGAAAACAGATCCTGGTTTCCATGCACACACGAATTTAATAGCCAGCAGGATCAGAGATGCATGATTACTGAGTTTTTAAAAGCATTATTTCTCCATGTGGTGTTTCTATGCTGTACAAAACTTTCTCATTTTGTCCTTGCAGCACAAAAGACTGTCTGCTGTAGCTGGACTTGTGCTTCCTTTCTAAATTTCTTCTACACACACAGATAATGTTAAGTGTTGCATGATTTAACCTTCTTTTCAAAGATATTAGGAATGAAGGTTTCAAATTTGATTTTGTGCTGAGTTCTGTCTGCCTTACAAATCAATAACTTTTTGAATTGCATTGCATTCATCTTTGCAGATCTGTATTCATAGTACATGACTACTTCCTGCAAAATCATCTTCTAGAAATAAAATTTTAATAAGGTGAAGACATCATTTTTTTCCAAAAGCTTTGTTTTAACAGGCTAACACCAGCTAATAATTTTTTTTTAAATGGATATTAAAGATGTAACATTTTTATGTCTCTGAGTTTGGAAGTAGTGTAGTCCAGTACATAAAATACATAAAGATACCAAATGATTTCTTTATAATATCTTCTTTGTTTATCTTGCCTTTTTTACACCAGAATATACTAGAGATACATGTTGTGTGTATGTGAGGTAAGCCTGAGACAACTTTCAGCTGGTTTTTGGAGTTTCCAGTAGCAATGTCACTTCTGCACAAAGAGTTTTGCTTAGGACCCTCTGCACTTTTGACAGTGAACTGAATGCCACATGTGCTTCATTCTTATAATTACACTTGCTGTGTAGGTGAAACTAGCCCTACATGTGCTGCATTCCAGCCTTCAATTGTAGCACACAAACCCTTCAATCTCTGATTTCCTTTTATGTCCCCTCTTAGAGGACTTCATCACTAATTTTCTGACTAAAAGTGTTTGCAGTAATACTTTTCAAAACAGTCGTGGGCAGCACAGTTTTTCAGAGCTTAGAATATGCCTGATGATCTTCATAAATTGAGTTGCTATATTTATAACATACTTTACTATGTAAAGAATTACAAAAATAAAATCCATACAAACAGCAAAACAATGCAAACAGCAAACCAAAGCGTTTCAGGGCTGGTGTTTCTAAAGATTATGGTGGTAGTTTTAACTTTTTTTTTCTTCTTGCCACCTCTTGAAACTTGATCAGTCTGGGGTTATTTTTTTCATTCTGAATAATACCTAAAAAGAGAGAGAGCTGTTTAACACATTCTGTATCCATAGAGTCTATTTATTCAGACTGAATTCCACATGGACCATGGATAATCTTTTTCCCAAATGTTTACTAGTATCTGCTCTTAACAAGTGCTGTACAATATAAACTGAAGGCACCATAAAGAAAAGGCACATAATAAAATTAAGCCTGGCTTTTCAGCAAAGCCTGACTTAAGATCAAGAAGTGCAGATTTCAAGTGGTTTGGATTTTAAATAATTTTTTCTATAAAGGAAATGAATCACATGAATTTAAAAGCATATGAAGAGCAATAGCTAGCTTTAGGAAATGAGATACAAGTCAGTTTTAATATATGGCATTTGAAACTAATGCTTTTAATGGATATGAAAGGAAATCCAGGTTAATTTCACTGTTTTGTTGAAGTTATCTTCTCGCACTTGTAACCACTCTGTGCCATCCACAGTCTGGGAAATCAGGGTAATACTACTCTGTTTTCCTGTCCCTTCCTGTCTTGGTTGATATATACAGCTTTTCAAGACTGACTGTGGGGCACGTGTGTGGTCTCCAGTACTAACAAAGATAATTTTGGATGTAGCTTCTAAGTGTTGTTGTAATAAAATTGAAAACAAATTGGAAGTGCTGGGCTTGAACATTTTTATGTGATGGTTTTTACATTCACTTGAGTTTTTCTGTTGTTGCTGTAGATACTATTTATAGTTGTACTTCCTGTTGATGTTTGTTTACATTTCAGAATTATGTCTTTCAAAACTTTTCTAAATCAGTTCCCATAGGGAAAAGGAAACAATTATTTTTAGTAATGGAAAGATTACAGGTTTGAAAGTACTAATATTTCTTCACCCAACCTTCCCAAACACATAAGACTTTAAAAATACTTTTTTTTTTTTTCCTTTATAAAGTAAATAAATAACTTTGCTATCTCTTGGTAGATATTTATATCTCCAGCTTGGCAAACCTGTTCCTGATTTCCTGGTTAACTGCTGTGTGTGTGTTTTCTTCCTGGCCCTCTCAACATTAAATGTTCCTGTGTGTCTTTTCTACTGACATTTTTATAGTAGAGCAAGTTGTACTTTTCAAGGAGACTTTGCAGTTCCTTCTGTCCCACACCATTTAATCATGTGTTTGTTAAAACTTGGGTGAATAACTTTCAAAACCTTTCCCTTCCTGAGTTTTCTTATCATTCAGGACCACCCATTTTACCTGTTCATTATTAAGACCGAGCCTGATGTTCTAGCCTTCCATGAGATGAACCTGGAAAATGGATCCATCACTGTATACTGCTAAGCTTTGCTTCAGCTTCAACAATTTTCAATTGAAATAATTTTGCACAGAGGGACTTCTGAGTGGACATTACGTAAAATGCTTCCCCCTTAAGCAGGGGAAGAGAAAATATGAAGCAGAAAACATAATAAATATTATGTAGCAGATTGATGCTCCAGAATATAGCAGAAAAGAAAAATATTAAGATTGGTCTTGTTGCAGGAAGATGAGGAAATCCTGAAGAGTTCATGTGTTGATGAGTGAAGGCCAGGTATTTAGGCTGATTTTTGTCAGCCCTGCATGCTGTTGATCATGCAGCTGTTTACTGTCTGCCAGTGGATATTAACTGTATACTGGGGAATGGAATTAACTGTAATATAGTGCCTTTAAAACTTCTAAAACACTATCTGCTGGACATTTGATATCCATTTCTCTTTATGGCTTTGCTCCTCCAGAAAGAAATCATAGTTCTGGATTAATTTGATAAGTGTATTAATAGCATTGGTTGTAGGAAGAGGCCAGAATTTTCTTTCCTTAAGTGATACCTCTTCTGTTTGAGATGACTCCTGTCACTCAAGCTAGAGGACAGAGACTGGGAGAAATACTTGACTAGAGACTGTGCTTTGTGATGGTTACTTACGGTATAATAATTTTACTAGGGAAAAACCCACCGAGACAAGAAAAAATATAAAAACACCCCAACAAAAAACAAAAGGATGAGCTTGATATTTATTTTATCCATAAGAGAAAAGAAGGATGTTAGTATAATTTAACTGCTACTTTTTAAATTAGAGTACTTTGTTAATTTTTGAATGACTGAAATATGTATTTGTCTAATGAATATGCAATGTACTAATAATCATAGTCCATAATCATTTTTTTTCAGGCTTAAGAAAGCATATCATATTATTATCAGTCTGTTATAAAATAATTCTAACAGGTTTATGTATTAGCATAGATTCTTTTCATATTCAAGTCATCAGGGGCTTTAATATCAATTCCTGTGTTGCCAAGGCTTTACCTGTGGACATTGGAATAAATGCTTATTGAAACACTCTAGAATAATTAGATCTTTGAGTATGTGATAACAGCAAAAAGTTACCTCATCTAACATTTAGCAAAAGGAATTCTTTGTCTTGGCTAAAATGTAGTATTTATCTAGTTTTAAAAGATATTGAGAAGTTCAGGACCAAGACTGCCTTCCAAAAGAATTTGGTCTGAAAACAGATCTCAATAGAGGTTACTTTTAATGCAAGAAGATTTACTGTGGGAAAAAAACAACCCAACAACAACTAACCAACCAACCCAAAAAAACTACCAAAGAAACTCCACCAAAAAAACCACCCCTGTTTAATTGCCATTCTCGTCTTTGAGCAGAAGCCAGAGTACTAGGAAAAGTGCTGGCAGAATACTTGAAGGTTATAAATTATGAGCTTGTAAAGTGAAAATACAAATTCATTTTTGTTTCTTGATGCAATTTGGAACCGAATAAAAAGTTTGTTACTTTCTGATTAGTCATAATTATCTTCTGCAGGACATTGTCACATAAATGTGTGGAAACTTTATTAAATTTGTTACTGCAGTTCCATGCTGTCGCCCATTGATGTCTTCCCCCTTCCACCCCTCTGTCCTCCCTTTCTTTTCCTTCTTTTTGTCCTACCCTGTTGGGCCAGCTGCCAAAACTCAGGGTTCCTGAAGATCTATTAGAAAACTTTTTCTTCTCTGCTCACTTCCTCTGTGTTCAGTCTTAAACATAAGACAGAAAGGCAGAAAGACCTTTAGGCTGCAGTCAAATAGTGTGTAATATTCATGCCTAAGGTAACAGTACAAGCTTGAACCCAAAACAGTAACTGAAGTAAAAAGGAATAGCTTAAATTGTAGGAATGAAAAAAAAAAACCCAACAAATACAGTTCTTCTATACATTTATCTTGAGCTTTTGTGAATTAGAATTTTTTCACATGTCTTTCCAAGTGTGTGAGTTAAGTATGTGTCAGAGGGAGGAGTAATGTAAACAAAATGTAATATTTATCTTACGTGTTCCCACTTTGTTACTTTATATCCATATGATACTTTATAAATTGTATTTCTTACATTTTCTAATTTGGGTTAATATGTAACTATGCAAATTAGCAGATTTCTAGTTAGAGGTTGAATTTTTTGTGCTGTGATGTTGACAGCTCACATGTGTATATTGTGTGTGCACTATGGGTAGTGCTCATCTCTCTAATTTCTTGCTAATACTTGAAGAATCATATCAAGACTTAAAATAGATAGCTGTATCATAGAAGCAACTGAAAATGGAAAATCCACAGAAGATCTATCTCAAGAATTGTGTCCCAGAAAAGCTGCAGACTGTACTGCTTAGGGAAGCTCTCTTAGGAAATACAGCAAGTCAGTATTAAATTTTCTTTTTCCTAGTACTGGAAAAGTAGATGGTAAAAGCAAACCCTATGAGCTTCAAAAACATTTTTTGTGTGACTTGAGGCAAAAGTTTGGGAAGAACAGACTGCTTGCTTAGTTAGGCTGAAAATGGGCTGGATGGCCAGGCTTGGAGGCTCAGCTAGCTGGTAGCAGGTCGTGATGGACAGCGAGGAGTCTGGGCTTGTTTTGGTTGAGGAAGAGAATCATGTGAAGCAGTCAAAAAAGGCCTCCAATTGCCTGAAGAGAAGTTACAAGGGATGGACAGTGGTTAAACTCTTCCTGTTAGAAGGTACAGAGTGTAACACCAGAACAAATCCTGAAAACACAAACCACAAACAAACAAAACTCAAACAAAAAACCAAAACAACCCTCAAAACAACAACAACAAAATCCCCAAAACTCAAAAACAAACACCCCTTCCCCCAAAAAAACTCCAAAAAAATAAACAAACAAGCCTCACAAAGACAACAAAATAATTATGGCTAAAAATTGCAGCTTCTGAGGATGAAATTTAACACTGGGAATAAACACCTTACCTAGAGAAGTGGTTCAGCAACAGAGCAAGCTGTCCCAAGGCACTGTGGAGTTTCTGTCTGTGAGGGGCTTTGAGCATTGTCTAGACAATGCCAACGCTCCAGTGACTGTGCTGCTCTGGTGTGAGCAGAACTGTAACCTAAGCAGGAGCTGGGTCTGGAGGTCTCCAGTGGTCTCTGCATTGCAGAGTTTGTGTGATTTTGAGTGACTTTGCTGTGATATTTCTTCAATTTAAGTGCAAACAATGTAGAACAGAGTTATTTTTCTTCAATTTTCTGCCAATAACAGATGATTTTCCAGTTTTTCTTCTGTGCCTGGCAAAAAGGGTTAAACTTCTTTGGGCTGTTGTATTCAGATAATAGCTAAGAGTGCCTGGAGGCAACTGAAAAAGAGACAGGACAGAAAGAGGTACTCCTGTATGGCTTGAGTAACTGCTTTTGAATGCAGGCTTACTGCTTCTTGAAAGTCTGGTGAAAGAGGAAGAAATAGCATGTTATGTTACATTTCAAATAATTTATTTTACAAAGTCTTGGTGTCTGTACAGATGGGTTGGTTGTAAAAATTATATGGGAATGGTGTCTGGAAATCCTTTCAATTAATAAAAAAACCCTGTTTGCCTCTCAAGTTCTACGGTAATGACCAAGTCCTTACTGGCATCTTTTGTTTCTCAGTTTTAAAACAGAAAATTCACAAACTGCAACACTGCTGTATGTCTGAAAAATTTTTGTTTATTGGTAAATATTTGGAGTTCAGATTTTTTTTATCTTTGGATTTGGCTTTATTTTTTTTGAAGCAGTGATAGCCACACATTAGCTAATATTCTTTCTGAAGGCCTAAAAGTTGTTTTTCATAATTTAGGGCTATCAGATGAAATTAACCAGATAATATATATTAAGACTGTATGATTAGCAGTACTGTTGTCCTGTTGTGGAAAAAGTGTAGTTTTAGCAAAAGGATTTAAAAACTAATTTTTCCAGTACTGTGTGACCTGTTAAGTGAATCAGTGCCGAGGTCATTATTCCACCCGTGGTGCTCCTCTCTTCTTCTGCGGTTCCTCTTCTGTCTCCTGAACTGCATGCAATTTGTCCGAGTTTTAGCCATGACCCTTGCTAAAATGTAGGGATTACAATGTACTAAGAAAGAGGTATTTGCTATATTTAAAAAGTGTCAGCGCTGATCTTTGTGAAATGTGTTGTGCCCATGGGGGAAGAGACTTACTTTGAAGTAGGCAGGAATGAGCTTGTCTAGTCGGTGGGTTTAATTTCAGTTTACAGTGGCATCTACTGATCTGTTTGGTGATACTGTGGTTTTTCATCTGCTTTACTACATCGGTGGAAGGGTTAGGCACTGCTGTGCTTTCAGAATGCCTGGAATCTTGTAATTTTCAGGGGCAGACTTTCCGCACTGAAGGATATATAAATCTGGTGATAGCATCTTGTACCACATCAAAGACGACCGCGGCCACTCATTCTTCAACTTCAGGCTATGTTAAGCGTGTGCCGTCCTTTCCTAATAAGTGTAACCGTGTCATATCTCTGGGTCAGCTCAGGGATTTTTCCTGTCTAGTTTGACTCATTTCCAGGACTTTCTCCTGAAGATGATCTCAGTTGCTCTTCAGCTGTTGAAGCTTTTTACTGAAGATACAAATACATGTTTTTGGTCCTTGTCTGTCCCCATTTTCCCAGTTGTGTTCTGGCTGAGATGGTACCTTGTCTCTTTGTCTACCTCAGTTCTTGCCTAAACTGATGCTTCAGAGTTTTTCAAAGCTGTTTGCACAGTAATATCTTTTTCTATTTTTTCCCTTTTTTTTTTTTTTTGGACAGTGGAGGGACATTAGGATGAGGGTAGGGCAGATGGTTGTTTATAGAAAGACAGACAGCCCACAGCAGCTATATATATATATATATATAGATTTGGAGTTCTACAGATGACTGCTATAAATCTCAGTGAGCTTGTTACTGCCTTTTTAGTGTAACTTGGACTCATTTATACCTAAAATAAAGCCAGGAATTGCAAAGTCATTTCACAAAGAACAAAAATCATGGTCTCATCTTAGCCATTCACAGGTAGCTGTGGTTTTCACACAGTCACACAAAAAAACCAATTTTCAGACCATGCATGAACTCAGCAGAAAAAGACTAGAATTTTGAGGTACACTGGTACAAATTCTGTAGAACAGATAAAAAGGAATATTGCAGCTTTTCTGAAGAGAAATAACAATCTTCATTCTCTAATGACAGCCATAACTTGCCTTTGTAGTCATACAAAATAATTCTTTTGTTAGAGATGAAATTCCACTCTGCGAAAGCAAATATTTGAAATGGAGTGAGTGGTCTGTGTGGGAATTTGATATGTTCATGTAACACTTGTATGTAAAGCAAATAGATATTTTTCCATTAAAAATGGGGGAACTTGAAGGTACAGGAGATGCAGTTCAGTAGATAAGTAGTGAGTTCATTCCTTTCCCCTTTTTATTGACTTCTCATTTGATATGCCTGGACTATTTACATAGCACTTGCAGTGCTGCTATTATCAGTGCCTTGATGATGCAAAAGAAAGCACTTTTTAGTATGTTGTGAAATGCATCATGGTTTGTAATCCTTTTAGTGTTTTTAAAGACAAAACATACCACTAAGTATAGTGTCATCAGATACCACACTTTGACATATTTATCTGAAATGGTGGTCCTTTGAATGCTTTGGAAATAGCACTCGGGTGCACTGATCTCTGGGAAAGTAATTTGTATTATTTTTGGCTCCTGTGTTTAGCATGCAGCTCTCAGCTGACAGACTGTACATTATAGAAAAATGTTTGTGACTCAGCTAACAAAAACCCAATGAAGTATCTAAATTAGGAATTCTGGTTTTGTGCCTTTTTTTCTTATTACTGCATGCTGTCCTCTCTTACTGCAGTCAGTCCTTTGCAAGTGTGTGTGGATGTTGGCAAGACCACACTCCATTAGTTTGATATAAGCAGCCATTCTACTAAAAATAACATTTGCCATTTTCATACTGCAAGTTGAAGGCACAAGTCCAGAAGAAGAGAAGGCAAAAGTTTGTCAGACTTTAAATTATATTTAAATATAGATTGATTCTTTTAAGATACCAGGGCAGTGTCTGTGGCCTTCTTTTCTTGCACTACATTCATTTAGCTGTTGACCTTTATATGTGGCTATATTAAGGTGCAGTTGTAGTGTGTATTTTCATAGTAGACTGAAGTACGTATGTCTTTTATAAATTCAAATGAATGTTCATCAGAATGCTGCTTATAAAGTCAGAAAAAGAAGGTAAAATATCTATCTGAAAAAAACAATTAATAGCTGAAAAGAAAGTAACATAAAACCTCCCTTATAAAGCTACCACCTTGTTACAAAATTTATTAATAGCTACCTCTGAGAATTCCTGTAATTTACTGAGTAAAATATCAATCTGACAGTATACAGGTTTTAGAAAAACTTTAGTGTTACTGTTAATTATATGGACTTTTCAAGCAGAAATTCTTGCCAGATGAAGAAAAGCAAACAAAACAAAAGCTTCTTTGTCTGTGTATACTATACGAACACTCTGGGAAAAGGAGGAGTGAGTACTGATGCCTCTCTTTTCTGTCCTTCCTGTAGGTGTGCAGGACCCTCACCATGAGAAGATAATTACTGTGACTACTAATGGGAGTATTCACAGCCCCAAGTTTCCACACACATACCCACGCAACACTGTGCTAGTGTGGAGATTAGTGGCACTTGATGAAAATGTGTGGATACAACTTACTTTCGATGAAAGATTTGGGCTTGAGGACCCAGAAGATGATATTTGCAAGTAAGTTACTTTCCCTTTCACTTAGGAAATTCTGAAAGGAGGTGATTTGAGATGAAGAAAAATATTGCTTGAGTTTTGCAAAAATCAACATTTGCATGTTAATTTATTTATAAAATGCATCTTTTAAAGTATTGGTTTATGATTTTCTTTTATAGTGCTAGAGGAGGTTTTCATGCTTGAAAGCTCTGGGGTGCTCTTATTTTTACTTCTGCATTCAGTATCTAGGCCATAGATACATTGCAACGCAAAAATGTGATATATTTAATCTCAAGTAAAAGTTTTGACATCTGGGAAAATATTCTTGACAGAATGTTAGGATTATGAATGTCTAATTTTTACAGGGTAAATTTTGGTGAGTAAGTTACCTGAAGCAGAATTCAGGTCATGACACAAAGTACTACACTGCTGTTTAAGACACCCACACCCTCTACTCTACAGCATTTTAATGGCCTTAAATTGTCAAGTTATCTGTGAAAAACAGCACTTAAAGTACTGTGCTAATTGACATTCTTCAGTGGTACTGTTTTTCCCCTGACTCCAGTAAGTATCTGCGTGTGCAGTCACTGGCAAAGGTTTCCATAGGACTTGTGGAATCTGTTTCCTTCCGTGCTTGTCAGCTGAAGGCTTTGTAATTTGGGAGAGAAACAGTGGTGACATAACAGGCAGCAAGCAGCACAGATGTAGTTCTGAACCAAGCCATGTGGTTGATAGTTTTGGATGTTTAGTGAGGCAGTGGGACTGACATGTACATTTCCTGTGGGAGGGTGAAAGAGGAGGGATCCTAAACTCCTGTATCCTGTATCTGTCCGTCGTCACAGCAACACATCATAAAAAGTCCTGATGTGTGAATAGTGGTACATTGTCTGGACTCTGCAGTAAATTAGGTAGCAGATAAAATATGTCATTTAAATGGCATATTTTTCCTTTGATGCATCCCTGGACACATACTTCACACAAGATTATTGTTTCAAAGTAATTTTTGGGGTTTTTTTTTGTTTTTCTGGTTTGATTTTTATTTTTGTATACATCATATACACACTTGACTTGATTCTTGTTTTCAGTTTTTCTAGTCAACTGTTACTCCATTGGTTTTACATCTTGTATCAACTTTTGATAACAAATTTGAAATTTTTAGGGGTTATTTTTGCACTTATCCTTGATTAGGGAGAAGGCGTTCATAACAGACAGATAAATACCTTTTTTTCATTATTCTAAAGGAAGTAATTACCAAGGCCATATCAGTACTATATTAAGCACTGAAACTGTATGTTTGCTTGAATGAGTGCACTCCCCTTGCACAAAAAGTCTTTTTTTAAGTAAAAACTTAGCTTGCTTTTTCTTTTCTTTGCATATAGCAGAGTGAAGTGGCAAGTGAAAGAAAACCCAGGTAGGGTGACTCATTCGACCACTTCCAAAAAGAGAAGTAAGATAAGTTAAAATATTTTATAATATTATAACTAGAATAGTATTTTAATTGGAGTACATTTATTTTAAATAAACAATGTGCTAAATAAAAGAGGACTGACAAATTGAGAAACAGTAATAAGTCACTCATAATCTTCACTCAGTTATAATCTTATCGTGTTCATATTTGTGCAGGGATACCAGGAAGTTGTACGACTGCAATTCCTTATACATGTCCTACTGAAAAAATACTGGGCTTTTTGTCTTGGGAGATTAAAAAGAGAGTTATATTTCTATGTGAAAAAGATTTATATTTTTGATTTTAAGCAGGATTCCTCTAGGATTCCTCTGAACTTTAATTGCAGTAGTAAGTTCAGTAAAGGAAGAGAAATTGCATCTTGTTTGATGTAAAGGAAGTATAAATAACTAATAAGTTGAAGGAATAACTAAAACACAGATTAAATATGTAAAATAATTCTACACAGATCAAGTAAGTTACCAGTTACCTGAATAATATCTGTTTATGAGTTATGTCTCGCATTTCTTACCACTTAAAGTTCCCAATAAAATTATTTACACTTCTTCCAATACTTTTTGTAGAAAAATTAAGGGTTTTTTGTTGACTACATCCCACAGTATTTATTACTATACTGTGTTTCTGCCATCTTCAAACACACAAATCAGTATTGTTGATGTAGAGGGCTCAACGATTTCTCCAAAACCAAGTTTATATGACAAAGGACAGAGTGAAACATCACATGAAGTTTAATCTATTATAATTCTTTATCTTTAACTCTGAAATATGACCGAAACTAAGTAAAAACTGCAGCTAGGAAATGTTAGACTTTCTCTGCAACGTACAGTGTGTATCAGGATATCACTTTCTTCTTTCTGTAGTGTATGAGGGAACCTCATGAGTTATCTGCTGTGGTCATTGTCACAGTTTTCAGCCTCTCTACCTGTTTCTTAAGCTGCTCATTCTGGGTAATGCCGGAACTTTCTCCATCATCTCTGTAGACTGTGGTGCCCTGCAATGTCAGCTCCCAGGGCCAATGAGAGAATATTCTGGAGTATATCAGTATATACAGATAATTAGCTTTAGATTTGGTTATAATAATATAATGTAATTAGATTTAGTTTTTAAATCTCATAGTAATTCAAACTATGGCTCATACTTTGGAGAAAAATAAAACTCAAACATATTCTGTTGTACAAGTGTTTTTTGTTTAACATAGCTCTATAACAGGAATACATAATAGTGGTACCTAAAAAATGTTGCAGATGTATCCTGAAGCTATGGCAAGTTTTTTCCTGTATCTGACCTCCACATTCAGATTTCTTCAGAGTCAGTTCTGACATTTCAAGCTATTCAGTGAAGTCTTTTCATCTAGAGCAAATATCACATTTTAGAGATATTTTGCAGGTACCAGCCTACCCTCTACTTCAGATATTTTCCCGAATACAAATCAAAGTGATCCTGCATGGCTTTTTTTTTTTCCCCACTCTGTTTTTTACTTGCCATTCAACTTCCAGTATTTACTAATGTAGCAAATTTGCATTACAACAAATTCTATGTTTAAGGCCAGCCCTTCTGACTTAGCCTTACCTGTACTGGTATTAACGTGCGTATTCTGCTAATTCTCAACAGTCTTAAGTATGAGTGCTGTGTAAGTTTAAATTACAGGGGTTTTAGAATAAAATTCTGGTTTTTTTGCCTGTTTTTAACCAGGTGATTTTTATCCTGGTTTTAAAATTGTGACGTACTTGAAATTCATGCACATCATGTTTGCATTCTTTTAAAAGCAGTCAATGGGGGTTTTTTGCCTTTTTTTTTATAATGCTTCTACTTCATTTGCACTTCATCATTCCTCTGAACAAAATATTAAGAATCTCACTGTGTCCTTTCTAAAGTGAGCACAAACTCCACTTTATTTGAAAACTAGATCTATGCACATGTCTAGAAAAGATTTAGGTTATTTGGTTGACAGTCGGGATATATAAATCTCTGCAATATTACAGTAATTTCAGTTTTGTACACTTTGTTTGATTTCAGTTATGACTTGTAAAAGAAAAATGTTACAAGCAAAAAAATCCCCTTTCAAACCAACCAAACAAAAAGGAGAAGTATGCAACTTTTGGGTGTTCTGTGCAGTACTGTTTACATGATAGAAGTGGCAGTGAATTTCTAGTGGAGGCATTGCAAATTTGGGTTGTATGTCTGCCCTTTCTGCCTAAATAAAAATGCAGTTTTTCTGCTGTTGATATGTTAGCTGATATGACAGATTATTTTCATGATGCTAGCCCCTCAATCCTGTTTTAATCACAGAGCCTTTAGACTTGTGTGCCAGACAGCTCCTGTTGCCAGGGAGCTGCCGTAACTCTTCTTGACCAAAAACTGACTTTTGCTCAGCTGTTGCTTCTTGTTCAAGTTTGTTGCTTTCTGTCAATAAGAACAGAAAGTGATAACAGCTTTATGATGAACTCCTCTGTGACAGGAAGACTGATTTAGCTTTCTTCCAGCAAGAACATAGATGTTACAATTGCCCTAGAAGGGAAGTCTGATGATGTGAGTTGGTTGTACGTTGGAGCATTACAGTGCAAGGCTGAAATAGGAAAGGGAAGGCAAAGAATCTTATTTCCATCAAGAACATGTATTAAACTTGCTCTCTCCCTGTGCTTGGAGTGGCTCTAGTTGCTCATCTGAGTAGTGGTTGCAGCTGTTCTTTCTAATCACCTGATGATTACAGTCTGACTTTTATTATATATAATAAAACACAGAAATATGTCACAAATCCAAAGTGCAATTACTGTAGATAAGGTGATAAGGATAAAATACATGAGTAAAAGGCTGTGGAACAAACTGATGGTAGAATAATAAATACCATTTTACCAGCATCTTCATGTTAGGATGGTTACACTAATTTCCAACTCTCTTTAGCCCCTTAATAATTTAAATTATCAGCTACAGTTAGTTTGTTTGTTTTGGGGGGGAGGGAGGCTCTTAGCAGCTGCAGATGTGAATCTGTTCATTTACATGTATAAGTAAAGCATTCATCTATGTTTTGAAAGAAATTTAATAGCTTTTCTACTTGATACATGCGATCTGTAGAACTTTTTCCTGAAGGCAGCCATCAGTGCTAACATCGGGTAAAATCTATGCAACTTGTGGATCCTCTTCCTGTCAAATTCTTAATTATTTAATTTTATACTTTTATGTTTATTATAAATTTATTTATTTATTTATATTTTTATATTAATTTTATATTTATTCTATATATTTAATTCTTAAATACCTAATTTTTAATCCTGGGAATATTCTTCCTCTGAGGATTCTTAGGATGATGCTTTATTATTCAGTGTCACATGTATTAAATTTACTACCTCCCCTTTCCGTGTTTCCTTAGGCTACTTTACTCCATTGCAGATCTGTTGTGACTAAGCTATTGCTTTCCATGCATGGAACACCAAGATTCTGTGGTAGAAGCCGAAATCCAGACTGCTTCAACAGTCATATGTGTTCCTAATGAATGTATTATTAGGAAATTGTTGATAAGAATTAAAGAATTAGAAGATTTTGCTTAGGCTGATAATACTGAAAAAAACTGTATTAAAGAGGAAACATACAGACACTGTCTTTCCTCTGTGGCTATGAAGAATGAACTTGTTTGCTTAGCAGTCTTTTTTTCTATTTTTTTGCATAATTTGTTTCAAATGGATGCTAGACAGTGATAATTTATAGTAAACATGATAAAAAGACTAAACACTTTGTTACATAATTTTCCAGAGACCTTTCTGTGTAATACAAGACACAATGAGTTATTTGTACCATGTAGAGCTATGTGGAGTAAAATACAGATGCGTAACTATGACTCTCTAATGCCTCAGTAAAAAAAGACAACATAAATTTTGCTTCTGTTTTGCTCCTTTTTATGGAAGCACCTTGCAACATCAAGAGAGTGCATGCATGAAAGGATAATGTCAGCATCATTTTCTTCTATTCAGAAGAAATTCCATCCCACACCCTGCTCCCTAGGGAAGAAAAAAAAAGTTTGTTTTTCTTGTTTTACCTTGGGTGCATTACAAAGTCAATGTTGGTATATATGTGAAGACCACACTAATAGCAAGCACAGATCTGTGAAAGAAATACAACTCTTCACATAAATATTACTTCTGGGACTTTTGAGGGCAACAAGTTCCTTATCAAGGTCTAGTTCCCAAGAAAATGGGGAATTTTCTGGACACAGTTGATGGGCTGACTTTACTATCAGTGTTAAATTCTTCTCCTTGACTGTGGTTACAGAGGGTGAAGTTATCTCCTGAGCAAGTACAAAGTTCAAGTTGGCTTTGAATAGCTGGATGAGGACCTTTAAGTGAACTCTGTATTTAAAGTGGAATTGGTGCAGACAATGTTCACGGTGACTCATGTTGCTAAGTAGCTGGGCCGCTGAGATTTTTACTGCTTCCCCACGTACTTCTGAAGATGAAGAGGTTGCTGCTGCCACCTTTATTTGAGAATTCAGAAGAGTCCCCAAAAATTTTCCCTTCAAACTGGGAAAAACCCCAAAACACTGAGTACCAAAACACTGAATACAGAATCTTGAAAGCAGAGATGAAAGTTATAGTTAAGATTAATCCTTTAAACTCTTTTCTTACATCTGTTGCCTTAGAATTTCACCTGTTTTTTATGAGATAATCACCAATGATAGGATGTTCAATAAGGGCAAGTTCTGGATTCTGCACCTGAGATGGGGCAACTCTGGATGTACAGACAGACTGAGGAATGAGAGGCTGGGGAGCAGTGCTGTGGAAAGGGACCTGGGGGTCCTGCTCAATGGCAAGTTGAACGTGAGTCATTGTGCCCTGGCAGCCGGGAGGGCAAAGCGTGTCCTGGGGTGCCTCAGGCACAGCATGGCCAGCTGGGCAAGGGAGGGGATTGTTCTGCTCTGCTCTGAGCTGGGGCAGCCTCACCTTGAACATAGTGTGCAGTTTGGGGTGACTCAATATATATAAAAAAACCAAACAACTAAGCTGTCAGTGAGTGTCAGAGGAGGGCCACAAGGATGGCAAAGGCTCTGGAGGGGAAGCTGTGTGAGGAGCAGGTGAGGTCACTTGGTCTGCCTCAGCCTGGAGGAGACCTCACTGCAGTCACAACTTCCTCACGGGCAGAGGAGGTGCGGGTATTGATCTCTCTGTGGTGACCAACCATGGGACCCGAGGGAATGGCTGAGGCTTTGTCAGGGCAGGTTCAGATTGAATATCAGGAAAAGGCTCTTCACCTAGAGGGTGTTTGGGCACTGGAACGGCTCCCCAGGGCAGTGGTCACAGCACCAAGCCTGACAGAGCTCAGGAAGCGTTTGGACAACAATCTTAGGCCCATGGTGTGGCTCCTGGGAATGGTCCTGTGCAGGGTCAGGAGATAGACTCGATGATCTTTGTGGGACCCTTCCAATTCAGGATATTCTGTAATTCTGTGAGATTTGACACATGTGTGGGCTGGGCTCTGCTTAGGTGACTCTACATATCAGTGATATTGAAGTGTCTCATAACTGGCTGTTACTTCTGCAAAAATGAAACCATAACTGAATTGAAATTTATTATAGCTCTGTTCTGTGACTCAGATCTATTTAGAAAGGAATGATTCATTAATACACAGGGTTATAAAAAGCATAATAACTCTCATTCCTTAATACAAAATATTTAATTTTTTCCCAACATTAAATAACTTGTTAATCATTTTTATTCAAAGTCTGAAAGGGAGACATATAATTTAAATGGTTGGGATGAGTTCTAGCATTCAAGTGCCTTGGTTTAATTGAAATACTGATGGCAGAGAATTAGTATGAAGTAGCTAATTTAATCTGAAGTCCTTTGTAGCAACATTGACGTTTTATCAGTGGCAGAAAGGTGGCATTTTAGGAACAGTGTGTAGAAAATTACATAATACTTGTGTTTATACAGGCTGATGGAGTAATTTCTTCTGATGTTTGTGGAGTGGTTTCTTTATGGTTTTGATTTTTAACTGTTCAATCCATTTTCATGACAACTGAAAAGTAGTGCCAGTACAAGAGAGGTTTGGATGCTAAATAGATAAATGGAGGATGAGAGTGGGGGATGGGGATGAACATTTGTAGGAAGTTATATTGATTTAGGAGCAGAGTCCTCTGATTATCTAAAAATTGTCCTTTTATATACAAGAAAATAGTTTTATATTACAAAGGTTATTTCTGTCATTTGAGTTGAAATGTAACAATATTATTTCAATTTAATGAATAGAATTCTAATGAAGAATCCAACAGACTTATGCTTCCTGCTTTCCTAGTGTTTTGAAGAAAAAAAATGAGTGAATTTTTTGCATAACAAGAAATATTTGGATCTGTTTCTTCTCTATTCTGATTCCATTGAACAAAACTATAGTGGGATTTTTTGTTTTGTTTTGATGTTGGGTTTTGGTGGTTTGGTTTTTTTGATTTTTTTTTTTTTAGCAATATCTTTCTTTTGGATATTGCATGATTCCAGAAAAAAAAATTCCATCTAACTCAAACATAAAATCATCTTTCAGGTGGTCGCATCCTTTTGGTTTAGCTACAGTCTGCTGTTCACAACATGGCAGAGGTGTGTCCAGAAGTATATCCTTCCTTTTGGCTTCTCTACTGCTTTTTAAAAGTTGCTTAATACCATTCTCACAATAAGAGATTTATAAGTGTGACAAAGCAGATATCACAGGCAATAAAAGGCGATAAAAACAAACCAGAAAAGCAAAGCTCAGAATGAGTCTAACTTAGGCTACTCTGTAACACGTATTTCCTAGGCTTCAAGAGTAAACTCTATTGCACAGAAAGGTCTTAAAGCTGCAAGATTGTATTCTCTGAGCAAATCAGAATGAAACATAAGAAAGGAAAAGTGAAGGAGATGCTTCTCTGAGCCGACAGGGGGGACAGCAGAGCGCAGGTGATGTGATCAGAAGGGCACGCTGCACAAACCTAGCGACTGCATTCCTGCCCACCCACTTTTCCCTCAATTTCAGTAAATGCAGCATTCATTTTTAGCATCCACTCTTGCTAGAGGACACTATAATAGGAATTATTTTGGAAGTAATTTGACACCTGTTTTCACAGCCCAGATGAGTGTGTAGGAGAGTGATTGCTGATAAGTGGGAAGTTGACTTAATCCCTTACTCCTTTTTCACACCAGAGACTACAGTTATTGACTTTAAAAAAAATTTAGACTCCTTAAAATTTCTTCCTGGTCCTCTCAATCTCAAGCAAACTGTTTGAATAAAGTAAACTGTATCCCCCCTATCAAAATATTTTTGTAAACGGTCCTAATCCTAATTTATTGCTTCTAAAATTGTTTTATGTTGCCGTTGTTGGCAGTGTTTCTAATGGTGGAGACTGAAGTTATTTTCTTTGAATGTGAATGTGGAACTGCTGGGTCTTGCTTCTTTCTAGGGTGCTCTGGAAATAGTTATTATTGATGGACTTCTGCTCTCACCCTGCTGCTTACTAAAATATAGAAGTAAATATCTACCTTCAGGGGCAGAAAAACATACTGTGAGCCGTCACCACCTGAGCTCAGGGACACAGACAGACCCTTTTTCCACCTGTACTTTCTGCTGTGGCTCAGTTTAGGCAAAAGACAAATGCAAGCTGCAGAGTCAGGCCCAGCAACATAATCTAAAGTTACCCTGTGTAGTGTCTAAATATGCCAGTTTAAGCATAGCATACTCTCCCTTCCTGATGTTTTCTGAGTACTGAAGGTCTAAGTGCAGTTACGATATTAGCCTCACCATTGCGTATATAAGCAGGATTCAACAGGAATAGCAGACATTCCAGTGTCCTGTTCCTAGGTGGAAAGTGTGTTTCTTCACCTGTTGTGCAGCTTTTCCTTTTTACCTTCCTCCACTTGTCCTTTCCTTTCTTCTCTCCCTCTCACTAAACCCTGTCCTTGCATCTTTAAGTGTATCATCAGCATTTTAACAAAGTATGTTTCTCACGTGCAATTGTAGTCAGACAGCACTACCAGCAAATATTTTCAGTCACACTAGTCAGTAACAATTCGGTCTTGTACTCAATGCTGCTCCATTAGGATAAAGTGGAAGCTAATAGTAATGCAATTTACATCAATCTAATCATCAGGACATCTGAGAACATGCACGTGCATCAGAAACTGCAGAAAGAAAGATGCATTATTATAAAAAAAGTATTAGGAGGTCATGTGGGAGCATCATAGGAGTTAAGGTAAAATAATTAGAATAAGGTAAAAATTATTAGATCATCTCATTTTCTGAAAGTAGCATGTGAAGAGGGAGACCAGCACTGTAGCACCAATCATTAAGACATATCTCTTCAGACTAGCCTTTGATTCATACACTGTGGCTGGACTAAAAATAGATTTGCATAATTTTATGGCCATTAATTTATAACTAGTAAAACCGAAGTGAGAGGAAATTTCTTACACTCCTTAGGTAAAAGTGATCTCCTGCTAGGATTGGGAATACATTTTTTTCCTGGCTCATGCTGACTGCTCTGTTACATTACAGGCTTTTTCATCTTCTGTTTGAGTAGCGATTGCTAGCCTGTCCTGAAGCAGAATATCAGACAGTTTGTGACAACTGGTCTGTCCTGGGTTGGTAAATCCTGTGTGCAGGTGTAGCTGCCAAAAGGCCACATGTTACTGTATTGCTGAGCTAAAGAAAATAAAGGTGTTTTCATTTAAATAAACATAGAGTCTCAGCCTCCCCTGAAGTAGGCAGGAGGTAAGGAGGGAAAAAGAGAAACTTATCCAGGCATGTAATGGTGTTCGAATATCAGAGGCTGCTTGAGGGGAAGGGCAGCAGCCTGCACTGCCCTAGCAGAATCTTCACATTGCTAAAAAATCCCCCTTTTGCTCCTTATGGGTTTTTTTCACCCAAAATGATACTTTTGAATATTGTTAGGAAATTGCTTAACCAGCAGTTTGCACATCATTGGCTGGAGTCATTGCTGCATTCCAGGATTTACATCCTAGAATATCTTGGAGAGTGCATAAAGAAGAAATTACTCTTTGGGATTCTAGGATAAATATTTCTAAGGCTGCTTGAAAAACAATGGTAAAAATATGTGTTTGTGGATTCACAGAAGCTGGAACAGATACATTGACCACTGTGAACAGTGTGAGTAGAGGAAGATATTTTATAGTGGATTAGGAATAGTGCTTTACAGCCTTAGCTGTAAATGTGAACTCTAAGGTCCATTAGAGTTTTTGGTTTTCTACAAAATGTTGATCTGTACAGTAGGAACATGAGATTTATTATGATGGCTATAATTCCCAAGATAAAATATACCAGACTGTAGAGAGGAGTCCTGGGAAAAAGTTGGTAAGGCATTTAGTGCTCTAAAATCTGGAATGTGTAGTCCTGTACAGTGCAGGATACTTATTAAGCTGATTCATTCTGTGAGGAGAGACAGCAGCTGCATCTTTATGAAGGCAAAAGTGCTTTGGAGACTGTAATGTCCACTGCAGCAAGATCCTGAACTTTGGTGGTCATTTCCACATGATGTTCTATTGTAAGAGAACAGTAGTAAGAATTACAATTCAGGTAATGCCTTGCATGGCAGAAGACAAGGACAAATAATAGAAGTACTGTACAAAACAGTAAGAATGCTTTATCCTATTACCATTTTTTGTTGTGTATGTTATTATTTAATTCATAACTCGTGCAGAATACTAAGGAGATCTGTGGTCCACATATGCAGTGAATAGCATGAAGTAGAGAACTGGATGTGAAACAGAACAGGAAAATATTTCCTTTAGATGTTACTCATTTTTTAGTCCCTGAAAAATAACCTCTCCAAGTGACTTCTTATTTTGTGGAAAATGTTTATTTACTGTATTTATATGAATACAGGAGAATCTGTAGTCAGATAGGACAAAAGTAAGTGTGGTGTATTAACTGTGAGTGTCGGAAATTTATGGAACCTTTGTCTACACAGTACTTCATTCTTTGTGTTTAAAGATAAAGGCCAAAGTTAGCACATGGACTGGGGCATCATTTGCAGGCTTATTTATGTGTACATTTTTTCCAAGCTCACCCTTTTTCCCAAATTCTTCTTTGATATATAGTAATAGTAGTGATGGCATGAAATATCATGTGCCTTTTTGGTTTATATGTCTGTTCTACACATAACATGCCATTTTTGGACCAAATTTAATCTGTATTTTAAAAAGGCTAAACTTATGTCTTATTCTGACCATCATTGGGAATACTTTCATTCTGTAATACGGTGAAGATAAGCATAGGTAGCTTCTAAGAAATTTGACAATCCGTCTTTTAAAGGGAAGATTTTGGGAGACCATCTTCAGAACCTCTGGTTCCAATCTGCAGGATTATACTGTCTCTTCCTATAACATTCTTATTCAAGTGCTTGAAATGCTGTATCAATAGGAGTTGTATGGGTATAAATTAGTTTGTAGCAGAGGCTGAATTCTGTGCTTATGTATTCCTGAAATTACTTGTTAATGTGCTTAGTCTATATCCGTAGTTTAATATACACTTAAATAGTTGAAAGCTTGTTGTCTGAACATAGAATGGCTTTTGTTTCAGAGCCTGAAGTACATTTACCAATGTATCTAGTTTGCAATTTCTCATTCTTGTCCCTTCATCCTCACAAGGCAGATGTCAATTTCAGAGGCTATGGGATTTCCATCTGCTTGTGGTTGAGACACGTAAGTGTTCATCAGTGCACCTAGATACCAGTCATGAGGATTTATTTACTAGATGAAGTTGTGTGCCAACTTCCTAGTCATCAAGGAAATGTTTTCAGCAATACACAGTTTATTAACTGGCACTGAAGTAAACTTTTGATACAAATGGGAGTTTTGGGGAATAGAGACGCACTTCTTTGGGCTTCTTATTTTTGCATGCAGTACCAAAATGAATTCACCAAGGGACAAAAGCTGCTTTTCAAAATGTGTATGTCTCACCTTCATACGATACTGATCCACAGAAGATAGAAATATATTTTCTGGTAGACCATAGTGTGGTAATGCAGCAGTTAATTTTTCCAAATCAAGCAACTAGTGCATCATTTTCATGAAAAGGGTTTGAATGTTTGAAGAGTAGAATTTGGGGGTTTGATCTCTGTCTTGTTTTTCCTTTCCACTTGTAGTGTGGTAAGTGCTATGTTATGATCAAAGTGGCTTACAGTGAATGAAAGGGAAGATAATTGAAATCTGAGGATTAAACTTTCTTTCCCCATGTATCCTAAATAACAAGGTAGAAATACAGAGAGAGCTGTGTGGTTGCATTAGAAGCCTCAGGCTGTTATTAATCAGTGTGAGAAAAGATTAAACAGAGAGAACCATGGCAACCATGTAACATTTGTGAATGAATCTGTGTTTCCATAAGGCAGTTCCTAATGCGCAGTACTGCATATTCTAAAATAGATGTATTCAAAGTAGGTTGGCGCAGAAACTACAATCCATATTTGGGGAATGGCAGTTAGAAATGTTCTCTGTTTATACCTTGAGTATCTTTATTTCATGGAAAATGTAGACATGGCAGGATACTTGGGGGTTTTATGCTCATTCGTTGGCTGGAAGTGATGTTTACTGCTAGAAGTGATGTTTGTATATAATTGAACATAATTTTCTGAGTACAAAAACTGACCTCATGAGTTATTTATTTGGATTATATCTAGGTTTGTTGTTTCTTTCCAGTGACTGTTATGACACAGTGTGTTTAAGATCAGAAAATACAGAAACTACTATGGAAATTTATTTCACATCAAATCACTGGTGTTCCATCATCTTTTCTCTGTTTATATGTTAAAACATCAAGCATGATGATATCATGACAGATATCACAGAGCGTAAGTCTTCTCAACTTTTGGATGATCTGTAATGATATCCAATGGAGTTTCCTCTTGCAGGAGAAGACACTACCAAATCCTCCTAAAGAGTGAGTCTTAGAGGTAAATTACCCATATTGTGAGCCTCAGGAACTGCAGTCAAATGACTCTGGGTAACTTTGTTTGGAAATTCATATTGAAAAGACAAAATCCAGAGGGAATATTTTAAATAATTAAAATTTTATATTGGCTAGTTTTTGAAAAATGTTTTCTTCTAGTATCCTGAGTTTACTGTCACTCAATGTAGCCTCAGTTAAATATTTCTGACGATGTTGAGCAGAATAATCTTTACTGAACTTTTACTCTGTATGGAGTATTTGCTGGTGCTGTCACAGAGCCACCATTTCAGTCAAGGTGCAATTTCCCTTCTGTACCTCCAGGAAATCTGCTTTCTGTGTTCTTTTCTCTACAGCCTATTTGGCAAGTGACATTATTAATAGATAACTTTTACTGATGTGCACTGCTAGTGGGTTTCAATTCCAGGAATCTTGTATCTACTGTACTGAATGGGGGACCAGTCTGACATACATAAAGATATTTCTGTCTGGCAACAAATGCAGAAGAGTATGGTGTAAATTAATGCATTTGAAAGGCAATGGAATTAATTAAACAGCTCATCTGAAGCTTGCAAACTTGGGCAATAGGTTTTTGTTGTGCTGCCTGACCTGGTCACATTATAAAGTAAAAAAGTAATACCTGAGTTAAAATTTCATTTCACATAAACTGAAAAATAGTGCCCAAGTACCTGCAGTTTCATTATGACCAATGACTTAAATATTGTGTCATTTTGATTTTCATCACACATGATGTATCTTTTGTGTCTGTGCCTTTGTGTTTGAGAAAAACTTAATTTTGTCTCAGTGAGAGGGGTGATGTTGGTAGTAAAAAAGAAAGTTCTCCACCTGTTGAATGAATGATGGAGTATGCTTTTCTATTTACAACTGTATTGGGATGTCTGTAGGCTTGTTGCTTGCCTGAAATATATTTTTTTTTTCTCTAATCCAACATGCCACTCTGTCCTTTTCTTCCTTCTTGGGGTCCTCCCATTTTCCCTCTGCCCATTGTCATAAACTGCATTCCTCTTGTCCTAGCACACATCTTTGCTGCATATTGGCCTGCAGGGAATAACAAAGCTGCTATTAGATACCATGGATTTGAGTGCCTCTGTCATGCTCCAGTGTTCCCTTTTCCACTCAGAAAAATGTGAATCTGCCAAACTTTGGAAAAAAATGTTGTCAAGTTAAATGTTTGGCCTTAGTTTCATCTATAGGCAAATATGTTTATTTTACAAGGAGCAATATTATTACTTACAGATGTGATTTGACAGTGATCTAAGAAGTGAAGGCTATCTAAGGTATCACCAGTACCTCACACTTTTGTCTTTACAAAAGCACAGTTACATCAAATTATGGAAACCACGACTTTTGTTCCATAAGAAATATAAATATTTCAATGGCAGAAGTTAAAATTATTTCAGATAGAGGTAGAAGAGGGAAGTAAAGTTTTCTTTAGAACAATGGTGTTAAAATTCTGATTAGTAAAATATTAAAGTTATATTTTCATGATGACAGTTCCCAGTAATTTGCAGTGTTTCCAAAACTGAAGGTGTCCAAACCATTTCAGTGCTATTTTACAAGTTTGGTGAACTGCCAGAGGACCTTGGATGCTTTGGGTCTGCAGGTGGGTGTGCTATGTCAACACCAGGAAAACCTCTGAACTGTATGTGCTTTAAAACAAGTTGGAATAGAAATATTACATTGCCCCACAAAATGCTGTAAAAAAATTCAGTAGGGATCATTAACAATTTCTTATTTCTTAACTAAAAAAAAAAGAAACATGTTTTTATCAAAAGGGGAAGGAAAAAATTTCACCTCTCACAAACTGTTTTAACGAGCTTTCTAGATTTTTGTCTAGCATGCATCTGTATACAGATGGAAAGGTCCAACACCACTGATATGACAAAGGGTTTTGCCTTGTGGAATTTTGCTTCTTACATTTTTTGATATATTTGTGGAATTCTGGAGGCAGAGGGAAGCCATAGAAAGGTCACAAAACTCCAAGCCAAGGTAAACAGCCTGTCAGAATATGTTTAGGAAATGACAGTATAAACCACAGAAAATCATATAGAAAGGAGAGGAAAACATATACCCTTGGAAAATACATTTCCTGGTTGGAATGATGTTGAAGCTTTGAGCTGCTTATGTTGCTTCCTTGCTCCTTTCCAGTAAATTGTCTTTGTTCAGATTGTTGATTCAATCCATGTTCCCAGGCACCCAGGTCTTGGGGGGAGAAGATCTTCTGCAACAGGTATATCAGAAGGTATTGTGGGCATCATGCCTAAAGGCCAGAGCATCTTTAGTCCCTGGAAAGGGTATTGGACTGCCTTTTTGGCATAAATTATACTTAGTAATATTTAAAAAATACTACAGATACAGCACCAGAGCATTTATTTAGTCATTTTCAAAGAGGCTTCTGTTTGCTTCTTTGCATGCTGCAAAGAAAATAAGGCTTCTGCGTTGGTAAGTTCAACATTTTAACATTTTTTTTCTCCATTGAAGTTGTAAAATGGGATCTCAGTTCTTGGTTATTTATCATAGTTCTCTTGTGTTTCAAGTACAAGCTTCTCTTCATTGGGAAATAATTTTCCATGGCCATGCTATTGTCCCTGCTGCTCCTTAGCCCCGTGACATCAGCTGCAAAATTACGTAGCACAATAATGTAAATACTAAAGCATCTGAACAACTTTGGTTTGTTATTTTTACAGAAAGTTCAGACATCAGTCCAGATATGTGATGAGTGGAATTTTAGTCACACAGAAGGCTTTTTGGCAGGCTCTTGTAGCACATTTAGCCTAGATAACTTACTGGAATAAAGCTATTGGCTAAAAACATCACTATTCAAGCTGAATTTTGTTTGGTTTTCCAGCATACTTGTTTCCCTCGAGTTTACCTCTCTACTAATGGAATTAATGAGCTTTTATTTGAAAGGTCTAGGATTTAAACTGTGGAATTTGAGTTTCTCTTTTACTTCAGGTGTACCAGAAGACCAAAGGGTGCAATAAAAAGTACTGCAAGTTAGGCAGAGGCACTAAGTCCCCTGACTCCCCTCAACATCTTAAACCTAAGTCAATAAATGTAAATATTAGCTTATCTCACTCTTTAAAAATCAGAAAGGTAGGTTATGATTTCATATCCTAAACTGAAAAATAAAAAAAAGTTATCTTTAGAAATTTCATAAGCTGATCTTAAAAAGCAAAAAAAAGCTCAGCACTCCAAATAAATTTGATAAATGTGTTGAGCCCTGAGGCCTTAGTACAATTAATGTACACATTGCCTTTGTAATAAGTTGTATACCCGATCATAAAGTAAAAACACTGGTGGATCTGTTAAAGGAATTAGTTTGTGTTTGGGGGAAAAAAGATAATGATAAAGTAATTAGTATCATAAGTTCAACAGAGATTTAAAACTATGGTACATGGCAGTAATGGATTTTGAGCACAGTTAATGAGCATATTCATTGCATTCATTTTTAATTAAGTGGAAAAAATAGTGGTCCTTTAAATGGAGATAATAAATGTGCAAGTCAGTCTTGCACAAACATGCAACACAAGAATTTATTGCCTGCTGTCTAACTAGGGAACTGGGAATCATTATAAAGATTAGATTTACTGAAAAAAAAAATCCAGAGAAAGCTTTAGTAGAAAATGTTTATGAGGTAATAATTTTCACATTAAATATAGTTTGGCATATTTGGTAGAGAGTGTGTGTGTGCATGTTTTTTAAAATATGAGCCTTTGCTATCATCAGAGTTAGGACTGTTTGTACCGTTGAAAAGGACTCTGCTATTTACAAATTCAGATTTATGTGAGATGTATTTAATATATGACTTCGCATTCAAGAGAACATAAATATATCAGAAACCTCAGAACTTTCTCAGGGGTTTGTTACGCTCATGCTTCGGATACAAATTGCGGCTTAAAAGTAAAAGCTTGGCTCGGGAGGCTGCAGCTGAGAACAGCCGAGGGTTTGCCCTGCACACACTCACCTTCCCAAACCACGGGCTCCGCTGCCACTGGGGCTCTGGGGGATTCACGCTGGGGCAGGCAAAATGCAGCTGCAAGGCTTAGTGTTTATTCTGTCAGTGGGCAGCTGACATGAAGCAGGTTAGAGCACTGAAACCAGACGTCCCTTCTAGAGCAGTGGCTTTCCGTGTTTTTATGACTTGGGAACCCCCTAAATATTTCCAGTGGAAATGAAGACATTTGTATGCCATGCTGAAGCTTATTGATGATTGACTGGCATGTCTTAGTTACCTTTCATGGATCTGGTTGTTCACCGATCCCCAGGGGTATCCAGACCACATGTTAAAAGCAATGAAACTAAATCAAACTTCATATGTTTCATTCTCTCAAAGTTCCCTACCCATATGTCTCTTGTCAATATTTCTACAATACCAGGTTCTTTTTGACATGTGGTGAGGTCTAGGTTTTTGCTCAACAAACATTTTGTTGGGATATAATAAGGCTTAACTTAACCTTTAGGAGGTTATTCACCATGGACATTACAGGAGAGGGAATTTTCCATCCCAAAAAGCCCCCAGAGTTTCACTGGGGGCATGCAGTGTACTGCTGGTGAAATTGCAGTACGAAGTACTGTGCCACTCAGGCAATTACAGTCTTTTTTTCCTCTGACTTTATTCTGCCCTGTCACACATGTGGTAATTGCTTTCTGTACAAGAAGCAAAACCATACACTTGGGTCTCTTCAAAATGCTTACTCTGCTTTTATTTTTTTAACCTCACTGCATGATTTTATTATGTATGTAAGTCAGTAGCAACTTGGGAGCTAAGTTTAAAATAGCTGGCTTTAGCTGCATACTTTTAGCGTTTAAAAAATAAAAAATTGCAGAGTCAGTTTATTGGTTAAATTAGGAATTTTATAGAATTTCTATAAGTAAATAAACATTTTATTGTCTTTTCTGTTCAGGTATGACTTTGTAGAAGTTGAAGAGCCCAGTGATGGCACTGTTTTAGGGCGCTGGTGTGGTTCCAGTAGCGTGCCAAGCAGACAAATCTCCAAAGGAAACCAGATCAGAATAAGATTTGTGTCTGATGAATATTTTCCTTCTGAACCTGGATTCTGCATCCATTATACACTTCTTATGCCAGTAAGTAACATGTTTCAGATCGAAATATTTCAGGATACAAAATCTTTGAAGTGGTGGCTCAAAAGAATCTTTTAATAGGGTAAGATTAATTACTGTTTATTTCTTAATAATAATAACAGTGTGCAATCTGTCTTCCTGAATTGTACATTTTGTTTCTGTTTCTTAACTGAGTGTTCCTGTGGTTCTTTTTGGATGGCTTTGGACTAGGAAGTTGTGGGATTGGTGGTTTGGGTGGAAAATTGACTAAAATGTTTGCATTCCTAATACTATACTGTGGAAAAAAAGAAAGAATTCCAGCTTCGAGAAAAAGACAGATAAGTTTATGAATCAGCAGTGTGATGTTGAAAGAGGACTGAGAAGTTACAAAAAAGAAACTGAAGAGATTAATGTTTTCATTAGTCAGCTGCTATTAGACATACCCAACCAGATGATTATACCTAGTTCCCAAACAGAAGAGTTCTTCTGATTCTAGATAGTTTTATTATAGAGACAAAGAAAACAATCCATAATGTTCATTTTTCACTGCATTTTCCTTGTAAACTGTACTTCAGCCTTCTCTTTGTTGCTTAAAGCTTGTTAATCACAGATATTAAACTAATCATTGTCTAAAATGTGACTAATTTCACTGTCAACAGTTTTCTGTTACTATTTTCATGAAATGAAAGATCTGTGACAGCAAAAAATGTTTACAAAATTTTAAGGATGAGATAATGTCCTGAAACATTAAAATGGAGGAAAATAGTAGTTGACTTGTTTTAAAATAGGTATTCCATATTTAAAGAGAGTAAGGAGTATTTTTTTGTTAAATGCTTCATAATTCACTTTGAATCTCTTAAGTAGTCTTGTGGTCTGTGGTATTTGGTTGGTGGAAAATATCTTGAAGGTCAGTGAAAAATTGATCAAAAGAATCCATGTTGTAACTCCACTGACATGTGCTTCACTCAGAAAGCACTTGGCTGGCTTTATTTTTCTGCTATTTTTGTTCCTTCTCTCCTTTGGCAAAATTTCAGTTATTGAGTAGAATATATTTAGCATGCTGATGATGGTGTCAGTGCACTGGGGGTGGAATGTTTGTATATAAAGATATATATATACTTATGTGGGTTGTTTTCCTATAAATATTTTTAACTACTTATGCCTAAGGAAGAACTACTTCTAAAGGGACTAAAGGTTTGATCTGCATATTTGACTCTTTTATGAGTTGGAATAACTTTTGCTAGTAGAATACTATGACCTGAAAATGGTAAACTTTAAAATTAAATAAAATGTCAGTCTCCAAACTTGAAATAAGGCCAGGTTTAAACTTCAGTACACCTGAGGGCAGGATGTAATTAGTATATTTACCATTAGAAAATAGTGAAAGAAAATCACTAAATACATGTATTTGTGGGGCTGGTGCCAAATTCCATTGTCATAGCTCTGGTATCACACCCTACCTGCGATGTATCTAAATTATGTATGATCCCATTTCTGTGGAACTGCTTAAACAAAGGCACCTGAAAATAGGATTATATGTATTATTATTGTTGTGTCATGCTGTACAAATGGACTGAATTTATTCCTTAATATTTGATGAGGAAAACAACTTAGAAAATTTTAATTACCAGCACTCACAAAACAATGGTTTAATGTTCAAAATAGTTCCACCTAACACATGCAAGGGACAAGAGCAGCCCACTTGCTGTCATAAGAATTTGGAATGAGCCCCAAAACTGCTTATCAGTTAATTTCTAAATCTCCCTCTAAAAAGAGCTGTGATCTTTTTCAACAAAAAATATGTCCTAATAGTCATGCAGAATACAATACATATTTCAGACAGCAGATTGTAAATTAAATAGATATTGTTTAGTTCCAAGATTAAATCTGCTTCTTGTACCCAAAGCAGTTGAAAACCAGTGCCAAAAAAACAGTAGATTTATTTACAACTATAAAGTTATCTCATCCAGCTTTTCAAGAGAAAATAAAATTTACAAGTCCCCTCCCACATCCCCACAAAAAATATGTCAGCTGGGGGAATGAGTTTAAATTTTAAATAATTCTTGCAAAATCATAACTGACTCACTAAGAGATTCAGTTCAATGAATTGGTCCTAAACAGTTAATTTTTTTTTTTCCTCTTTTTTTGTTTTGACAAGTAGTGGGGAGGGGGAGATGCCTGGTAGACTAGCAGTGAGAGATTGTTTGGGGAGAAATGAAGCAAAACTGAAATAAAACAGTGCAAGCTTGTTTCTGTATTTGAAGGCCACACACAGAGAGGGGCACTGGACGGATTTTCAGGTCTTTTAAAGAGCAAGAGAAATGGCTTTGTTTAGATCTGCTGTAATTTATTGTGTGTGTATATATATATATATAATTTTTTTAGTTTATTTTTTTACTTTGTATATTCTATTTCAAACCAACTTTTCACATGATAAGTAGTAGGAGAATGGCTGTTGATCTGATTACTTTATTTCTAGGATTTAGTCTCTCTAAAGAAATGATCCACAGGCATTCCAGTGTCAGTGGATGCAACATCATTCTCTAGAAAGGTTTGATGTGGGGTTGGAAGGCACTGCATAAAAGCAGTGCACATACTGTATACAAGCAGAATGTTCTCTGAGAAAAAAATGGCACTTTTCTTCAGATCCTAACTAATCAGAGCTTAATAATTTGAATTTCTTCCATTTTAAATTGAGTACTGTGACTGCATCTGGAACTTTCTGTAATTCTGGTCTTACTCCCAGTTTCTTTCCTCTGTTTAATACTTGCAATTTAATTTTGTCTGGAATACCATGAAGTGGAAGCAAGTGTTGAAAAATCTTACTCCTATTAAGCAAACATTGTTTATATTATTCTAAAATTATTATGCTCCCTTCAGCACAGCTGTTATTCTGTCACTCTTTTATGCTCTGCCCAGTCACTTACTCTGTGCTTACTGGTGAGCTGCTTTATTCAGTAAGGGCTGCCTAGTGATGGTTCTCAATTTTGACCAGCTATCCATTTATTAAAACTCATGATTTTGGCAGCAGCACTGTGCCACCTAAGCCCTCCTAGAACTCTATTGCAAAAACAATCCATGTTTTATTCCTTTCCCCCTTCTTTTCACATGCCCCCTGTAGTAGCCACATGAAATTGAGGGAAATCTTATAAACTCTTACACATTTGGGCCTCAGTCTTCCTAGTGACTTGTTTAGTTTAAACTATGTCAGTTACAAGTTTGGCAGAGAAAACTTGATGTAATAAAGTCCATTGTTAGTTGGGGAGCGGGTGAATGGGATACTTGATGCCTGAGGTGCCATTAAGGAATGCATGACTGATTGCCAAAGTAGTTATTAATTATTCAGGGCACTCAGAACAAAGCAGCTCCAGTTAAAGTTGAAGCTGGGGGTGACTGTATTCCCCTTCTTTTTTGGCATATGGGAGCATGTCATTTGTCATCAAAGATCATGCCAAAGATCTTTGAAAAGAACAGACTTAACCCTCTTTTATGCAAGATGAAACTTCAAGAAGCTGTCTAAAGACTGACCTGGTTCAAGAGTGACTTAGCAGGTGGTTTGGGATTTTGGTGCAGTACCTGTTTGGCTACATGGGTGTCAATCCAAGAGTGTAGTCTGGTTTGATTTGCTTTTCCTTTTTCCTCTTTTGATGCAGAGGTTTTGTTAGTATTGCTCTTGCTTTTTAACAGTAATGAAAATTAGATAAATATTCATTTAGAACTATCTAATAATTCTTCCTTTATTTCATCCAAATTGGCTAAGCTTTGCTCTTTAAAGATTGAGCATATTACTTTTTTTGGGTGCAATCTTTTAAATTGAGCTTCTTGATTGAAACAGGCAAATAAAATTAAAATACAAATAGAAAAATTGCATAAAATGGAACAGAGAGGAAAGCTCATCCCTGCTTGCACTTCCTCTCACAAATCTCAGAAGTCTACCAATTTTACAGCAAGCAGGTGTGTTTCTCACATGTTTGTGCTGAAGCCCAAGAGATTCTTAACTCCGTCTGCAATACCTGGAAATCCATCTGGAAACATCATAAAGGACGTTATTGATCTCCTAAACAAGTTTTTTTCTACACTCTCTTTAGAAGTGGTCAAAAGGTATCAGAAATAAAATTATTTCAGGGTTATTTAAGCCAAGGTGGTACAAAGAATCAGCAGAGCAGATGAGTGTTATGTAGCACTTTGCAATGCTACATGAAGTGAAAAAGAACTGTGAAAACCCTTCGTGTCCTGGGAAGGACTCTTAAAACAAAACCTCTGTGTTCAGGGTTTCCACTGATTAGGTACAGTGAAACCTTAGTCTAGATAATTGAAGAGGCTATTAAAGATGCTTCAGTGCAAATTCCATGTGTTATTCTGTGTGGCAAAAATTCACTGTAAATCAAATATGGTTTGGAACTAATTCTTTCCTTAGAGACTCCATTTTGCATTATACTTGCTTAACGTCTTAGATGAGATAATTTCTTAGATGAGACACTAAATATTACCCCAAAATACATAGATAGGAGTGAAATGCTTCAGTTAACCAAAAAAATGCAGAAAGTTCAAACTGAGAGTGGGACTAAAATGAGTGATGGGGGGAAAAAATCGTTGAGGCAAAAGAACCTCTGAAGTATGCTTTCTAATTAATTCATAATGCCTTTTTTTCCTGTGACCGTATCTCATACTGTCCCAAGGACATCATGAAGAGTTTAAAGATCTCTGTGTGTGAAGCAGACTTGCAGAGGGACAAGGTTAGGCAGGAATCTAGTAAGCTTTTGGACCTGCACAGAAGTCCATGGAAGTGTATCCTTAACCTCCACAAGCTGAGGTGTCAGTGAGGATTTTATGAGACTCCAAAAGGAAGAATGACATTTTGAACCATTTTGGTGCTGTCATTTAGTTCTTAAAAGGAATGAGTATACTTGTCTGATAGCAAGTTTTGTGCTTTGAAGGACAATGTTCCTTTCCCTTTGGCCAAAATCTGGATGGAGTTTCTCATGTAGTACATGTGGTATAAACCATTTCCTTTGTGTTCCTTGTGTTTTTCTGTGATGTTAGTTTTGCAATGGCTCAGGCTGAAAAGAATCACAAATTGTTTCATTGTTTGTGGGAAAAAGTAATTTAGTTTCCTTGGATTAAACCTTTTTACAGATTTATCATATATTTGACTAGGATTTAAACTCATTGATTTGGGAACTTCATTGAGTATCATGTCCTGTATCACTGAGGCAAGAGATAAAAAAAAAAACAGCTAATTTTCTTATTTCTAAATAAATAGCAGTAATTTCAAAATTAAATGCAAATGTCATGATTTGGTGGGTTTTGGTGGGTTTTTATTTACAAGTTCTATACAATTTTTCTTCCTGAAAAATTCAGGAGTGTTCAAGTATCAAAGCGGGATTTTTTTATGGAACATTAAGATAAATCTTAAAACTCCAATTTTTGAGTTTGGGAGCTTTTTTTTTTGAAAGAAGGTATTTAGGGGCAATCACAACAAATGATATGGAGAAGAGCTCATGAAAATTAATCTCCTTTTAGAGAGTCCAGAGCATTATGTCCGAGCTAGATTACTCTCTGTCAACTTGTTTCAAGCAGAAATTATTACCATAAACAAGAGATGGGATAGTGCCACTGGCCAGGATAACCTGGCGACCTTTATTGCTCATTGTACCAAATAAGGTCTTTGATCTCATATTAGCCCTCTCCTCCCACATTAAAGTAGACCATAGAATGATTCCATGGAAATAATTAAATGCCCTAAAAAGTGAAAAAGTTTAGAAAACATATTGGAAAAGTAGTTCAAATATGTGAGACATACTCATTTCTTTTCATACATACATACTCTTTTCTTCATTTTCTGTAAATTACCCAAAGGATTTAATAACATTTCCATTTAGTAATGAATATTTATATTGTCAGGGACTCTATTTTGGTATTTGAAAACTTTATTAGTGTCTCATAGTGTTTCAGCAGAGAAGTTTGTGTATGCATAGTTAACTTGGAAATGAGTTTTACATGGTGTATCATTTACTTTTTTTGTAGTGTTCTAGTGTAAATTTTAATGTTGTGTGCTCTGCTGTTTTCAAAAATTCAAAGGTTTTTTATGAGGATCCTCAAAAAAAAAACCAACAAAACACTTCAAGCAAGGCTATGACTTAAGAGCAAACTGTATGTATATAAAAATGTAAACTCAGTGATGTCATGGAGCTTTGGATGCTACTTCAACAGAAATATTTCAGTGATGTTCAAATGTTCCTTTAGTATTTCAAGATTATTCTGTAGTCATGGTTCAAGTTTATTTGTTCAATCTAATTGATCATATCTATCCTAAAGAATGCAGTGTCTCAATTATTTGTAAATTTTATTTAATCCGTTACTAAATATATTATGAGCTACTTTTCACTTGATATGTTTGGTTTAAAAAACCCAAACCATCCTCTCCCCCCAAAAAAACCCAACTGAACAAAAAAAAGACAATAAAAAGTCCACACACAAAAATCCCACATAAAAATCCAAACAAAAAACCCAAAGAATTCCCAACACCACCTTCCTCTTCCCTGAATTTTTTTTAGGAACCCCTTATTTTTTATACTTTAAATACTACAGAATAATCTAGTTGACTATCCCTTCTCCAGTTTTCAGGATTTACATTTTTGAGAAAGCATGATGGTGTCTTCTCTACAAATTCCAAAGTGAAGTGATTCTATGCCATTCTCAAAGTAATCCCCATGTAGCTGGCATAGTCCTGATTTTTTTTTGTTCTTTTGAATACTGAAACGTTGTGTCTGACAAGGTTGCTAACTAAAAAAAAAAAGGTAAGTAAATGTACATTTGATACTAGGTTTCAGGCACCCCCACAGTTTTCAGTTATGCCATCTAGGTGCTTTCCTGCTCTGTCCCTATGCATTATTAGTGTCTTAGTCATGCCACAATCCCATCCATTGCCTCAGCCCAACAAAACAAGCAGTAACTAATTAGAGTGGTTTGTACCGTGCTGAATTTTCTTACTATGATTCTGGTAGGCAAAAGGCAGGAATGAAATGAAAGAAGTTGAGATGGAAGAGTGCAACTTCTCAGTTTATTTTTCACATTGTAGAGCTCTGATGGGGGTAGCTGTAAACATTTGAGATGAACCCAGCTGTGGAGCAGCTTCTGTGGATGGTTTACTGCAGAATCTAGCTCCACAGGTTGATAGAAGCACCTCTTTAAATTCAGGAGAAAAATTCTTGACAGAGTAATAACACTGTATAGTAGCTTCAGGGTAAGAGTTTGCTTGTGGGAAGATTAATGTGGGATACTGGTAGTGGTGTTAAGACAAATCCTTTTGTTTCTAAAAAGGGATGGATAATAAGTGCTATGGGAATACCAAAATTTGCACCTGTCTTGTCTTTGCAGTACCTGGCCTCTGGTGTTACAGATGGGGATTATGAGCTGTCATTTGTTAGCTTCTATAAGTGCTCAAAACCTTTTTAATGATGATGATGAAAGGTTCTTCTGAAGAAGCCAGGATTGTTGTTGAAAAGCATTCAGTTTTGTTTTCATGGGAATGTCTAGAAAATCAAAAGCTGTCACATCTGTTCCTGCAATTATCTCAGGCTGGGGTAGTAGACAAGGAATTCAGGAAGGCTGCTTCCATGTTTGCTCCTAGCTGGCTGATGTTGTTGAAGAACTGTAATTGTTTAAAAACAAAACTAAATTTAAAAAACCTTACATGTGGAAATGGAAGGCAGTTTGTTTGACCAAAGACATTTCCAGAGACTTGGCTATTAATTTCACTCTGCTTATGAGCTGAGCAATAAATCACAGGAAAAAAATAGCAAAGATCATTTACAAGGAGAAATAGAATGCTGGGCTTCATATTGAAGGGCGTGTTTTAATGCATGAAAGACCCAGTTTTAAGGAACTTGAAAGGTGGAGGTATAAAAGCAGATGTCACAGCCTTTCCAAGAAATTCTGTGTATAATCCTACAGGCACTGTGGAGGTTGGTGGATTCTAATAGCCTTTCCCTTTCAGCTGCAAAAGGGTTTCTTGGGGGAACTCTGTAATAACTCTGCTGTGACATCCCTTACAGCAGTTCTTGGTCTTACAGCAGTTCTTGGTCTCATCTGAGTGTTAGGAGGATAGGGGATTTTCAGTGTAGTGGTGTAGATAATTAAATCAATATGGTGATTTGTTGTTCAGTATCTAGCTCTGGTGTCTTTTGAGAGCACTTAGCTTCTGAGTTTGTTGGTGGACATCTCTTATTCTAAATAGTCTTCTAATGGTATGACAAGCACGCTTTAAAAATCATGCCTATCTTTAGAAAGAGAGATCCTGTGCTAAGGAAATTCTGTTAAAAATCAGTATCTTCGTGGTTTTGTGAATGGCTGGCATAGTAAATGTAATTCCTGAATTTGAATGTTCAAGTGTTTTATTTTCACTATTTTTCTTACTGGGCCTGCATGTGAGTGTTTAAAAGGCCACTGTCTTTAAATCTTGAAAACCTCTAAGATTTAAAATATATTTGAAAACAAATTTTTGCTAACTCTTGCAACTGACCCTGAACTTCCATGCTGACTGACAGAACCAAAATGACTAGGTAGCCAAGGAGAGTAAGATAACTTAGCTGGGCCAAATTATCAAACCCTCTCAGTCATCATCTATATTTCTTGAGAGGAAAGGATCGAATGCCAAATAAATTGCAACTTTCTAACTGGAAGGAGAGTTAGCCACATACATGTAAGCTTTTAAGATGTAATCTGTTTATAGGGTTGCCTTTGCTTATCTTCTAAAATTGCTCTGATCTGCTGAACTCTTCAGATTTGTGTGTGCATATTTGTCTTAGGGCTTTTCGATGTTAGGTGTTCTGGGAAATCAAAAGTTAGCAATAAAATACTTCCTGTTCTTAAGTCCACTGTGTAATGCCTTTTTGGTTTGGAATTCTTATCTTTTAGTTTTAAGTTCTGTCATTGACCTCCTTCTGTTTGTACTCTGTCAATGTCTAAAACTTTAAATATTATATTTACTTTATTTATTTGCCTTTTTGCTTAAGAAAGTCACAGGCACCTTTCATGGAGGAAAAAACCCCTTTGCAGTTAGGTGCCTAAAATAGCAGTATATCTTTGATGCAAAATTAATGTGGAATTAAGGTGCATTAGAAATGTTAAGTTCCGTGTTTTGGAACTGTTTGTTGGTATAAGAATTTCAGAGTACAGCTCATTTCTTCACCAAAATATCAAAGATACATAGTCAAGTTAACAATATAAAGACAACTAAAAATTTTCAGGAAGTTTTTCAATTCTTTAAATTGGAGAAGAGACTTACGTTTAAAGAAGAAAAAAAGGAAACCCTTAATATTTCCATTATAAAATTTGATATTTAATCACCTGAAACTTACAAATTACAAAGGAATTTTGAAAATCAATCAATTAAAAGGTATCAAAGTATGAGCAGGACCGGCTTTTCTATGCAGGCCATTTTGAAAAAGTTGTTGATATTTTTCATACACTTACGTCCTTCTAAGGAGCATCATTAAAGAAGTCATACAAAGCCACAATTTACTAAACCAGTGCTATACAAAAGTGCTATTGAATACTTTATAGATAGAACTGACCTAAATTTTGTGGTTCATATTTGAAAGAGTAACAAAAAATTAGGGTGTAGTCATGATGAAAATCTGAAACCAGAGAAAAGTGATTTTAGTAACACCATTATTTTCTTATTCTTTTTTAATTTGATTCCTTAATAAATTATGAGAGGACAATTACTTTTGAAAGACTTCTCCATTGTCCTTAGTTAAATACTTACAAAAGGTAATCTCCTAATCGAGCAATTAGAGAGTCAGTAATCAAGTAATTAGAGAATCCCCCAAGAGAGCAAGGAAGAACATATCTTGCATGGGGTACAGCATGTGAATTTTTTGGTTTAGATCTTTTATACCCTGCTCTGGCTTTGTCATGCACAGTGTTCTGTCCCCAGTTACAGTCTGCCATAGGCCATGGCTTCTTGCAGAGTGGCAATTTTCACTGTTTTTCTTTCTGCAGGAAAAGGATGGCAGTTTGTTTCTGCCAAGTATTGATGTTCAGAGGAGAGAAAATAATAGTCAAGTTACCCAAGAGGTGATACCTGGCAGTTGCTATAGTACCAAACTGCCATGGCTAGGTCATTTGGTTACAAATGGTGTTCCTGTGGGCTTCACTGGATGAATAATTGTATTTTAAAGTTACTTTAACAATGCACCAACTTGAACTTATTATTGCATGCCATTTTAATGCTATTTATATTCATATACAACGCTACAGAAATTTCAATAATAATCATATACTTTCCAATTTATAGGCTTGAAATCTTTGAAAGTTTTGATTCTAGTATTTTTGTCATTTACAGTGTGACTGGTGACACATTTTTAAACATGCTGTTCCCATTGCCTTCAACAGGAACTATTAGGTATTGTGAGTCTGAAAAACAATACCATACCATCACAATAATGGTCACATTATTCAATCCTAAATAGATTTTGGTGGGGTTTTTTCAGTTTGGTTTTTTTTTTTAAATATATTATCTAATTAATTGACAAATAATTGTTTCCCTATACGTATTTATTACACTGAGATTAATGTTCTGCCCAGCATCTATGTATTCCTCTAATCTCCTAATTAAGTGAACTATATACCATGGACCAGATTCAGTAATGAAGTAGAGATTGCTTGGAGGAATTAAGCTTTGATGCTAATGAGGTTAAAAACAGTATTGATGCTCTCATTCTGAGATTACAGTCAGTGGTTATACCAAAAAATTGGTTTAATTTTCTGTGGGAGAAGTTGAATTGTAGGAGATAAAATAAAAGAGTTGTCAATGTTTTAGTTGCTTACTAAAGTATCCTGGTTTCTCAGAATTCTCTTTAAGAACATAATAGTTGCTAAGGTAACCCATATCTAATACTAGTATATTGTTTGAGAAGAGAATATAACCTGAATTGTTAAATAGCAAAATATCCTCTTCTAATTTCCTAACTGAAATATGGCCTTACAGAGGGAATTTATACTCATCTAAATTCAGGCAATTTACATTAAGTTTATGGTGATGTACTGGAAATGACAATTTGTCTTCCCTGCCATTCCCCAAGTGTTTAGTGCTCACACATCCTAATTTGTTCATTCAAATCCTTGTTGGTCCACTGGGACTGCACAGATAATCTGAAAGATGCAAAGTAGCTTCAAATTAAATAGTAAATAATGAAAGAACACTAAGAACATGATAATACTATCTGCTTGGCATTTTGGTATCTCAAATGTATAAACATTTACAAAAACAGAAAATATTTTCTCCAAACACAAGACTGAGTCTTCCTTCTGCAAAGCGTGGCAGTGACCACAGTCACTTAACTTGTTTAACAAAGTGTAATTCATGCAGAAAAATCTCAATTATTCATTTTTATTATTGATAACCTTCAGAATGTGTTTTTGTTTAGACAAAATAAAATCTCATGGGGCTTCCCTGTGGGAGCAGGTGGGAGAAATCTCACCAGAATTAGCCATGCAGAGATCTCTTTGGCTGAGTGTCCTTGCAAAGTCACTTCCCTCTCCCCTGCCTCCCCTGTTCTTGCCCTCTTCTTGCAGTGTCTGTCCATCATGCCCTGGAAAAACCATACCACAATATATATTCAGTGATCATTGGTTGTAAATAATGCCTTTTTAATATCATCTCAAATTATCTGTTTATCTTTTTTTTTGATTAAAAAAAAAAAGGTTTATTTCTGAGATAGTGCTTTGTTGGGGTTGCAGAAGAGCATTTTCTGACTTGGTCAAAATATAAACTTGTGGTTAGCCAGTATCTTTCAGTCCAGTATGGTAAGGCAGCAAATCACTTTGTTTTCTTTCTGTTGAACCCCACTTTATCCAGTGTCTGCAGTTTACAGAAAGTCATATTTCTTATGAGCTGGAAAATTCAGGTACAACCAGTGCCTCACAGTTTGGCTTTTTATTTAAACTGATAATAAGCCCTACATCTAACCACTTCCTAGATTACAGTGAATAGCAGCTTGTGAAATGACAATTAAATAAAGTTTAGCAAACCACTGTTTTTGATGTCTTGTGTTCTGTAATTAGCTCCATATAGTCTACATTAAATCATCAGAAACTGACAGTATTGCTGAATCAGTGAAAGGAAAAATAAGAGACACGGGGATATTTTAAGCATATATGCAATTCAAAGCATAAATATTAACTTTTCAAATGAATGTTAAAAATGGTATGAGGGGAATACCATGAGAGGTGCCTCTTTAAAAGGCTTTGCAACTCTTTTAAAATTCTGCTATTGAAATACTAAATTGAAGAAAACCTTCACCTCTTTCAAAAGTGACAGTAAGGTATAGCAGATAGCAGCACTTTGTAAATGGGTTCTGATTAGTGCAGTGTTAGTGTGCAGCACTTCCTTTCTTGTGCAGGTGTTTTGACTTTGTAGCTTTCCAGCAGAGTGAGCGTGCAAAACCAGAGTAGTGTGAAAGGAGGAAACCAGATGAAGGTCTGTGCACAGGGGGACATCCCTTTAAGCCAGTGTGGCTGCTGTCAACAGTCTGGTGACAGGATTGGGACCACGATCGATGCCTGAATATACTTTATACTTATACGTTTAAAATGTCACAAGCAAGATTAATGGCCTGGTTGAGAACATGAATCAGCATCATTTTTTATGATTTCTGTTAGAAAGAGGAACCACACCCATACTATGTTAGCAAGCCCAAATGAATATAATTATCTGTCTAGCTATGTCAAGATACTTCATCTAGTTGACCATGAAATTAATTAGAGGTTATTAGGGAATTTGGTCACATCTGTGGACAGTGACATTGTTATAGCTGAAGATATCAGCCTTAATGGAAGACAACTGATTAACTAGCAATCATCAGGAGAATGATATTTTCTCTAAAAAATACTGGATTTATTGATACTATGGGTTTATTACTTGGCAGATGCCTTCTTTCCTTCTTTTCTTTTTTTGTCAAGGAAAGAGCTGAAAAGGAATTGCATATACAAAGGAAAACGTATATTTATTCATTATAGTGAAAGTAATTAGATTGTTTTGAAGATTTATTTCATTTTTAATAACACCAAGAATCAGGTTGAGGCAGTTGATTATAGTGGTGCCTTAAAATTCAACCTGTTCTATTTTAATGGATTTGTTCATGCTGTAAGCAGCACCAAATTTCATGGGAGACTAATAGAAATAGAATGAAGCAGTCTGCTTTCAAACCATCTTTGAGGGATCAATTTTAAATAGCTTTGAAAAAGTAGAGCGTGGCAGAAATGCATCTACTTTTGTTTTATAGCTGATACTAAAACCATCTTCTCAAGTGTGTTGTATTACATACTATTTTGAGGTTTCAAAGAAATTGTAAATGATACTGCCAAAGGAGCTTCTGCTACTCCCAAGGAAACAACTTTTATTAAAAAGCCTGTGACTCCCTAATTTTCTTCAAGAGAAAGTAGCTAAATTAAAATCCAAAATTGGAGTAGTTTCATTTTAATTGAGGGCTTGTAGGTTTGACATTCAACTAAAAAAAAAAATGTATTTTTCTACCAGTTATTCTATACTTAGGTATACTGGTATGCAGTTATTTATTTTTATATGTACCATTAGTTTACTAAATCCAAAGGGTTAAAATGTTCAAATGGATGAAGAGTTACTGAGGAAAAAAAGTATTTGGTTATGTATTCAGGAGAGCTTCTGGCATAGTTAATGAAAAAAGATTTTAAAATTATTTAGAATTAATTTGTTTCTAAAATTCAGCGTGTCCCTCAGCATAACTTTACAGATCTTCTAGAAAGATCAAGGTTACCAGGTAGATGTTTTGCAAGACAGTCACAGAGATGCAAGGCTGGAAGGGAACTCAGTGGGACTGGACCTTTTCTGAGCAATTGTCCTGCTCCATGCAGGGAGCAGATACACTAAGTTCATTCTTGCAAGATTCTAGTGCTGGCCCTGTAGTCCAGGGATGAAGATTTCAGAGATTCCCCATATCATCTGTTGCACACTTTTACATTGTGTAAAGCTTTTTTCAAGCACTTAAAATAAATAATTCTTGCCATTGATGGACTAGGGAACAGCTGATCATCTGATGCTCTTTTGCATGTTTGTTATCTCCTGTCAGCCTGGTCTTGTCAAGATGAAAGAAAGTTGTATCACTTAATCTTTTATTGCTTTTGTTTTCATCTTGCTCTTTCATGTGAATATCCTGTTTCTCTCTGCCTGTGTCTCACAAGTGCTGGAGATAAATCTGAGCACTGTATTTCAGCTGAGACCTCTCTAGCAGCTCAATATATGTTTTTATGTTGTTCTGAAAATATCGGAATGGGTCCCATCCTCTCTTATTCAGGTTTTGGTCTTCTCTGTAACACTGTTTATTCTGCTTCAGACTCTACTTATGAATTTGCATTTATGCTTTTAATATTTTACTCCTAAATGCAAGGGACTCAAAAATACTTTTTCTTAAATATCAAAGTATAATGAGGTAACATGAAATGCTTGATGACACCAAGATGGATATATTGGGACAGAGATGAGGTTCTTTCCCTGCAAAGTAATGCTTTGTTCAAGGACTTTTTTTACCTTAAGGCAGGACAAGCTCTGATTTGCAATGTCTGCTGTACAGGAATGTTGGGTGTGTTCATTTTATTGTGATATGAAATGAAAAGAAAGCTGTTGTGGAATGCAATTTAACATGTGTACTGCAGGGTCAAATTAGCGTTCACTGTAGAAGTAATTTTCATTGTGCATTCACAAATACACTTTCCAGTTGTAACAAATGGTCATTCCTTTAACATTTGATTCCTTCAATTCCATTTAATGTTTGATGAACCTCCTGTGAGCATACTGGGATAAGTAAACATTTTCTTTAGATCACCTACCCATTTCCAGTGGGGAAGTTCCTAGAGGGAACTTAAACACTGGTTCATTCACCGACTCCAAACACTGTTGTTTAATTTGATTAAGCTGCTGTATGTGTTTTGAGTAAAATGAGTAATTTAAAAAAAAAGTCTGCAGACATGGTGTCCTCTAATATATGGCTGGCCATATCCCCTGTTATAGAAGAGTGTACAAAAACTTCTGTTCAGAACAGCTGCATTTATGTTGACTGTTTATTCCTTGTCAGCTGCTGTCAGTCAATTAAGAACTAGAGCATTGTGTATAGAATATAGAAGAAAGGCTTCTGTAAGTCGTAAATATAGCAGACACAGCTTTTCCCTGCTTGAATTTTAGGTGTGTCTATACATGCAGTGATTAACAGTCACAGTAACCCTATTTGCAGTAAGATCTGAGCAAACAGATCAGATGTAGATTACATCTACATGTCCCCTGCCATCTGACTGCAGGAATCTCTTTTCACACAGATTCATTTGGCCACTTTATTTGCTGTCAGCTCAGCTACAATGTTATTCCTCCTTTTTGATGTTAATTTCATATTGTAAGCAAAACTCAGGTTGTCCTGTTCTCCTGACTGAAGGAAAAGGTGTTCTACAATTCAGCCTTCAGGTATATATACTGGACTTGCGTAGTATCAAAGTTTCAGGGGAAGATCCTAAGCTCTCTAGAATCCTATTCTGCTAAAATTCAGCTAAACCTTGGATCCAGGGTCTCTGTACAATAAATATAAACTGTAAAAAGACTAAAAATATAACATTAGAAATATTGAGAAGAGATATTCTCTTTCTTGCTCCCAGTATTTGATATATAAATCTTTATAAAGTTTCCCTTCTAGAAGGGAATTGCAGGTATAATACAACATTCATCAAAATAGGACAACCTAGAAAATTACATTTAACTTTATATTTACAAAATGAAGGTAAAGGGTTTATTTATAGCAGCATTTGAAAAAAACACTTGATTTAGCTGTCAACTCATGCATTTGAATGTCCATGAAGGAATATTTTAGTGCAAAGTGATGTCACTACTATTTAAAACAGTCACTAAATACCCTATTGCTTTAATCACAAGGACAGTTCAAGCACAAAACAAAAAGGAAGCTCCCTTAAGAGCTTAGGGTTGAAACATAAAAATGTAATTGTGGGTATATTCAGAAAGTCATCAAGCAATGAAATATTGGTGTGGTTTTAGAAGGGTCTCTGTAGAGTTCTACTTTAACTCTGTAGAGTTTCTACTCTTCAGTGGGAGCTATATGAGGAGAAAATACTACATGTTTTGGAAAAGTCAGCAAATAGCCAATATAGAGTTTTGCCCTGCAAATGGGTACAAGACTGCAATGACCTCTTAACAATGGGCTAGATTAAGCAGGAAATAAACTTTAAATGTCCTTAAATACTGTGATGAGTAGTTAATAAGGGAGAGTTGAAAGGAAGGCCCTAAGACAGGGAGGACAGAGTTACTACCTGGGAAACTATTTTCTGTTTCCAAAACTTAACCTGCAGCAATCAGCAGCAGTCCCATGAGATGTGAATAGCTGACCACCTGTCCTGCATGTCCCCTCACACGTTCCACACCTTGTAAGGATTCACTGCAGCTGCTAATTTGTTTAGGACAGTTCTGTGAATATAAAAATGGAAATGCTATCAGATATGAAGGTTATGATTTTTAGACATTGGGGGATTTGCCTGTTTTATAGCCTTGCTGCAAGCACATGACAAGATCTTGCTCCAAAGAAAGATTTTGTGAGATTGTGATGAGAAAAATTGGACTTCAGTAAATTATTTTGGTACTTCATTTTGCCTATACACAGTCTACTTTCAGTCATTTTCAGCAGGTATTTTATCTGTATATACACACGAACACACTTTATACCCTTTAAAATGTGTATATAGAAGTTAATATTGCCCATGGTCTGAATTAGACTAAATATTTTTATTAAGAATTTAAATTGTCCAAGACATAGCATTATCTATGGGCTATAGCTTTTTGAAGTTGCAGGTATAGCCTTCCCATGTGCTCATGCATGAGACAGGAACAGCCAGTTTTAAATGCATATCATAAATTTGGTTTGCAAATGTTATAATGAAAGTTACTCTGTAGTTCAGAAATCAAAATATTTAGCAGTCGTTACTAGGATACAAAGGGTAGACTTTTTCTTATGGCATATATATATATATAGTTATATGGTGTGGGGAGAGCTCACTCTAAATTTTGTTTTAAAGTCTCATTTAGAAGAGAGAAATGTGTAAAAAGAGAGTGCTCACTAAAATTAAGATTTTGGAAGTAGTTATGGTTTAAATGGTACTCTGCCACACTTAATAGGAACCCAGACTCTGGGATAATAAACATATAGTTTGTGTATCTACAGTAATTTGAAAATTATTAAAAAAGACAAATTATTTCAGGAAGTAACTCAAGATTACTGAGTTAATGACATTACTGACATACTGATTTGACTTTGAAGTTTCTTGTCTTGGACATAATCTATGCCATAACTTGTTCTATACTATTATCACAGGCTAAGTGTTTGCTTTTAAATGTTTTTTGTTCAACTCAGTGAATTTCGACTTCATCAGGTCCTGGTTTCAGAATAGTCAGGCTGGGTCTTTGCCTACTGAGACAAAATGTGACCAAGTCTTGAGATGTCTTACATTTGTCTGAGTCTTCTATATGGAATCCTATTCACTACCATGTCCACAAATTCCGAGTACAAGAAAATACAATTAAAAACCTATTAGAAAGGTAGAAAAATGGCATCAGAATTTGACTTCCCTTGCAAGTATCTGATTAAATCTGCAAGCTTTCTGGATTCTGGGGTTTGCAGCAGTTACATGATTCATGGCTTGAGATCTCTGCAGTTGCCAAAGATACTGGCAACACAGCTTTGCTTGATCAAGAAGAGTTGTTTATACAATTCTTCTTTCCTTAATCAGCTGGAAGAATAAATCAGTGAATGAAAGTTCTTACCAAAAAGAATACAAGATTCACTGGGTCATTTTGTAAAAAAAACAAATACTTCCAGTAAAGGAGAGGCAGGTAATTTGGTAGTGCTTAATGAAATACTCATAAAGTAGCACATGCTGCTTCAATGAGACTTACCAGATGCACTGAAAAAATGAATAACCTGCACCTGCATCCAAGATATTTGGGTCTGTGTATATATTTCTTAGGAATGGAAACCTCTAAACTATCATGATGGAGTGTATTGATTATAAGATCTCACATACAATACAGTGCTGAGCATCAGTTTTCTTCTTTTTGCCTTTAAAATGAATTACTGTGATTTATTACCAATACATGCAATCACAGAAAAAAAAAAATCACAGTGTATTTTATGCATATATAAACACAACTATTTATTTATACATACATGATTATAGATATTTATGATGAGTGACCAATCACTAAAGTTTTTTGAAAATAGCTTACAGAGATTATTCCTATTGATGGCATCATTAATGAGCTAGCTCTAATTGTGTCAGCTCTGTCTTCACAAAGTGTCTCTTACACCTATACTGTCTATTTCAAAAGGTGTCAGTGTGCATGAACTTCAAGCAAAAAGCTGCAATTTGCTAGAGGAATGCTGATGATTAGTGACATCCTGTGCTTGGATCCTTCCTTGGGAGCATCTTGCAGTTGTTTTCAGCCCAATTAGAATTCCAGGCCTTCTCTGTGAACTGCACAGAAACTCTGTTTAAAGGAATATTTAAACATTTTCAAAAAACATTTTATCTCACGTTTAGCCTGAGGAAATGTTATGATGTTAGTTAAGCTGTTATCCAATGCTACAGACTATCCAGTGCTAGCATCCAATGCTAAAGACTTTTGCATGTCTTTATTCTTTTATTCTCACCTGTGATAGCAAAACCAGAAAGGCACAAATTTTCCCTTGTGATCTCTGGAATCTTTCTCCTGTTGGTGATTATGGAGAGTAGAGTTTACATATTATTCAGAAGGCAATCCTCAAAATGCAGTTACCAAAATATGGATGTAGAGCTTGGAAAGAGATCTCTGGCTTTAAGATGTAAATTGGTGCAAGGGCATGCATGGATACTCATCAGCAAGTGAGGTTCTCAGTGAGATGAAAGAAAAACCCTGCACACACACGAGGAGAGCCTAAACAAGCTTTTGATAAGAGGCTGCAGCACACTCTAGGAACAGAGAATTTAGGGAGCCTGTGGAAGGCAGAGAGCTGAAGGCCCAGGAAAGAGGGGTGCTGTCCTCCTGCAGATTGGTTCTCATTTGCAGAAGCATTAAATTGAGGAGGGCTGGTACCCCTCTATCTGTGTGTCATTTGACTGGCAGAGGCTGCATCCCTGAAGCGAGGCCAGCTGAAAGAGAGGGCTGTTTAATTCAGTGCTGCTGGAGCTTATTTCACCAAACCTATGGCTCAGAGCTCCAGGGTGATGTGCCTCCCATGCAGCCATCCTTGCTGCTGTGATAGTAACTTCATCTAAAGCAGTAAAAAGTGCTGCAATGGATGGGAGCTGTGGCAGCCTTCCTGACTTCCTTCTCTGCCATGTGCAGTAAACATCCTTGCCTTATTCCTGGTTTTGGCAGCCTAAATGGATTATCTGCCTCTGTGGCTTCTTTCTTTTTTTTCCCTTTTTTTTTTTTTCTTTTTTCCTTTTTTTTTTTTTTTTTTTTCCCCTGTTCTTTTGCTTAAGGCATAAGAAGAAGATCCTGGAACTTGATTTCTCCAGTGTTTGCACACCGGCCCAGCTACAAATCATCTCACTTCCTTCTGCCTTGCAACTTGAACAGGAAGGACTAACACCTTCTTAGCAGTGCTCATTAATGTTGCACAGAGAAAGTGTCTTCATAAAATGAGAGACTTTGACAAGTGCTTTTTCTTTTGTACTGCATAGATGCAAGCAAGTAAAAGTGTGTGCTTTTTCAGCTAGGTCAGGATTCCTGGAGGCTTTTCACACCTATTACTGGGTGTACTTGTGGGAGAAAACAAAGAGCCATTGTTATGCGGAGAAATTTGTGTCCTCAGGGCAAACTGGAAGGAGTTGGATATCTGCTTTCTCTCATAGCTTCTAATGATGCTTCTAGGAGGGTTACCTGTGATTGTAAATGAAGAAAACAGGCTCCTGTTACAAGAATGTGCATGTACTCTAAGTTTCAAAAGCATATCTTTAAATCTAAGCAGGACTTGGAGTGTTCCTATATAATAATTAAAAAAACTCCAACAAACTCTAAGGATATTTCATTAAAAGAAATATGTTATTTTTTTCAAATTACTGATCCTCCTTGGGTTTCAGGGGAGACTAGGTTCCTTTGAGGTTTTTATAGAGTCCCTTCTCCTTTGATTAAACTACACTGATGTTTATTAGCTTCTCTGAACTGTGCCAACTGATGAATGGGTCATAACTCAGAAACTGCTTGACAATATTTTCTTCAAGACAAGAAAGGGAAAAAAAGTGGGGATTTCTTTTGTGGGGAGGTAATTATTTTAGACATAGTACTCAGTGCTTGTAAGTGTCCTGTCATGCCAAGTACTTGACTCACTTGTTTTTGTTTTTCCAGTCTTAGTGCTTGCATTATTAAACATTAAATTCCTTACTCCTGGCGGCATTACGTTACTATTTTTTGCCTCTCCTTTAACTGGAAGAGGGTAGTGTTAGTACCTTGAGACTCTTAGCCTGAGAAACAAGAACAAAATAAAGGGTTTTCTTAGATCATAATAGTGCTTAAGAGCTGATCTTGTGTAGATTGTAGATCAGTGCTGTTATGTGCTGAATTTTTTAGCCTTGGAGCAGGTACAATGCAAGGGAAGAACAGACAGATACTGGCAAACAGGAAAGGTTATAACATCCAGTCTCATACCCAATTTTATACCTGGTATCTGTCTAACACATTTCTGGGCTCTACAGGTAAACCCGTAATGAGTATTTTAAAAATTTGGTTGTATTCATTCTCTCACAGAACTTGTGAGATCAAGGAATTGCCTTTGTGCTTATTTTACAGATTTGATAAGGCTGTGATACAAACCTGTATACTGTGAAATTCCTGGTGCCAGAGTGAATCTAAAACTGTATTTGTATTAGCAGCTGCTGTGCTTTCAGTTGTGATGGCTTTGCTATTGCAGGTCTATGCTTCTTTTTCAGAAGTTTGCCTCTTGTTTATTATTTAGCCACATACACAGTCATGCTGGCATAGCAAGGAGATACTACTTTCAGATGCCTTACATTATGAAGGTTTGGCCTAAATACTGTGCTCAGGATAACAAAAGAAATGTGTGTCAGAACAAGAAATTAATCATAAGTCTTCAAGTTAGGCTACATACTAAATCATACTTTAGGCTTAAACTTCAACTTGATAATTTTAAATTTGTTTGTTGAAATTTTTGTTCAGATCTGCTGCTTCAGTGAGGGTTGACTTCTTATTCCACTTACAACAGTGTCCTACTCCTTTCCCTTTGAAAAAGAGGCTAGATGGAGTAGTTTTGATTCCTTAATAGGGCACAACTAACATTGTAAACACCATAAGACACATTTTAGTCCCTAAATCTTTTCTGGGACACTGTTATGTGGGATGTTCTGGACTAGATAGTCTTGTGACATTAGTCTGTATAATTTCCATCCTTTTTTCCAAGCCCATATCTTTAACTGTTGCCTAAATTTTGCCTATTGTCCTGTCCTGTATGTTTGTAAACAATTTAGGGGATTTCTGTGTGGTATTTGTTTTGATAGAGCTAAGTGCATTTACAGAAATACAGTGTAAGCAAACCTGAAGAAATTTCTGTTTGATCCAACACTAATTGTCATTCTTGGCTGTTGTGCAGGCCAGCAGAAGTTCAATGTTTTCTGCTCTGATTTTCATCCTGAATCATTTTAACTAGCAGTAAATATGCAACTGTTTGTCTCTGTCTTGGTTCTAAGCATATTTATGCTTATTAAAGTAATTTGAAATTGTTTCCAGAAGCAAACCACAGTTGTTGGTTTTAAACCAGAGGAATCACAAAGAGAACTTGATGTATTTGTCAACTCTATCTTGACAGAAATTATTCATGTTCAGGAGAAAAATAAGAAAGGTGATCTCAAACCTAAAACATTGGTATGAGTTGAGAATGTGTTGCTATGACAGAAAAAGTGTTTACTGTCAATTAGTATTTATTATAGCAGAGTTTGGAGAACATCACTTCCCAGAAAATGGTTTCCATCAAGGAAGATATTTTGGATAGCTGCAGTATTTGGACAGCAGAAGTGGTCTTGGCTTGTATCTCCCCTGTCAGATAAATAAAACTATGTTAATCAAAGGTTGATTATTTTTTAGCTGGCCTGTTAGAGAAGACATGAGAGATTTCTGTTGAGTAAATTAAGTGATGCCATCTATAGGATAAATGTCCAGTTTACAGATGGCTGCTTCATTATCAGATCATTATCTCCATCAATGTTGAGCAGTAAAACAGCAAAGAGATTATCAGTGGTCCTCCTGGGAGGCTTTCCCACCCCCATTCTCCTGTGCAATGGCATCTATCCCTGACACCCACTGAATGCTGATATCATAGCTCTGCACAGAGTGCCTTGAGAGCACCAGAGTGTCAGGTGTGCAGGTGGGGTGAGGCACCCGAGTAGGACTGCCTGGAGAAATACACATTCAATTGCAACAGGAGTGATAGACTTTACTATAAAGTGACTGAAAGCTTCAGGTAAGAAGCATTTCAGCATTTCTGAGTTGCTGCTATGGTGCTACTTTTCAGAGTTATGCTGAAGTTCCACATTTGCTTGCTCTAAAAGGTGTGTACCATCAATGAAGTCAAGATCCAATTTCTTGCTTTAATTTCAAGTAACTTCTCCTTTGTGCTCTGAGAGTAAAACCTTATTGCATGTATAAACTCTGCCTATAGATGTCAAACTTTGAAAAAGTCAAGTGAAATTATAAATTGTATAGAATTCCAATACATAGTTTTAGTCACTGGAAGGAGTACCACTTATGCTGCCCTGGATGTTCTTTCCAAAAGATTTAAATTATAAAATAATTAGTATCCACTAGCAAGTAAAAACAGTGTAAAGTATAATTAGAAGTACAATTTATCTTGAACAGTTTATTGAATTGAGATTTCATAAAGGTTATTATGTCACAAATTCAATATACAGCATTTGTAGCTTTATGATATCAATTGTCTTTAATCTTTGGTACATTTTAACTGATACATAAATTGACTAACATTAAAGATTATTGGAAAAATCATTCTTAATCCTGAGATCCTAATGACTTCATTTTAAAACATTCAAAGTTGTATAATGTTGCTGTTTCAATTACTTTTTCTTTCTGTTTTGGGTCGCTATGAGAATGACTAGAAAGTGATGGCAACTTTGTGTTACCATTAAGTGCAATGATTTCACCATATCCTCACAACATTTTGACTCAAGGAAATGCTTATTGAATCCAGAATACCATAAACTGATGGATTACTTGCTACATACATATTGTTTAGTGTGCATGTTATAAGTTGTAATTATGGGAATAGATTCTAGATCAATACATTTTCTTCTAGAATTCACCTGTTTCTCTGGCAACAAAAATCCCAGCAGAAGTAAGACACTGAAGCAAATTCTTCAGCTGGAAACAAAATAGATTTCTTTTTTTTTTTGTTTAATTCAGTTATTAGTTCTACCACTGATTTTGTTTTTCACGTTAGTAAAACTTTGCACCTGCAAATCAGGAAATGTGGCTGTTACAGCATTGTGGAGAAAAACAGGAAGAAAAGTTTTGGAATGTTTATTTTTTTGACCATCTGAATTACAGTCACAGCACTGGTCTAAACCTTGCTAAGTAGCGTATTTTGCTAAGAGCAACTATTTAAATTATAGACCAGAATCTGTTGATTTATTATCATAATGTAATAGATGGATCAACATGTTACTATTTTTAATGCAGGCAATGGAGCAAAGAAATATTTTAATATTTTGAAAACCACATTCATCCAGAATGGGAAACAACTGTTTCACCAACTCTATTGGAAATGAGTAGCAAGATGGAAATATTGTAAAATTAACAGTAGCAGAACACTTAATCTATGTTTTGTAATATTTTTGCAAGACTTCCAGTTAAAAAGCAGTACAATTCCTTCTAGTAGCTGCATTTCTTGAAGATGTAGAGAGAGAAAGCCTTGAAGCAAAAAATAGGAAGGCCATGGTGGTTACTCCCAATTTCTGCTCTTTCAACCACATATTTAGCTGAAACCAAAACTGCATATTTAACAGCGTTTAGAGGACAGAAAATAAAATATTATTGATATGGGATATAGCTACCACAGGAATATATATTTTTGAAAACTTCTTCTGAGTGAGTAGTGTTGCAAGAATTATTTTACTAAATCTTCTTTTCTGGTATAAATGTTACATTTCTCATCAATTTCCCTGATCATTTTGAAAAGGTAAATGACTACCTACCATTGATGGAAAAAATTACAGTATATTCACACTTCACATTACAGTACAGAGAGTGCCATTTTGACACTAAGTGGTATGAAGATTTTTAAATATAAATATCTATATAAACACGTATTCTTGTCCTTTCCATCCCCTAAATCTGCAGCAGCTTCAAATTTTTCTTCATCTTCCTTTCATGATCCAGATGAATTGCTCTGGTGCAATTCACCAGATCTGTGGGGATAATGTCTGCAGTAAGTCTGCATACAGAAAAGCCTAAAGCCTAAACTTCAGAAGCAGCTTCCTACTTAGGCTTACCTTCCTGCCTTTACTTTTTTGAAAATATAAATAAATACATAATTTTTAAACAGATTGTAGAGTGAACAAAAACAGATGCCTCACTTTGCTTGAATTGTCTGACTGAGTACTTCTGTCCACTGAGTTTGCATTGTGGAAAATTAATTTTTCAGGACTCAATTTCAATGTTTAAATACTTTTTATTTTATTTGGAACATTTTTTTCTTTTCATAAGGGAGAAATAATTTTAGTTATACCAGATGTTGTTATTACTCTGTTCATCATTGTTTAACCAGAAACATAATTCTTACTACTGTATTAAACACAACTGGTGGGGTTTTTTATCTATAGATGAGAGCAAGAATATTTGCTGTCTTTGGGGTGTGTTAATATTTTGCATTGAAGGAGAAGAAGACAAAGATTATGGCTAAGTTTCTGAGGAAAGACAGAATGTGAAATGTTTCATATTTCTAGAGGGCTTTGGGAAATGCCATTAAATGGGGCCTTATTTTTAAATCACCCTTTGTTCTATTTCTAAAGTCCCACCTGTCACTCAGCGAACATCTTCAAAGGACAGGTGTAGTGGCATGCTGGCTGTAAGGCTGGAAGTGTAAGAAGTAGGCAAACTGCAGTGGGAGTTTGTTTACAATTACTGCTAAAGAATAATTAGGTACTTTTTGACTCTTGTCATTTGTCTTATTAGATAAACTGTACTTTGGAAACAAGCTATCCACTTATAAACTTTCCCAGCTATGTAACTTGGTAAAGCACAGCACTTTGTCAGAGCTGGTCCATTAAGCCTCTGACTGGTGCTCTTCTCTTGGGTTTGATTGCAGCACCACACAGAAGCCCCCAGCCCATCACTGCTGCCCCCATCAGCCTTGCCCTTGGATGTATTAAACAACGCCGTTGCTGGATTTAGCACTGTGGAAGACCTTATCCGCTATCTTGAACCAGATCGGTGGCAACTGGATTTGGAAGATTTGTACAGGCCAACGTGGCAACTTCTTGGGAAAGCATACATTCATGGAAGGAAGTCAAGAGGTAATTTACTCTTCTGTCTGGCCTTGCAGCTTTCTACGGGTATGATTTCTTGACAAAGGATTTAGAATGTTCTTCACCTTGATTTTTGGTTCCAAGAAAGGAATACGAAGAGAGAGCAGATACCATGGTTGTTAGCTGTCTCACCATTGCAGTATTTGAAAAAGGACAATAGCTAAACTCCAAATGTAAAGGAATTTAGCAGGCTAGGTCAGCAAATGGGAATCAAAAAATCCCCAAAAAAACAACAAAACCAACAAAAAAACCAAAACAGCAGCAAACACAGTAGTTAGTTTCCTGTAGGGAACCTGGGAGATCTTTATTTCCCTAAGGCAGGGCATCTTGATGGGGTAGTATTTTAAATTCGTGGCTTTATTTTATTATGGAGGGCAAAAACTTTATTTTTATTTGAGGTAGGTAGGTAATGTCTTACTGTATCATGTGAATGATTGTTTATTTCCCTAGAATTTTTCCAGTCTCTACATGAAAAGAATTGAGAGCAATTACCCAAACGTTTCTCTTTGATGACAGCTTAGGAAATACCATGTGTACGTGGCTGGGTTATCATGCAGTTGTCAACTTCATCCGAAGTTAAGTAGATTGTGTTTTCAAAATTTGTAGATCTATTGAACAGCAACTCATTTTCTTCCTTCTCCATCTGACACTCATGAATTTCCTGCCACATCCCATCCAGATGCTACCCACTATTTCATGTTTATGGATAACACGTGGATGGATAGTGTGAAGGCCATACCGCCTTCCTTGCCCACCATACAGCATGGAAAGGAAAACATATGAGCATAACTGAACAGACTTCCCTCTTGGTGAATGTAAACTAAAAGGTTATCATCTGATCAGCAAGAAAAGGGAGGAAGTAGAGCCTTTCATTGCTCAAATTTAAGGGTTTGACAGTTAATTCTTAGATCAGAGCCCAGAAATCAACCTTTGTACCCTATCACATTGCTGTAGCTGTGCATAGAGAAGCTAAATTATAAGCCAAGGAGGAGGAAATGTCTTTAAAAGCTCTCAAATAGTCATTTAACACTTCCTTAATTAAAGAGATTTAGTATTTGCCAAATGCATGCCATAAGCACACTGTAAGTGGGAGAAAAACAAAATGCAGGTGTTGGATAACATCAACATAGACAAAAGAAATTCCCTGCAAGACTCATCTTAGAAAGAAACTATCAGAGTAAATCTTTTAAAGACTTCTAATTAGATGCTGAAATAGATTTTTTTCACTGAATAAACATATCATGGTATTGCTACATTTGACTTAGAGACCACCCTCAGACTGTATTACTGAGTCTGTAATATAATAGCCTGAGGTGGAAAATATGTCCAGTTGAAATGACATACAACTATTCAATAGAAAGGAAAAGCAAAACCGTTTTCATCCTTTTTCTTTTTTTTTCCCCATGTTACTCTCTCAAGCAGCATGTTTGCTGTCTTTTGAAACCTTTTTAAGAAATGTTTGTCAGAAATGCCTATCCTAATTTTTGGTTTTGTTCAAACTTTTTGATTCATGATTAGATCAGTTTCATTTTTGCAGTGTTTCAGTGTAGAAGCTAAATTACTGTCCTGTTTTCATAAACAAGTTACTAAAACTGTATCTCACTTTATGTAGAGAAATGTCCTCTACTCCTACGTAATAATTTGTATAAAAAGACTATATTTAGACAACCTAAATTCCAGAGAACTTCTGTCTCTGATGTTTTCTCTGGATGAAATATTTCCAAAAACTTCTAGTCAGGAAAGGAGAAACAACCAAGTTCAGAAGCTTTGATGTCTAAATATAGTCCTAAATTCCTTTATACTATTAAACATGCTTAAAAATAAAATATATTTTGCTGTGCAAAGAAAATTATCCCATCCCTTCCCACTGAAATCTATGTTATAATCATTAGATCATATTCTGAAATCTCCTTAAGGAGGAAAAAAATATATTCTAAATGATAGAAAAAAATATCAAAGCATAGTCCTTAGCGGTTGTGGTTTTTGTACAGTTATGTGACTTTTTTTTTTTATACCCCACTTCTTGCCTGAGACTTTGTTACAGCTCCTATTGCAGAAGCCAGTAAGAAACTTACATTCCCAGGAACATCTCCAAAGTGCTTAGGAATGAAAACCGTTCTGCTGCTATCTGTGCTCACACACAAGTGCCCCAACCAGAATTTAATTTGTTTCATTGACTTTGAGAGCGGTATCCAGCTGGAAAAATGTTCTGGGAAGGAAGTTTCCCTGTGGTATTCTATACACATCCAGAAGATGCCAGAAAATTGCATTGCCCGTTGCATAACACAATTAATTTCAGGCTGCTGTGAACATGGATTAGTTCAGTTGCGTGTGCCAGTGTCTTGAAATACACTTTACTGTAGGCCTACCTGCGTCTACATTTTTTCTCCTTCACTTATTTTTATTTTAGTGTTTCCCATTTATGTGCTACTGCAGAGCCTTTCAGTCCTCTGGAGCTAGTGCTAGACAAAAGAACCTTGACTGTTGTGTCAAACATGATACATGAGTGGAAGCCAAGTTGAAGGAGTGTTTAAATGTTCACATTATAACAGGTACTGTAACTCAGTGCACTTGGGAAATCCACATAACCTTTTATTGTGGTTAAGTAAACACTTTTAAGGGAATATATACATTCTCTCATCTAGCTTCATGCCCACAGTGTGTTAAAATAAATTTTGAACAGACAGCTACTCTTTGAAAAAATAACAGCTTCATTCACACACTTCAAAGAAGTGATTATATAAGCACTAGATAAATTTGCCACAGACCTTTTAATGAAATTGAATTACATAAGGTAGGGCAAGGGTTCATTGTGATGTATCATAGCAATATACCTAAGTACATTTTAAAGCATGGAAATCAAACATGACATTTGTTCATCTCTCCTGAAGCCTGCTGTAAAAGTATAGCACACTGAAAGGTATCTCCTAAGAGCTGACTGTGTGTTCTCCAACAGAACCCTTTTAAAATTAATGTCTGCAGGTCTCGGGGGTTGAGATCAAATTAATTCCTTTTTTGTGACAAAATGTGTAACATGCTGTTTATTTTAGTGCACTGTTCTTTTCTCTATAACTACACCTAGCTGTAGGTATGGAAATTGATGCATTCTTCTGCTGCTGCCTGAAGGCAGGAGGCAATGGAGAAGGACATCACCACACAAGGATCTCTCCCACTGTTCCGTGGGCCTGCTGGAAGAGGTGTCAGTGCCCAGTTTCCACCTTCAATATCTCATGCTGAAGGGCTGAGCAGCACATAAGCTTAGCTCCTTCGAATTTGCTGGAACAAGTATATCAGTCTCTGCAGAAACAATCTTCCAGCAGAAAGTATTAGCAGAACTAGCACTTCTCACAGTGTGCTTCAGGCATTTTATCCTCATTCAGACAGCTCACTTATTATATGTTTGAAAATGTAACAGGAGGAAGAAGTACTCCATTCCTGTCCACAGTCCTTGATTAATGGAGGTAGACACATCCACCTTTTAAGTGACTCAGCCTAGAGCTATTAGCTGATCAGAAGAGCTTAAGTAATTTCTGATTTCTCACAGTGAATCTCTCCCCTGGAAGTTTTGTCTCTCTTTTCCTCTGCTCCCTTCTCAACTTTCTCCAAGGAATGCTCTTGCAATGTGGGAGGCAGGCTGGTGTCCTATCAGTAACTTTATTGGAGTTATTACACACTCCTCCCTCTTAAAATTCAGTTTGTTTATTTAGGAGCCTGTGTTAAGCCGATAGTGATGGAATGAAGTGCCCCAGCTTGGCATTCGCTGTGAGTGCAAGCAAAGAAAAGGCTTCAGTGTGTTTAACTGACCTTTCACAACAATAAATCCTTACTTATGGATGCCAGTATACAGATATGGCCTGCAAAAGAAATGTTTGAAGGAACATGGACTGAAATTCCTTCCCAAAGATCTGCTCCTGGGAGAGTACAAGTGAGCATTTCCGCTAAAGAAATAGGCTTCTAAATTTTTTTATGTCTTATGTGTTTAAATAGAATTAAGGGGCATTATCTTGCCTTAATAGGCTGAAGTTCTCCTGGATGACCTTTCCAGGCTTTTTACATAGTAGAGAGGAAAAAAAAGGTATTTCTCTAGAGGGTGATTCAGATCATAAACTTATTTTACCTATATTGTATATCTTTTTATTTATGAATGGGTAACAATAAAGTATTTTTTAAGCAATATAAGTGCACTGGGATTTTTTTCCCCCATTTTTTTTTCCTGATTTAGCTTAAAATCAATTGGTTAAAAGTTTTTTCCACTTTATTCAGGGCCTCTGTTTCACTCATCCCAACAGCCACATTATCACCGGGTTTTCTTTTTCTCTTTATCTTTTTGTTTCTTACTACAAAGAGTAGTAGCCCTGTGAATTAGACATCACATCTGTTCCTTAATGGTAGGTGTGGAGAAAAACAGTTCAGACAAAAGATCCTAGATCATGATCATTATAGTCTGACTTTTCTGGAGTAAATGTAATTTATGTTGCTTCTCGCTCTTTTTTCCCAGTCTTAAGAATTTTTTTTTTCCACTTTTAACTGCTTCTTTCAAAGCTTATTAGCTCTTGACTGTGCAGCTAAGATGAACATAAAGGAGTTTTTCCTCTTTCAGATATCTTCATGAACTTGCTGTTCAACCATTAGCATAGTGAAAGTATAGTACAATACAGTGGAACCAGTTTATAGGGAAACTGGCGCCAAATATTAATATCTTCAACTTGCACTTCAAGTTAGTTGCTTACAAGGAGGAGCTTTTATTTAAGACACATCAGGAGAAAAGGAAACCTAGAGAAACAACAGAAATTCATATATATGCTGCTATGAAGAAGGAGGAGAAAATAGTTATATAGATATACAGTCTTGTGCACTTATTTATTCTGTGCAGAATTCCCTGATGATTACAACTTCTTGAAGTTCTTAGTCCATAAAAATGACCTCTGTTTAGATATGAATAGTTGCAATCTTTTTTATAATTACAATGCCCTAGCAAAGAAGCAATAGTTGAAATTTTAACAAGGAAGAAGTTTGAACGCTTTATTGCAAGCGAATTAAAAATGTCTTTGAAATTTTGTAGGAGTCTTAATTGCTCTGTGCGTGTTTCTCCAATCCAAAATGACTGCAGAATAGCAACACTGGAGGTCAGAGTATTACTGTGGACAAAGTGACTTGTATCAGGGTTGATTTGATAAAACATGTGCAGGAACAGAGTAGCCAAATCTTGCTTTAATTGGAATCAGCTTTGCCAGAGTTACGAAATAGTTGGTGAATATCACTATGCAGGGATCACTCCATTTAAGTTTCATGGTATTCATGGAACAGCAGTATTATACTTTTGTGTTGCTCCTGCACAAAAGTGAACCTCCCCCATGGGTTCTGCACGGCTGAAGTTGATTTGCCACGAATGAACTCGGATTGCAAATCTGGAAGGCGCCGTTCTCTCCGTCTCTTTGCAGTGGTGGACCTGAACCTCCTGAAGGAGGAGGCGCGGCTCTACAGTTGCACCCCGCGCAACTTCTCGGTGTCGCTGAGGGAGGAGCTGAAAAGGACGGACACCATCTTCTGGCCACTGTGTCTGCTGGTGAAACGTTGTGGTGGAAACTGTGCCTGTTGTCAGCAGAGCTGCAATGAGTGCCAATGTGTGCCAACAAAAGTCACCAAAAAATACCACGAGGTATGCACTGGCTTTACATTTGCTTGTTTGGAAATACTGAAAGCCAATTAAGGTGTTTATTTTATAATAAAATGAGTGCACCAATATTCATATTTTATGTATTGCACTTTTATTTAGCATTTTAATTAGATATTGTATTTTAAAAAGTTCCTTATTAATATACTTTCCCGTGCAACTATTAATTAGTTTCTGAGATACTGAGTGGTGCAGTTCAGACACATCACATTCATACCTTTTGTTCTTCTTTCTTTTGTGGTAGATATCAACTTTATGAAGAAAGAAATGTTTGTTCATTTCCATTGCTATAAATTGATAGCTAAAATTATTTATTATAGAATTATCTAATTGGGTTAACTCTACTGTTTGCTCTTAAATAAAATTTTGTGGAAATCTGAAACTGCAAGACTCTTCTTTGGTAAAACAGCATGATTTAATCATGTTCAACATGATTTAATCAATTTTGTAAATGGCTTGAGGTAAAAGCAAAAATAGTAACGAGTGGGTGGAATTAATGAAGAAATTCAGTTTTAATATGCTTCCTGTAATGCAGTGGGTTTCCAGTGCAATTTACGTCGTAGTGTAGGTACATGATGAAACACTTGCTGGTTTCTTGATGTTTGGCTCTTTCTCCTTCAGGTTCTTCAGCTGAAGCCAAGGATTGGTGTCCGAGGATTGCATAAATCATTGACAGATGTACCCTTGGAACACCACGAGGAGTGTGACTGTGTGTGCAAAGGGAATACTGAAGGATAAACATGATTTATTTGTGCTGTTTTCTTTCAAAGCACATTCAATCAATGGCTGATTCTATTATGGGGCTTGTGCATTATCTCCTTCTGTAATCTCAGTTGTTTGCTTTGGGGATCTTCCATCTTGAAGATTTACAGTGAGCTCTAAAAAGAGGAGAAGCCAAACTGGGATTATATGTTGTGTGACAGCTCTGTTTGGAGGCCCAGTGAAAGGATGGGAGAAAGGCATCAATGAGGGATTTAAAATATATGTATTGTTGTTGTTCCCCACAATTTTCTTGGCAATACATGGATTTATAATTTAGGAGTAAATAATAGATTTAGAAGGCTGACATCATGGAGACTTGATCCTGCTGGCTGTCTCATTTCTACAGCTCAAGTACATCTGGCCTCTGGTTGAAAACACCTGAAATCTTTCTGTGTTCAACTACTCCTACGTACTCTAAATCAAAGCGTTCTCTGTTGTATAAACTTGGGTTAAAACAGACTGTCTTTTTCTGAATTAAATTTAATTTGTCTAATGCTGGTAGGAAGGACTGGATTTTCCCATATGCTCTAGTAAAGCTCCTGCCTTTTAGAAGGAAGACTGGACAATAAAGTGAGCTAAAGAAGCAAATATTGAAAAGAACAGCGCCTTTATTCTTACTACTATGGCTGATGATTTTTTTTGTGTGTTTGTTATTTTTTATCGTGTACATTTTTATACTCTCCTTTTGACGATATAACTATTTGCTTTTCTAAACTTGTTAAATATATCTATTTTTACCAAAGGTATTTAATATTCTTTTTTTTTTTTTTATTACAACCTAGATCAACTATTTTTTAGTTTTGTGAGACTTTAAAGCCAGGTACAGTTGGAGGAACAGAGGTTACAGTGGGAAAGAAGCGTGATCTCTTTGCAGTTTGTTTCTACAAAGTGAAAAGTACAGTTTTTTAACTGGATGCACAGTAATAGTAGACAGAGATGTGTGGATGAAACTCTAAGCTTGCTAGCTCTATAAGACTAAAAATATGAGAGACAGAGGTTACTATAATCAGTTTCAGAAGCTGACTTTAAAAATTCCCTCTCTCCATACTGGCCTTTGTTCAGGTAGAAAAGAAATGAGCATAGATAGATAGATGCATTCTGGCTTGTTAAACTCTTTAATTTCTTTAAAGGAGAATGACCTACAGTGTAAGAAAATAAACTAGTGGCTTACAGCCATCATGATGCATCATGGTCATGGAAAGGCAGCCTTGTCAATGGTGAAGTGTATGGTTTTCCACAGACAGAAATAGCTGTTTAAGTACTGTTCACTCACAGGAACATTACACTCTGCAGTGCAGTTTGATGAACTCTATGGTATTGTTCTTCTGTATGTTATATTCTTTAACCAATACACTTATCCCACCCTATGCAAATTGAAACGGAAACAGTAAAGTATTTTGCTTGTAAAATGCTTTAACATTATGCCTAGTTTATTTTTTTTTGACTATTGGTTTTTCAGATTGTAATGAATCACAAAATAAAGTAATAATGCTAATTTTTGGAGAATAAATGTTTCAGTGTGGTTGCATATTTGTACTTGTCAATATACAACTTAATGGGAAAAGTTAGGATGGTGATTTTCTCCCTACCATTTTGAAAGTCAGCTCTGAAAACAAAAGTCTTCTGTTGCCAAGACTTCCACTTGCTTTATTAATTCTGCATTACTGTAAATCCGTAAGAAAAAAAAAGGAACTAATGTGATGCTATTTGTATAAATATTCAAAATGTTCAAAATAGTGTGGATATGAAGCCATCAGACTGAAATAACATCATATGTTATTGTTTCCATAGTGAAAACGGATTCTGATGAAAATTTGGGGTTTTTGCAAGTTGGTATGACTCTCTGATACCAGTTCTGGAAAACACTCAGGTGGCTTCTTATTTTGTCCCCACCCTCAAACTCCTACTCAGTAAGAAAAAAATCTGGTGTAAATGTGACATATAATTGTCCAGTCTGAATATTTATTAACCATGTATCAGAATACAGAATTATGATCACACAAGAGACCTGGTTTACTTGAGTTTTGACCAGAAGTGTTTTGAAGGGATGTCGGGGATGTTTTGCATTAATGTTATCCCTTTTTTTTTTAATTTTAAGGGGTTTTGAACAGCAAGTCAAGCTAAACAGAGAAATCATGGCCTCTGGCATCATAGTTCAGCAGAAGAATGAAAAAAAAACTACAATTACATTACAGAATATTCTGCTGTAGGAAAAGCAGGAGGTCTCAAACTCTCTGTAGACTTGCTAGGAGAAGAAGGCTGGTCATGAATTTTGGAGTAGGTATTTGGTGGCAGCAGAGGAATGGGGAGTTTCTGGAACCATGTGTGATATGGAAAGTAATGTTTCCCAGATATCACAAGTAGATTTTTTTCTATTGCTCCCCTCTGGCTCACTTTCTTCCTTGCCAATTTCTTGAACCAGTTGCCTTCCCAACTGCTTGCTATGGACCTGCATCTGAGCTCCTTACCCCTTTGCTCCTTGTGTCCCCTTCACAGGGCTGTCTCTTGTCTGTCCCAAAATCAGCACCGCTTCTGTTTGCCACCCTCTTGCCGAGCATCATTGAGCTCTGTGCCTCCCCCTCAGCTCCATGCTCAGGCTTTGTCTTCTCTCTACCTCTACCAGGACTTCATTTTTCCACGTTTCTTCAGACATTCAGGACTTTTGGCACGCCAGCTCCTCCCTGGCTGCAAGATTCTGGACAGGCTCATTTCTTCTACAGGAGGAGGAAAGGCACCAGCTGAGAGGAGCAGTGATGGGTGTGGTTCTCCTGCTGGGTGCTGCATCTCGGGTCCTGCCAGGCAGAGCAGCTGCCCCTGGCCATGGGGGACATCCAAGCAAAAGGTGTGGTAAAATCTGATTGAAGATATTAATAATGAATTACCAAAAAGTAACTAACGGTGCCTTTCACAGCTACAGGTAATGGCAGCTGAAGGCCAAGGATGTGTGGAAAAAGACTGACAAAAGTGGCTAGTAAGCCTGTGATTTTCTAATGTGGAATAAAAGTTGCAAATTTTGATCTTACATCTTTGTGGAGATTTTTTTTTTTTTAAATGTTTTTAAATGTTTAAATTTTAAGCCATGAATTCCTGAATTGCATTAATTAAGCACCAGCATTTGGCAATAATGGCTTTTTCTAATGGGTCTAAACAGTGGAAACAACCAAGTGGAATAAAGTTGCTCCTGTAAACAGACAAAATCCAAATAGCATAGTCTGGATTTTGTAGGTTTTATCCTATGCCAAATAAATGTCTTCAGTCAAAAGCAATTGTTACCCCCAGAGGAATAGGTGGGGGAGCTGACGACTGATGTTGAGCCTTGTTTTTATGGATTTTGTAGATATCCACATTCCTGGAACCCTCCTGTCAGCTGTGGCCAGCATGGGAGTCATGTGGAGAAGCACCAAATTTTTACTCACCAAGGGCATTAACTGCAGATCTCTTGGCTCTTAAAAGAGCTTAAGTGTTTTTGCTCTGTATGTGCCTGGTTGAACAGGCTTACAGCTCCTTTTCAGCAAAAGAGGAGAAAAAAATGCAGATGATACAACAGAGTGTGTGGAGAAAAAAAGACAAGCACAAAAGATTTTTTTTTTTTTTTTAGCTAGTGCATCAGCTAATGCAAGCTGTTACCTGATTTCCTTTCTAACAGAGAACTGTGTTGAAACTCTTAAAAATTTGCAGTTCAGGTGCTAGCTGCTTAAATAGTCTCATTTTGACTACTCAAACTCTGAAAATAAAAATTCTAAATATTTACTTTCTGTTTGACTTCTTACAATACAATAATAGTGCTGCTATTCAAATCTCTCACGAAGCCTCATGCAGAAATACTAAAGAATCATAGTTGCAAGATTCTTGTTCAAACAGGTGCTGAAGCTGAGCAGAACAGCTTTTCTGACTGCTTTGTGTGATATGCTATTTAAATTGCATTCAGCAGGATTGCTCTTTATATCACTTTTTGCATGGGATGCTTTATCAGTTTGCCTTTGAAAGTCCTTCTGTGCACCTTTTAAACACAAGAACAGTGGTTTTGTTTGTCTGACAATACCACAGTGTGAAAGTATGACTGCTTGTTTCAGCATAAATTGGGCAAAGTTTTTGGAGAAGACAGTTTGCCTGTTGCCTCACTGCAATTCTTCATGACTGTTGAAAGAAGGATAAATTTACAGCTCAGTCATGGGAGAAAGATGCCAGCTTTTTTTGCAGTTGTGATAGTACATAATCTGTATTCCTGCTCTGAATCTTGTGTCAGCCTTCATTGAGCTGGTCTGTCTTCATCAAGTATAGAGGCAAAGTCTGGCCCTCCCAGATGAGGCAGCTCTGTTAGGTGCATAAGGTTCATCAGTGGGAATACTTCATACACAGGCCTGTTTTCTGAACAAAACATTGCTTTCTCCAAGAGTCTTGAGGAGTTTTGAGTCTGGAATGGCTTTCCATATAGCTTTTTCCATTGGCCAGCTTTTTTTTGCCTAATGAACTAAAGACAGAAGTGCCAGTTTGACTCAAGCCCGTATTGCTTCCTTCAGATTCTCCTTCATTGAAGACAGACCCAAGCCAACTTGGATCCAGTGTCTTTCCTGTGTAGTATGAGTGATAAACCACATCTCAGTAGGCTTGCTTTCCTTTCACTGTGCAGAATCCCAGTAAATTAGCAAGGTGAGGAAGAAAATTTGTGTATCTGTCTTTGTCTTTGCTTCACACATATCCGTCGGATGGGCCTTGTCTCAGACAGTACCTGAAACTTACTTAAGAGTGAAGGCCATAATGTTTAGGGTTATTTTTTGAAAAACAGTATCACACAGTGATAAGAACAATTAGCAACTTTGAGACTCAAAATATAGTAAAATTAACTTCACTGCTTTGTTCAAAAGGCTTCATTTAGAGACTGGGAAGAAAATGTTTAAACTTTGATTTCACACCATTAGAGATTTTCCACAATTTTGGAAGACAGGCTGCTTTTCACCCTCATTAATAGTTTTTTTAATTCTGTATTCTTTTGTCATAAGTTGAGTGATTACCCTCAAAAACAGTAAAACAAACACATAAGTCTCTCTTTCCTGAGGTTTTAACAGGCTGGACCCCCTGATTCTTTCAGCCTTCAGGATGACATCACTTTTATTGTGACTAATATACTTTTCAGTGAGGAGAAATCAGTGACCTGTGTACCATGTAGCATCTCAGTGCTTGAAGGCTAAGCAGACTTTTGATATACTTGCAGAGAGGAGGTGCCAGGAAGGATATGCCCCACATGCAAAGCTTCAAAAATAAATCTGTTTACCTGTGACTCACTTTAGTTACTGTTCATGTCTCATGTTGAAGGGAAGTGTTGAAAGACAAAGTATATCTGAACTATAAAAAGCTTTTCTATCCAGAGCCTTAAACAACTAAGTATAACAATAATCTTAATCTGTGTTATGCTGTGTAGGTAAATCTTGGAGCTTAAGCACAAATTTCTGATACAGTCAGAAACAATCTCCTCTTGGCTGTGGAGCAGGGTGAGAGGGCATCCTTTCCACATAATTTTATGGCATCTGGCTCTTCGGGAAATAGTCTGTTCATATATGTGAGATATGGTTTGTATGTGGTCCTTGGTGACAGGCTGGCTCCCACTTAGAAAACTGGTCGCTGATTATGAAGAATTAGGAGTCTATGAATAAGAAAATAGGCAAAAGGCCTGTGTTTCCTTAGAACAAGTGCTCACCTAATTCAGCGTTCTTGTCTCTCTACTCATGGCGATCATTGATGAAAGCATATGTATGCTATGCTTTCCAAATTCCATAAATCAGCAGTTTAGTATTCTTTTAGCCAGAGTTTGAATTACAGCCCATAACATCCTCGGGAGCAGCTGTAAAACACAGCCCATTTAAATAAATGGATGTGTCTTCTGCATTATGTGATCACAGAGTGCTGAAATGCAGCACAGGTTCTGCCTCACAGAAAGATGGTTATCATAAGTGTCTTAAACTTTATCTCCTTTGCCACACCTGAGCTGAACAGGTTCAAAAGGAACAGATCAGCTGTTTCACTACCAAAAAGGCAGTGGGATCTTGAAGTAACTCTTTTACACAGGAGATGCAGCACACTTCTTGCATGCAGTTAAGTGTTCAATAAAAGCAATAAAAGTGTCATACAGAATAATTAGTTTCAGGAGGATAAAAAAAGTTACTAAATGTTCTTTTACAAAGCACTGTTAATATATGTATTTCCAACTGTACATTTCATTGTACCCAAGAAATCACTCAGTCTTGACTTGAACTTCATGAACTTCATCACTCAGACTTGAACAGTCTTTTCCCATACATTTGGTATATTCATTCTTTTTCCCCATAACTTTCAGATAAATTAAAATATTAGCATTTTTATGGTGCTGAAATTTTGACTATTGCTATGTAACAATATATATAACAATATAACAATTGAATTATAACAATAACAATAATTCAAGAAGTATTGGATGCAAACTTAAAGGCATATCCATTGCTAAACATTGCTAGATATGTGTTAACAATTTAAACAAAAGAGACAAAATTGTGGCCTAAACCACAATCAGTGACTGTGAGGAATTCCTTTCAGTCACCTTGGCAATTGTATGTTTCCTGTGGTTTAGCAGTGTGGTATGTTAATGCTGAAGTAAATGCAGCTTTTCTCCTACCTGTAAAAATAAGGATTTATTTTATGCAATCAATAAAACTATATTAGAAGAATATAGTTTAGAGAAGCTAATAAAGTGTGGCCTGGATGAGCTGGCAATGAAGTGGACTGAAAACTGAACAACTGGTCAAGCCAGAAGAAACTCTAGCAGGAGAGCAGTATGTGTGCCCCCAGGGTCAGTAGTGGGTCCAGTTGTGTTCATCAATGATCTGGATGTCAGGGCAGCGTGAGTGCACCCTCAGCAAATTTGTAGATGATTCCTGACTGGGAAGAGTGACTGATGCACCAGAGAGTTGTGCTGCTGTGTCTTTGACAGGCTGGAGAAAGAGATTACAGGAACCTCATGAAGTTCAGCAAAGTGTTGCATCTGGAGAGGAACAACCCTAGGCACCAATATAGGCTGGGGGCACCCAGCTGGAACGCTGCTTTGAAGTAAAGGATCTGAAGGTCCTTCCTGGTGGACACCAAGCTGAACATGAGCCAGCAATGTGCACCTGTGGCAAAGAAGGCTGATGGTGTCCTGGGCTGCATTAGGAAGGGTGTTGTCAGCAGGGTGAGAGAGCCAAGCCTTTCCCTCTACTGAGCACTGCTGAGGGCACACCTGGAGTGCTGTGTCCAGTTCTGGGCTCCCCAGTATGGGAGGGACGTGGATGTACTGGGGAGAGTGCAGCAAAAGTCCACCAAGATAATAAGGGACGGGAGAACTTGTTGTATGAAAAAAGGCTAAGAGAGGTGTGAATGTGCAGCCTGAAGAGGAAAATGCCCGAGGGAATCTCATAAATTTGTACAAATACCTGAAAGGAAAGTGCAAAGAGAATGGAGCCAGGTTCTATTCAGTGTTGCCCAGTGATTGACAGGACCAAAGCAATGGACACAAACTGAAAAGCAGGAGTTGCCCTCTGAACATCAGGAAAGGCTTACTGTGAGGGTGACAAAACACTGGCAGAGTTTTCAAAGAGATTTTGGGATCTCCCTGCTTGTAGATATTCAAAATCCACCTGGACATGTATGTGGCCTACAAGCTGTAGGAGGCCCAGTTTGAGCAAAGGACTCAAACCACATGATTTCCAGGGGACCCTTCCAACCTCAGCCTTTCTGTGAGTAGCACACATATAATTTCCACAAACATTAAATCTTCATCTTAACACTGAGAAATTTAACTCATCATAGAAAAAAAAAATAATAAGCAGTCAAGTATTTTCTTATGCTATAAAGGATATACATAGGCATCAAATTGCTTCATAATGTTTATGATCTGATAAATTCTTCAGTTTCTCCCAGAAAAAGCTTCTAAGGGTTTATATCTGCTTTGTTAATCATTGCTTTCAAGATAAAAACCGAAGATAAGGATGTGAAATAATAGTACGTTGTGTGATAGGAAATGGCCCATATCTAGGCCAATATCCTGTGTGAAATCACACCTTTATTTTTCAAGTAAGATCAAGTTTCTTGTATAAGCAATAGTCTTTGAACTCTTACCAAATTTCTTACTTAACAGTTTCTCTGTGTTTTAGTTTTGCTTAAGGTAGCATATAAGAACATAGACATTTTCCCCTCATACTTGCTAGCAGTACTTTGGCCTTGCAAAAGGTACCTCACAGGAGCAGATAGACTGTGAGTTTCTGGTCATTTGGGAAATGACATCAGAGCAATTTTATGGTGTGTTGTCCAGGAACAGCAATGCCAGGAATGGTGCCACACAGGATGCTGATAACCATCAGCTCACAGATAGGCCGCTATGTAAATACCCACAGGATGCATGGCTGGGGACCAGTACCCCTGGGAGCCAAACATGGAAAGGATGCACTTCTTCAAGGTTGAATTGTCCTTGATTTTCTTTGAGAATATATAAAGGCAAATGACATCATCCTAGCCTTCCTGGAAGGGAAAAAGAAATGAAGAGCTAGTTAAACTCTCCTAATACTTAAAAATTCTTTTTTGCCCCATGGGAATGTGAAAAAACAATAGAGCTTTGAAGCAATGCTGCAGTTCCCCATGCCCATGCTCAAGGTGGCATTTAGATTAGTAAAGACAGTGTTCTTCCCAGTGTGAAAACAGTGAACAAGGTTCTCTATATAACTGATTTACCCTATAAAAGTACTTGAATTAACATATCACTGCTATACTAACCACAACCAACCGTGTCAAAGCACTTTGTGTGGTGGGTTAAAATTATTGCCTTAAATATGGTAGCACAGTTCACAACTTTTTTTAAGCAACCTTAATGGATTTTAGAATTTTGGCTGCTCTTGCAGAATCCTTGGAGGTCACTCTGAGTGATGGCTGCAGTGAAAACTTCTTTGTGATCTTTGGGACAGTTTTACACAGTGAGGTCATGACAGCAATCTTATTTAAATGTAAGAGAAGAGGTCAGGTACAGATTTATTATTAAGTTTCAAGAAGATGTCTTGAAACACCATTCCTTGCTGGCAGAAAGGGGACTCCAATTCCTGAGCTTGGATTGGTTTGTCTCTTAAAAATTAAATTTTCTTCCCTCTCATAGGAAAATGTTAGCAAGACTAAAATAGAAATCTTGTAATCTAATATTTAACTTTATTTGCTTTCATATATTCTTTTTGTACATCCTTCTGCACTGCAAACAATGCATCAGGACTGCCTGAGCCTGTGCACATTCTTCCTGCCTACAAGCTGTGCTAATGGGTCTCAGAAAGTAGAAACAGTCTTTTTTGGATGTTTGAGATCAGTGTCAGTGTAGTTAAGCAATAGAATTTGTAAGTGGAGAAGAGCAGCTGGACCATGCCAAAAATAAATAAAAAATTATAACTCAGTATCTCGGAAGAGCCAGAGGAGCTCCTTACACAAATAGAAGATAAACATCTCTTGAGAGCCAGCGGGCTGTAGGCTTTGATTGTATTACTGCCTTTGAAAATCTCAAGCAAAAGAAAAATGGCATCAGAAACTAGTCTTTGAAAAGGGACTGGGGTGTAGGAAGACTGAAGAAACTAAGCACAAGGCAAACAGTGGTGTTTACAAAAGAAGTTGGTGGTGTTTGGGAACTGGTTGTGTTCATTGTTTGAGGAGCTCTGAAGGGATAGGGTATCTCCATCACAGAAAGATGAGTTGTATTTTACACTGCTCTGAGCCTGCCTGGAAGCTTAGGATGCCAAAAACAAGCATCAGAGAGTTGTTAATGGGCCCCTTGACTGGCAGGCTGAAGGGATGTCACTGGTGCCTATGTAAAAGTCTTCTCCAAGGCCACAAAGGCAGGAGCACTCCTGACTGGTTTTGCAAGGGTGTGCCCTCAGGGACAGAAAGCATCTAGGCAGAGGGAATGCTAGTCTGGGAGAGATCTGCCATGCCTTCACACCTGGCTACCAAATGTGCAGTTTTGGGTGATGTTTCTTTGGATGTGTTGTGAGGTGTGGCATCTTTCAGGCTGTAGAGGGAAACTCATAGAAGGAAACCTCTCCCAAGGTTCTGTCTGGTTGTCATTACTTTGTCAAGTCATAAACGACAAAGGCTTTGTCAGAAAGTTTTCCTGTCCTTTTCTTCTTTTCATTGAATGCTTTGCTCTCTTTGCCATTCTGCCATAAGAGTATGTCATTGTTTTGAGCTGCAGTTTCCAGTGGTGAGCCAAATGCTCAGCTGTTCCTATTTCATGTTGTGCTTTGCCCATTTTCTGCAAAGCATGTGGAAACATTGCAAGGAGGAAGGAGCAGGGATTTGGAGAGGTTTTCTGCTGTTCACTGAAAAGCCATTGAAGACTCTAATGGCAAGAGCTAGATTGTGGTTGCACATGGCTGAGGAAGATTTCAAGAGGCTGAAATTTGATTAAAACATTCAATATTCATAAAAACTTAGGATCAGGCCTATGATTTAAGTCTACTGTGACTGAGCAACCGGCTAATATTTAGTTCTAAACAGAAAAAGAAATGTTTAAATGTATTTGCTCTTTCCTAATTATTGGGGCATGAAATCTTTGGCTTCAGTCTATCACCATTTAATTCAGTAAATCCTAAATCTTTGCAGCTGGAATGAGTTGCTACAATTTCTATTTAAGTGACATGAGTACTTTGAGACACAAGTCTAGAAAGTAGGAAATTAATTTTAAAAAACTAGCTTGGATACATCTCTTAGAAATTTCCTCCCACTGTGCAATCAAGAATTTTTTTACTTTGAAAGTTTAGTCTTCTGTTTGCTGTGTGAAGTTCCTTGGTGTTCCCTCAGCCTATTGTGCTTGATTTCATTTTTACTGTAGGTACAGTATTTTCAGTAATCGGAGGTATTATGTTTAATTTTCTGCTGTTTCAAACTTTTCTTTTTACTGGAGCTCCAGCAAAATTGTTTACCAGAGGTACATACTGTGAAATATGTTTTCCTGAGTTTCCCATGGGTGAAATAAATTGGTTCATGTGGGAAGCATGGGAAAATAACATGATGTATTCACTCTACAAGAGATCTTCAAAAATTTTTTGGTTTTTTTTTTTTTTTTTTGTAGTGGGATATCCAGCTTTCTACCTAAAGATAGAAAACTTTTTGATGTACAACTTTTTTTTTTTCCTAATACATTTGTCCATTTGGAAGAAACTGAGAGCTTAAAACTATTTCCTAAATTTGTTGCCTGTCAATTTAGTGTCTGTCAAGATAGTTGTATCAGACATCTGGCCATGGGTTCATTTGCCCAATAACAAGCACAAACAGACCCTCTTTCCTGCTGGGCAGGCACAAATACACTTTGGGGAGCCTCTGAGGGAAGGGCTGTGTGTTTTACAGAGCTGCTTAAGTGCCTCCTCACCTCTGGTGCATGACACCTCTGAAACAAAGTGAAATTTTAGTCCTATTACCATGCACTCCTTCAGCTGGGGAGAGCTGGGCTGGAGACCTTTCTCCATTTTTTTTTTTAATGCTTTTGCTGTCTCTTTATATTGACATTTCCCCTAATGTGCAGATACTGAAACCATCTTATTTTGATGTTTTTTTTAACAAGTGAACAGGGGCCCATCAAACAGTCTGCCCTGTTTTCTGCGTGGTCTTCTGTCTGCACAGTGTATAGAGCAGGAGGGCCCTTTTGAGGCAGGAATGCATGTAAATACCTAAACACACAGGTTGTGTACAGCAGATCACTGTACTCCTTTATAGCTCCTTCACAAATGAATGTGCACAAATGCTGGAAGGCTACCAGTTTGAATATTTGTTACAGAGAGATCCTCTTAATCCTTTTTTTTACTAGCATGAAAAAGGAAAAAATGTCCAAATGAATGCTGATTTTTGTTTAATGTACTCTCTGCCAAGGTTGGAGTTAGATTGTTATCAGCTTCAAGTGATTTTAAAATCAAATTTTCTTTGATGACAAAGACACATTCTAAAGTGTATGCCCATTATCTCTCTTGCAATATTCCATAAACACATTTAATGAACTGGCAGATTACATAGTAGTGAATTGCCCTTTCAGTTTGCAAGGGAAAGTTTCTCTTTTTTCCAGACCAGAACACAAAACATTTCTTGAACTACAAGAAAACAGAGAAATTGAGGCTGTGATTATGAACTACAGATTCTGTGCTTTTATAAGCAAAGATTGTGCTTCCAGGTTTAATGTAATAACATCATCTTCTTTTCCTCTACCTTCAAGCTGGTAACCTTTCAGGCTGGAAATCAGCATTGTGCTCTTGGTGCTGCCACTGATGCCTGAGAATTGCTCAGCAAGTCCCTGTCCCTTCCTTAATTTACCTTGTTGGATGTAGGTGATGATACCTTCTTTTTACAAGGCACTTTTAATTCTGAATATAGAATTGCCATGCTAAATTCAACTTTATTCGTTATAAATTGGTTTGGAATAACACCACGCAGGTTAATCCAGGCAGAATTTACAGAATGAAAAGAAATGGAACTGCAGAAGTTTTTTGTCATGTAATTGAATTGCCACGTGAGGGGAGGGCAATGATTTCCCCAGGCAATTTTTTCACGAAGTGCTGAGATGCTGCATGCAACATTCATAATTTGGACACTTCCACTTTCTCACAGTAACCCAGATATGCATTAAAACAGAAGTGTGGTACCTTTTTGTTTTGACTGGATTTTTTTAGCACATCTTTGTTAGTGCAACTTTCTTCCCAAATCAATATAACTAGTGCTACACCATTTAAAGGTTGCAATGGATTCCACAATTTGGGGGTTGGTGTGTGTCTGCACTGCTTTGACACACTCTAGCCTGGCAAATTAAATTTAATTAAAGTGTGAATTACCTGAAAAGCCAGGAATTCAGGAATAGTTGTTTTTTTTTCATTGGTTCTGTCTTCCTTCTGCTTTTTCTTACCACCTTAAGCTTGAAGGATAATATGGAAACCATTTTACTTTCTATGGATTATTTGGATATGTGAACAGAAATGAGATTGAAATAAATTTGTTTTCACAGGTCATATGTCTTTACCATGTATGTGATTGACCAGAAATCCATGTTCAATATGCCACTAACAGTCATTTTAATTTCTGGATGAATTTGCTAATGGTATTTATTCCAGTTTTTAGTGACCATTTGTGATGTAGCTGAGAGAATTTTACACTTCTTAGTTTTCTTTATAGAGATATGGAAAATACTTCTCTCTAACCTAAAACACCATACAGCATTCAAATGATTTTCTGAAGAACTTTTTCTTCTTTCTCACTCATTGAGATTGAAAGAAATATAAATTTATACTTCTTTTGGCAGCTACAAATGTAAAAACTTATCAGGAAGAATATAAAATTTAAGGCTGAGTATCTAAATTAATGTACTTTTAAAAAAGGCCCAAAACTATGGAGCTTAAATATAACATGTGGCTCCAGATTGGCACTGGATTGTTGAAAATCTCTGTGGTATGGTATTAATGTTTCAAAATTAAAAGTGCTATTTCTTTATATATATGTATATATATGTGTGTGTATATAAGTGTGTGTGTGTGTGTGTGTATATGTGTATATATGTATATGTATATGTATATATGTGTATTTCCTTATTTGTGCATTCATAGGCTAGACTACATTTAGAGTGAAAACATCCCTGGTTGCAAGTGTGTCTGTTTCAGCTCTTACCTTTTATATGAAAGCAGTTTTGTATTCTCACCATGCATTCTTGTGTTATATAAATATTTTTATTAATTTATTAATACAATTCATAATTTTTTGTATTAATTTATTATTTTGCTGTGCTGACATTCCTATCATTGTTGGCAGTTTCATGCAAACAAAACCCCATAATATTGACAGAAGAATGAGTGGTAAAGATGAAAATCACTGGGAAAGGAATGTCTTCAGTGCTGCTGTTGTCACCCTCAGTGAAGACAGGAAAGTTGCTTCCTATCCACAGTCTAATTACCCCAATTATGAACCAGTGTTCAGTGTTTTAAAATTCAGACACACTGTTGCAAAAATAAACACTTTATTGATAAAGCAATAAGGTTATTTTCTCTTTTTCATCTTTCCTAATTAAGACCTTTGTTCAGTTAAAATCAGTAATATCCTCTCAATAATTTTATGCTGTGGGAAAACAATAGTTTGACTTACACAGTAGGGGCTTATGGTGTTTATGGAGATAAGTTAAAAACTCTTAAAATCAAAATTTTATAATGGAAGTGTTGACACAGGCTTCATTCTGCTGGCATAATAGATTCTATTATAGTGGTCATTATAAGAATTCATTATAATTCATCATATATATATTCATCCTTTATAGGCCATGGAGTCTCTGGAAGCCAAATGAAGTCAAAAATTAATAGACTATCACAGAAGTGCCTCACAGTTATTACTTAAAAGTAGCAAATTATTTGGAGTGTTACTTTTTCTTTATGGGAATATTTTCCTTTTCTCCAGACTGGCTGAAGTGGAAACTTCAGTATAACCTGATTTGTTTGAGTTGTCTTTGGAAAAAAAAAATAAATTGATATAATCTTATTGTTAGCTATTGGGAAAAGAGATACAAAAGCCTTCTGTGAATAGCACCTTTTGATCCATCCCACAAATGTGTGATTTTCCTAATATTTTATTATTTTCTGAATCCAATATGTGAGATGTGTGGGCTGTCTTCCTTATATACATCATGGTGCACCACCTTGTTGTGGGGTTCACATGCATTTTCACCCACAGAGAATTTCACTATGTGCAAAAGCACCAGGTACAGCTTTAAATCTTTGTGTTTTGTATCAGTTACTGCTAGAAGTAACTATTTCCTATTCTTGCCTTGTCCAGAGTTGCAGAGAAACTATTTAACATATAAAAAATATGCTACACTTTGCACTACAGTAAAGAGACTGAACAAAATATTTTGATTACCCTTAATTTTTCTGTAGATTAATTTTTCATTTTAGCTGTCAGACTGGAGCAGGCTAGAGGAGAAGTTGTATTGCATTGTGCCATATTGTGTATATATATATATATATATATATATATATACTTTTCTATAAAATAGCTTCAATCTTCACCAAAAAATGTAAAAAATCCTCAGGCATCTCAGAAATACCAGCAGAAAGATTCAGGCAGATGGGTTTTAATGTTCTTGTATGGGTATTTAGTTATATATGACATTTCTGTTAAGAAACTGTGAATTTAAAATGTATACACCACAAAATCTCCAACTCTTCTTCTGGAAGTGTCGGGTGTCCTTGAAGTTATTCAAGCACCTACATGGAATCAGATATATCAGGTGGACAAGACAAGATATTAAATCTGAGGACCTGTTTGGATGTTCTTTAATGGACCTAAAAGTATGTTACGGCTGCGGTGACAACGCTATCAGGAGACAAGGGAAGGTGTGATGCTAAATGCAGCTAAATCCAGGTGACAGTGAGACCACAGTAAGTTTCTCTCTTCAGTGAGAAATCTGCTTGCTCCATTTACTTTCTAGCATCTCCTTTTTAGCAGTTATTCTAGGAAATGACTTAGGAAGTACTGAGCTATAAATAATGTTCTTTGACATTTAGGATAGAAGAAGAGGGAAGAAGGTGTAGATGTTTAGATGTCTGGTCTGATACTGAAGCAGGTCAAGCCTTCAACTCCAAGCTGTGAGAGCTGGCTGTATTTAATTAGGAACAGACAGCTGACAATTTATGAGTGTACATGCAGGCCATCTTTAGCTCACTGAGTAGCTCTTTTATTCTTTCAACTTGGCAAGGAGAGTATTCTTTTCACCATCCCATAGTACACATCCCTTTCCCATTTATGTGCACAGGCACATTAACTGAACAATGAAAGTACACCATAAGTAACATGGATGACATGATTGCACTGTGAAGAAATAATAACCATCAGAATATAAAGTATATTCCCAAGGGCACTCGTGCACATTCGCTATTTCAACTGCTAACATTGTAGTCCTGACATTTCAGGGAGCAGTAGTAAAATATGTTAATTCTTGGCTTAACGTGTGCTAAAGCTTGAAGGTCACACAGTGTTTCCAATTGATGTATTCAGTTTGTTAATAAATACAGGGATGTTGTAACTGTACCCTTCAAGGTACTGAAGATCAGCTTCTTCAGAGGCTGTCACTGGTGTCTTGTGTCTGTGCTCTGTCCAGGTGCTATACTGTCACGTGTCTTAAAACTGATTGTTCATCTGTCTGTATTTCAGGAAATTTATAGGCAATCAGACTAAAATGATAGAATCTAGAAATACAAACTATTTCAGGTGAAGAAAGGTCTCAGTGGGAAGTTCAGGAAAGAAATAGTTATTATGAAATGTCTTTCCTTTTGACTAGGTGCTATAACTTTCATATGCCCTATGGAGCATATTTCAGTGAACCACTTCAAGGGAAAAATAGCACAGGAAGCTGACTGAATAATGCTTATGTCAGGTTCACTTTCTATTTATGTTTGCCTTATTTGGAACAGCAAATAATGAGTTGGGGGGACAGGGGAGATTGAGAGAAATGTTAAATGACAGTAAAATATATGCATGTATATTATATATTAATAACTTATGTAATCAGTGAATACTGAGGAATTTTTAAGAGATATTCAGGAAGTTAGTAGCTGAGTGGATTGTTTAGGTAAACATGCATGTGAATGTGGTCTGTAGAAGTTTCTGTCACTCATAAAATTATATGTCCAAAAAAGTGAAATTCTTATGGTAAGATATCAGAATAGATCAGTCCTGAAAATCATGCATATTAATGTAGTAACTGTGATCATGAAATAAAGCTTTTAATATTTATATTTATTTACATTTAATTTTTATTTGCTTATTAATATATGTAAAACATTTGTCTCTATTTAAAATGGAAGAATTAGTCAGAAATAAGCCTTAAGGAAAATGGAGGAAATGGTGGGTTTTTTTTTGGGGGGGGGGGTTTAGTCAATATTCATTCAATTATGTTGTAAAGAGATTAGAATTATGAAAACTGTCTTCAAACACCAATTTGATAAGAATCTATGATGAAACTTTTTCTTTTCTTCTGACACTTGTTTTTTGTCATTTCTTAGGAGAAAACACATTTAGAGAACAGAAAATCCTAATTATAAAAGCTTCTAGATTCAGGAGTGAAAAAATGCTTTAATCATTCTCAGTTATAATTACATTCTGCTGCACCTACATGATACATCAGTGTCATGCCAATGCCTTTTTCCTATCCAAGTGGTTATACCGGAGACAACAGATTTCTTCCCACTAGGTTGTTTCAATATGCAACCCAGGCACTGATAATCCCACCTACACCAAAGGCTTAGGAGAATTCCTGACTCATTGACAACCATGAACAGCTCCCCTTAGATGTGAATATTTTACCAGCAGCGAAGAATTTTCAGATTTACATGGATTTGAGGAAATTGGATGGAAAGCACAGGACCTGCACTGCAGATTCTTGTAATTCTGTTGTAGAGAACATCAATACGTGGTATAAATAATTAATGCCACATAACAATTACTATGTTTCTTCCTGTGTGTAACTTCATTCCCAACAATAGCATTAAATTAAGATTGAATGTTTGATTGTTGAAATAATGATTATTCATGTCCCTTAAGATGTGATGCGTCATTGGGTGAGTCAGAACATCTTTGTGTTTTTACATCTATTTTCTACTTTGAAGTTTATCAGTATTATTTGTGTTATGATGGTGACAGCATTGTGTTTTTTGTAAATCGCCAAAATCAAGTTTATATGTGACAGTTGTGCTTTTCATTGTAGATAATCTCTCTAACACCTGAGTATCCTGCATGCAAAATTAATAAGGAAGTCTAATGTGGACCTTAAAATAATTCAAATATTTTGACAATTCCAGAATTTTACTTTTTACATTTTCTTTGTTTTCATAGGGCAGGGAGGCAGGGTTGCCACCACATGGTGGTATTAAATGCAGTACTATGGTTGTCTGCATCACTGATATTGGCAAGGTTTGTTCAAAGAAGGCTGTGAAATGTTTTCAAAAGAGGTCAAGTTTAGATCTGCCTGCTGTCCTCTGACAGAGGCTGTGCCTTATGCCCTGCACACAGGAGTATTGATAATGGTGCTAATGACAATGAATCCACCTAGCTTTGTTGAATTGTCTCTCGAAGGATCTCAGTTCTAGCACTTGACTAATATATTTATTGGTTTTCTTCAAATATTCTATTTCTAGTATTTCACTAATATGTTTATTTGTTTTCTTCAAAGATTCTATTTCTAATGTTTTACTAATATATTTATTGGTTTTCTTCAAAGATTCCGTATGTGCTTATCCTGAGGTGGAGGAGATTCAAAGTTGCCCGAGATCAAACTTCCCAAGTCTGTTTTAAGTTCCTTATAAGGACTATGTATTGATTTTGGTGAACCTTTTTATATGGCAGACTTCCTGCAGCTATGTTAACTGTACAAAGCCTTTATTAATGGAAGAATATATTTATAGGGTTATCTACTCTGTGTCATTCTCTTTTGATACTTCAGTCTGCATGCCAAGCAACTGACCCTACAGAAGCAGCTTCCAAAGACCTGTCTTTTGTACCAAGTGTTGACTTTTTCTGTGTCTGCTAGTTTCTAGCAAATTGTGAAGGAATGAAAAAACATCTCTCATATGAGGTCATTCTGTATATGCAAAAAAATCATAGCAACCTCCCCAGCCACACTGTTTCCATGTTTTTGCTTCCTGTGCCCTCTTTCCTGCCCAGTTCTCACCATGCCATTGTGAGAGCTGCTCAGTGTGCCAGGACTGCTACCCATCTGTTGGTAGCAGCTGGGTGGTGTGGTATTTGATCCAGTCCTTTCCCCAGGGAATTTCTACTAAAGCTAGGTTTTGATCTGAGTTTCTTAGAGAACTTCACTGTCAGCAGCTCATTGTCACTGGCACATTTCACACACTTGCCAAGGGCTTTCTTCTACAAAGGCTTAGAGATAGGCTCAGCTCAACACAAGAGTAGTCCTGCTAAAGTCAATGAGACCTCTTTAATGCTCATGAAGTGCCTGTATAAGCTTTTGAAGAAGGTTACTTAAAACTTCTTTAAATATACATGTTTTTATACACAACATTGAACTTTCCCTGGACTGCTGCTGTGGGGGAGATTATCTGGCTCATGTTGTTTCCTGGAAGGTACACAGAGCCCTGTGTTATCTGTGTGCTCCTTCTCACAGATCTTTGTTTTGTCCACTCGTGCAGATGAGTGATGTGATATCTCCTTGCTGTTGAGATATCTCTGTGAGCTCTGCAAGGCTGGTAGGCTTTGTTTAAGAGCTGTGCTTTTACATATGCTGTGGACTTCCACGTCCATAGGTTTGGGATTTTGAGGCAATTGCACCTATCCACCCTTATTAAAAAGCTAACATTGAACTAACACACATGATCAGTAGTGCTGTCCTCCCTCATACCTCATACCTCATACCTCATACCTCATACCTCATACCTCATACCTCATACCTCATACCTCATGGGATTCCCCTACTATTTGAAAAACGGAAAAATAAGAGTATCTTCTCCCTCATTATTTCTCAGGAATCAGTGAGATTTTGTTCAAATGTAAATATTTTCCAATTCTTTCCCCTCCATAAGTTTTCTAACCCTTAACTTACTCTAAGACAGTCTTGCCCTACTTCCAGCCAAATCTTCAATTGTTCCTTTTGCCTTGGAAAAAAAAATTACTGTCACCTAGACAGACAAAATCATTGTCTGCTCAAATAACGATGGTAATCTTGTCAAATTTACCATGCCTGGAGCAGAATATTTTATCCAGACCAGACAGAACAAATTACTTTGTGATGAAAATGCAGCCAAACTTTGGTGACCTGTAGTTCTGTCTTTGGGTCAGTAAAATTTTCAAGGAAGGCCCTGTGATTTGCTTGATCTTATTATTGCAGATCTAATGCATCTATTAAAATACCTATTATTGGTAATGATGAAGAGCAAGAGTATTACTGTCTTCCAGTGCTTTCAAATACTTGTCATTCTCTTACACATCTGCTGAAACACCTTCCAAGAAGCCATTTATTATTACACATTATTGGCAGAAATCCATTTGTTGCTTCCTTTTGCTGCTTTCAGCATATTTCCTTTAGAACTTTTATGCATATATTCTTGTTCTTTATTATAGCTAGTCTAGTAAAGTGTTCCCAAATGTCTCACTGCTAAAATAGGACAGGCTACAGGTAACAAATTAGGATAAATATGGAGAAAAGAAAGAGGGAATCAACACTAAACCAATGTTAGAGGCAGAGAAACTGAAGCTGGCATCCCATGCAGTGTAACTTAGTCTCACTTAGAGCAGTTTGTCTTTTCTGGCAAACCAGCAATCCTCTCTTCACACTAACTCTAATGTTTGTCCAGCCGTGATTTTGGCTGTTTCTGTGCCTTAAATCTATAAAAAGCAGGGGAAAGCAGGGAGGGGAGAACAAAACCCTTTCATACTGCTTTTCATACTGAAATGCCTTAGCCAGGGTCAGAGCTGAGACAGGGAGGATGGCAGGACTGCAGCAGCCAGCAGTCAGATCAGCTCCAGCATCCACCACCTCAGGCAGGAAGGAGCTTAGATAGCTTGCCCCTTACCAAGACTGAGACAGAGACAAGAATGAATCAAAATCTGAATCAAAATCAGTACCTAACATATAGGAAAAAACTCTTCTCTTGATTTTTCCATTTAGTGGTATTTTTCACTAAGTGGTTTAATATTTTAACTGTGTCTACATAAAGTATCGTAATTCTTTCTCTATTTTTATTTTCAAACAGTTTTATATGCTTTTGGTCAATCTGTATATGTACATCATACAAACTTAGATTACAAAATGAGACAGATATGTAAGTACTCAGATTAAGAAAGCAGCATGGAAGTTGTCCAGTACACAATAGACAGCTTGGCTTTAAAGATATTTCTATAATTTTAGAAAAATATAAGAATGTGCAATTAAAATGGTATAAAACCTAAAGATATTTCAGTTTAAAAGGGCTATTTTTGGGACAGAGAAATCTTAGGTTCAAATACACATACAGTTATGAGTGGCCAGAAATATAGAGGCACCACATAAATGATTATACATCAAAGGAAATAAACTGTGTAATACAGTTGTGCAAAAGAAAATAGTATCACTAAAAAGTTGAAAATAAATGGCTGTCTGAAGTATTTAAAAAATTAAGAAGTCTAGACTTCAAAAATATGTTAATTGAACTGAGTCTTTTTTTAAATACAGACAAATATGTAATAAATAAAGTCAGCATTTACTTTCAAAACAAAGCTAAAGAAGCATTCAGAGTTAAGTGATTTAGAATAAATGGCTGTGGATTATGTGGCTATCAGAGTAATAGAAGGAGAATACTAATTAGCACTTCAAATCTTTAATACTGTACCAATCCAATTCTCTCTTTTGGTAATTCTTTATTGTAGCCATAGTAACAAAAGAAGAAAACTTAAGCCACACAGACATTTGCAATTCCTTTTATTTTTCTTAAAGAAGCCTTAATTTCTCTAAGAAGCTCTGTTTCATACTTGTAGCACTTGTAATTATACCTTTCTACATTTAAATATGACAGCGTATCCTTAGGCATAATTCATTCCTACATAGCTCATCTAGATTAAATTTTTAAAAGCTTGCCCTTGCTTTTATTATTTCATGAAGAGCCTTTCAAAATAAGCTGCAGTATTCAGAACTTAAATATATATATATATATATATATATATACATACATATATACATATATATATAATGACAGTACCTACCTAAAACAGAACAGTTATTTTGAGGGATGTTCTTTTAGATGTACTTTTAGAAATAGTTTAGGAGATTTTCATGCCAAAGCCAAAGAAAGTTAAAGAAGGCAGTGATTAGAAAGCTCCAGGAAAGGTCTTAAAACATGTAATGAATCACAGACTAATCCAGGTTGGAAAAGGCCCCAGAAGATCTCTAGTCCAACTTGCCACTCAAAGCAGAATCAGTCCTGAGGTCAGCTCAGGCTACTCAGGGTTTTATCCAGTTAGGTCTTGAAAGCCACCAAGGCTGAAGGCTGCACAGCCTCCTTGGGAAGCCTGTTCCACTGCTGGACTGAGAGTAAAAGAGCATCCTCCTGTTTTCAGTGGTGCCTCCCCCATTTCAGTTTGTGTCTGTTGTCTCTCACCCTCCTGAGAGTCCCTCCAGGGACTCTTGTGACCCTGTCTTCATGCTAAATTTACCATAAGCACTGGAGGCTCCATTGGGTGCCCTGATTCACCATTCCTTCTCCCAGATGAACGAGCCTCAGCCTCTCCTTACAGGATGCCTGCACTCGTGCTCCAGTCCCAGCCATCTTGGCAATCCTCTATGGAAACTGCTGCATTAACAATGCCTTCCTTTACTGCTCAAGAGACCTGAAACCAGACATAATCTCCTAGATAGGGTCAGCAGGTGAAATTAAGGGGCACAGGCTTCTCCCTTGCCACTGGGCATGTTCCTGATTATACAGCCCCAAACACTGCTACCCTCACTGCCAGAGCATGTTCATCCATAGATGGTGGTCCACCACTGTCCTCTCTACAGAGCTGCTCCACAGCTTCTACCACTGCCTTCAAGGGGTACAACTTTGCAATTGTCATTGTTTTGTTCCTTAGGGCTCCTGCCAGCCCATCCCTCCACCCTGGTGCTCCTGGAAGCAGCCATGGCTTCAAGCAGGTTGGCTGCTTGCACCAACTAGGTGTCCCCCAGAAGTGAAAAAGAGCTCTGACCTCTACTCCAGATCACTGTAAAAGGTGTTAGACAAGAGAGATCTTGAAAAAATCACAACTGGCCTCAAGGTAGAGTGTGTGCCATTAAACCACCCACACTATTGGCCTCAGGGCCCAGGCAGGTTTTTACCCATCTAGTAGGCCACCCATCCAGACCCACCACCCAGAATGCTCTAATTCAGATATCAGGATGCTGTGGGAAAGGAAAATGTACATCCTGATATTTTTTTTACCAAAATTCATATTTCTAAACTGCAAGAAAAGTTCTTTATTAAACACTGCAATATCTTAAAGTCACCGTTCTATAAATATTTACTCTGACAAAAGCAGTTTTATGTTTTTGAAGATTGTACATAATACAGTGTGCTGATTTCTATACAGTAAATAGAATAGTTTCTTCTTTTTCTATATAGTATAGTGACGGGAATGAGAAATGTCAGAGCTACTCAAAGAACAGGTTCTTATCATAGTTTAAATCCACCATAAGAAATGCATCATCCTGTCACTGATCACAGCTTTTTTGAGAATGATTTCTATTAAAATATATTTATTTCATTCCTCTAGCAGTCTGTGAAACTGTATTGGCATGTGCAAAACCAAAGTGGTCAGGGAATTTGAGTTTTTGCTTAGGAGATACTTTAGCAGTTTTTGAGGTGGGAGTCTCAGAGTATTTGATATGAGGCAAGATGGGTTTTCCAAGCTACAAAGAGATATCTCTCCTCCCTAACTCCTTGATGATCCCTAACTGATTTGGTGTCAAGGATGCACAGATGTGTATTCCTGTTAGATTTCAGGAAGCATCTCCATCCTTGCACAATTTTATTTGCCACCATGGTTAAAAGCACTTGGAGTTGTGACCCAGGACAAGGCTGCCAAAGAAGCAGCTTTGTCAGTGCAGACAAACAGATTTGGGCCACTGGAGGCTGTGATACAGTCATACCAAGTCCCTTATGTCATGTGCTTTTTATAGAAGAGGTGATTGGAACCCTCCCCCTCAAACAAGGGCTGGTACCTGCATATCTAAGTCAAGTTGTCCTTCTTTTCTATTCTTGTCTCACATCTGACAGGTTGTTCTTTTACAAGCCACCATCATTTGCACTGTGGTTGTGTAAATCTTTCCATCAACCCCTCTAAAGTCATGTGAAATTTTCCTCCCTAAAATTTCGAATTTCTTTTACTAGGATTTTTCACCATATAAATAATCTGAAGAAAATCAAGACAGGATGAATATGAAAGAGCAAAGCTGCCTAATACTTGCTTTAAGGCTCTGTGTTCCAAACTGCAGCCTTTATGACTCCTTGAAGTCATAAAGGGGTCGCATAAATTTGGAGCCACCTGAATTCTTTAGTTGCCATGCATTTTTCTGAGCCTTTGCACTGACCCGGCTGCTCAGCTTCTCCAATGGAGCAGCCTTAGTTAGAGCTGGGTTGGAGGGAGTGCAGACTGAACCTGTCTTCAGCCACCCGTTCATGTCAAAATCCCTACATTTCCTGAAGGCTTTAAATTCCTTTTTCCTGGGCATCCTCGAACCAGCTTAGTGTGGAGTGACCCAGCCATAATTTACATTTAAGCCTAATTTGAATTCATAAGCAAGGCATTCCTCAGTCTGTTTCACCTGAGGGGCTCTATCCAGCTGGCATCCTTCGAGCATGACTAATGGTGCAGGCTGTGCATGAAGCACAGCAGCAGCAGCAGGTGATGTGAGTCTCCATTCATTCAGGAGTATGAGTATGCAGTGTGGGTTCAATCTTTGCCTGGCAGAAGGGGTTTAGGTCCATCTTTTACCCCAATTTTCCGTGTAAAAGCTATTCTAATATGGCTTTCCTCTGCAAAAACCTCTACATTTAAAATAAACATCCAGGAATGAAAGGAACACTTATTTTCATTAGTGGGAGGAGGTGGAGGAGAGTGTGCACAGAATTTGTGCCAAAATAGTCATGTTATTTAGGTGTCCTGGGGCAGTTACAGCTCTTGCTTGGGAAAAGTGGAAGGCTGACTTCCAGTCCTTGCAAGTGGTTATTTAAAAGCTTTACCTGATGCCTGATTAACAAAAAAACCCATGAACATTAGCCTCCTGGCTCTTCTAAGTCTCAAATGGATGTCTAATTCTACTCCCACGTTGAAGAGGAAAGTGATGTACCTGCTTTGGCAGGAAGTGTACTCTCCTGCTTGCCACTTTTTCTCCCACACTCCCTCCATCCCCACCTCCTTCTAACAGGTCTTTTATATCTTTTCTGGATTTAGACCCTGAATATAGGCTTCAGTCCTTGCATTCCCAAGCTATATTGATACCAAGAAGCATGAAATGAGATTTGCCTTAAGGCACAAAACCACAGCGTATGCATTTAAAAAGCTTTGTGTGCACACAACTGACTATTACAGTGGTATTTGAAAATGAACAAAAATGCATATTATTATGCACTTCTGATGGCAGTGTGTACAGAGCATACAAAGTAGAACAGGCCTTGTGCCTTGTGTTTTCATTCAGAATAAAAAGCAGTGAATGTAAGAGGCTAAATCAAGATAATTATGACACTTAAGATGGTGCTTTTTTTGGTAGAATCTCTTTTCCTAAGACATTTTAATGCAAGTGCCCTTGAAAGGCATAAAGCGCTTAAAACACTGATATGTGCATAAAGGTAAATTTCCACTAAACAGAATGTGTGGGTTTTTGTATTTTTTATTAAAATGTTGTTAAAGACATATTCTTAGTGAAGATGTGTACTCAGTACATGAACAATAAAATTGCCCAATCTTTATAATTTTATAATATAATTTTATATTTTACATATAAAACTTGAATGAGTAAGATATTACTGCAAAGCAACTCCATCAGGACAAAATAGTAGGGGTTTGAGCAGCATTCATCTATCTCAAGCTATTTTTTTACACTGCTCAGGGCATTTTCTAGTTGTTACACCATGGGCTTCAGGAATGGTTGGGATGGGTGTGTGGTGGCTGTGGGCTACACAGCGTGATGCCAAGCTAAGGGCAGATCCTTGTGCTCTTTGTGTATGGCAAAGTCGGTACACAATCTAGAATTCTAGTGTTAAGACAATCAGACAATCACCAGGGATGTGGAGAGCATTTTAAAAAGAGACATTTTTTGTTGAAGTAGGACTAAACATGCGAGAAAAAACAGTAATCTGTAGGTTGTAACAAAGTAATTTAGGCAACAGGTTGTTTCTAATCAGGTTAAAGCAGGAAAGCTGGGAATTGTCCAGCAGCTAAGGAGGGGATCAAGACGTTGAGAGATTATAATTTATCACCAAAGTATGTTTTCACAGATTTTCAAGAAACTGAGAGGTCCTTTTTTTTTAACTAGTAACACCATTATTAAAAGTACCTAAGACAGTCCATTATCTCGGACACTCGATTATCTTGAAACTTCAGAAACTTGAAAGTGAGTTATATGGGAAGTATAGTACTGCATAAGCACTCAGACTTCAGCCAGCAAAATGAAAGAGAAATTTAATACTTCAACAGTATTAACATTGTATTTACAGCTGCTGCTGCTGCCCACATGAAAAAATGTTTCCCAGGGGCTGAGATCAAAGGTACTGCCAGTGTGACATACTATGGGACCACACTATAATAATTTTACAGTTTTAACAGATTGTTTCCAGTGAAAATGTGTGTGATAAAAACTGCAGGTGTTCATAAACAGGGAATGAAGGATTTTTTATAATAATACAGGTTAAATTTTAAATTAGCTACTTGCTTCAGTTGCAACAGCCTTGTGTTTGAAAAGTACCTCCTTTATCTATAGTTTTCAAAGAGCACATATAATCCAGACATCTTAGAATTTTCGTGAGACCATGAATCCTGTGCAACTTCTACCCTGCTCTTTCATCTTAAACAAATAGGTTGACAGCAGTTTGATTTGGGGTTTTGAATTTAGTTTTTGTAAGGTTTCTGGTTTATGTAAGTTCATGTGCAAGACGAAGGTCCTGTGTTAAAATTCAGGCAGAGCCCTCATAGTTATTTTACTTTTTAGAATGTCTTAGCTGAAGGAAAGTAGGCTATCCCTCTGTTTAACTTTGCTGTCCTGATACTGAGGAAGGAAACATCTTATCCAAAAGGACTTAGAAATGGCAGCAGGCTACCTGCCAGATGCTGCGGGTACGTCACCAGAATGGTGTGCAGACATTTAGCCTTCTGACTCTGTTAATGTTAATGAGAGTCAGGCAGTTCAACCTCCATATACCATGCTCTAAACATATCCATTGAAGTCTGGCAAAGAAGCCCTGAGGCTTCCTTGTAAAAGTCTTTGAAACTGCTGCTCCTCTGCTGTAAGATTTGTGATGGAAAGCAAGCCGGAAAGCTGCCCGCTATGCAGAGATTTCCATGCAAAGGCTGTGCCTGAATATAGATAGGTCTGGTGTTTTGCCATACTACTGAAAAGCACTGTGAGGGGAAGAAGGGTGATGTGAGAAGTACGTGCTTCCCATAGGCAATGAACTGAATGGTTTTGTAGAGGCAACTCCGGTCAGGCATTTTCTTTGCAGATTATATTGAAAGCTGCTGAGAAACACCTGAACCAGGCACCACAGTTCACATCCCCATCCCTGACAAAGCATTATGATTTATTGTGTTGTTCTGGTCTGGAGCAAAATGGCTGCATAGCCAATTTATCTCCCTTCTGGGAGAGTGGAAGGCTATTCATGTATTAGAGAGGACTGACCATAAAAAGCTCTTCTCTCAGTAGGGAAAACAAGCACATCCCTGTGGTCCCCATTTACATGGGGAGCAGGAATTGGGGGAGCTGCCCTTACAGCAGCTGATCAGATAGTTACCTGTAAGAGGAGGAGACTCAGTCACATCTGTGAATAAGGCCTCAGGGAGCACGTTCTTCATGCCTTCTGCCATGTGTGGTCTTATCTACAATGAAGTCTGAAGGTAATCTTTATTCCCATGTAGGTATTGCAACAGGATCACAGATGGTGCAAAAATGATTTCTGGAATGCAAATAAAAAGGGGCAGGAAGCCAGCCTCCATTGCTTCCTTACTTGTACCACTGTAAGTGTGAAGGAATGGGACTCCCCATCATCAGAGCTGCTCCCTGTGAAGGCTTGGGGAGAAAAGAGTCAAGTTCTTCCTTACTTTGAAATACTCTTTAAATTCCTTATTTCTTCAAATGAATAAGTGAAGATAGATGGTTCCAGGTTGAGGCAGTTTGCAGTTACTCTCGTACATGCTCAGAATTTTTTTAACACTGGCCTATTTTTTCACTTCCTGTATTTCTCCAGCTGTGTGGTCCCCTGCTGACTGGGCTGCTTTCCACAAGCCATAAAACAACCTGAGGACTGCCCTGATTTAGGCTTGTTTAAAATTCTCCTTGATTGCAGTTATTGGTGAGAAGTGCAGCAGTGCAGGGTGGCAAAACCCAGCCCCATTGTAACTAAGAATCTGCACCCAAGTGTGTTGAGTTTAATCAAGTGCTGTGCAAGACATGTCAGGTAACAGATTTCCTGTCAGGAGAACTCATTCCAAACCTTCTTGGCACAGAGGGGGTATTTCACTGTTTACTCCTTTGTATTCATTCATACAAAGTGTCTTGCAAAGAAAATGCGCGTCTGGGTAAGGGGAGCTGAACTTGGTGCTTTAGGCTGTAACATGATCCCAGGCAGAGGCAGAGGTCTCTCCTCTCCACTGTCTGTGCCTCTGCACAAGCAGGGCTCTGTGTGTGTTGAGACAGGAGCCAGCCTCGTGCTCCTTCCATGGCCCCGCTGACTACAGCAGAGAGCTGAAGGAGACGACAGCGAACGTGGAGGAGCCCATGTGTCACACACTGCATCCCTCATGTCATCCTGTCAGACCACACTTCCACCTATGCTACCCTAACCTGCAGGATCGGTTTGTCTGTCACTCAAAATAGTCTGAATTTACTTCACCAGCAGTTTCACTCTCTGGAACTGTTCCATCTACTGCCAGTCACTGTCTCTGGAGTAAGATACTCCCACTCTTTTACATGTAAATGGGCATTCTATTTTTAACCTTCTCCATTTTTCTCTTGAATCAACACATAAACTGTAGTGTATATTTTTCTGCTGCTTCATGCTTTTTTTCCTGGCTCCTACAGGACATCTTGTGAACTATTATTTCAATGAGTTGAATTTTTGATCCGCCAGAAAACCAGTTAAGCATTTTCAGAGGCAAGGATGGTGCATGTCTTCCTCTGTGTGTTTCAGAGGTACAAGCTTTCTCTTTCAGCATGCCATTCAAAAAAACCCAGACAAATGCAAGGACAACTGAAGAGAAGCTTTCCACTTACTAATTACTAATTACTAATGTTTTGATGATTGAAACAGAGCATCAAACAAATTTAAAAGTGAAAATTTACAAAACTAAAAATAGGCTTGATTTTTTTGTGCTGTTTTTTCAGAAAACTGTGATTATTTCTCTAAAATGTAGTGGTGTGAGCTTAAGATTGCTCTAAAAATAAATTTGCCTTCATTTTTCGGGATACTGGACAGCAAGATACACAGTCTCAAAGTAATATTAATATATCTCATTCTTGCAGCAGAGAATGAAAAAGACACTTGTTTATGTTGACCCACTTCCTGTGTAGAGAGGGACACATATTACAACCCCAACTAGTAAGAATAATTTTGAATTCAATGGCTTACAGAGAGCTATGATGACAACAGAGATGTTTAAAATAACATTTTCCTCAAAAATAGCACTCCCTGAGCTGTGGATCTGGTATTCTGAGTTTTGCTTGATAAATCTTGACACTGCCATTGTCATGCTTTACAGCCATGCTCAGATCTTCTGTTTGGTCCTGCAAGATTCTGAAATGTCTTTTTGAATTTGGTTACCGGCCTACTAAAAAGGCAAAAGTATTTCCACTGACCCAATGACCCCAGATTTTTTCCTATCATCTTTGAAAATAATTATGCTACTGGCTGAGTTTGCTCCACTTGTTTATACAAGAAGGATTTCAGAAATGCATAATTGTGTTCAGCACATAGTTTCCTATGTGTCCACTTTGGCTTGTTAAGAGCTGAGAAAAGGTCAAGATCCTGTGAATAAAACTAAATCATGCTGCTTATTTGTGCTAAACAGAAATTCATCACTAGAGTAAGATAAAAGAAAAAAACAAAAAAATTCTTGAAAATCTAAAGTAAAAGTTAAAAACTTCCTATGATCTTAAAACCACAGAAATGATTGTAAGGGAAAAGTATCAACCAAATAAATCTCTTGTTCTTTTTGTCAACCTGCAGTAACAATGTGACAAACACTGTACAATGAAAGTACATTTTCATTTTGGGTTTTGATTTTGCTTATTTAATCAATACTTTAAAAAGTTAGTACAACTGAAGTTTATACAAACTAATTATTTTTTAATTATTATTGAAAATCAGCTTTATTTTTTTCTTTTACTGTTTCATCTTGACAAAGTAAAATTTGCCTGTATCAGATGTTTAAGTTAGCAAAATTGTGTAAGTTTATAGTTTTCATAAGGATAACAAAGTAAGTTAATTTACCAAACTTTGAAGGTGCAGAATAGTGTATTTTTACTTCAGCAACTATATTTTTCAAATGGAACATAGAGCCATCAATCAATGTCAAAAATTTATTGCAAAAATATGCATCTTCTGCACTTCCAAGCACTTGTGAAACTAATAGTTACGAATTCCATGGCTTCTATGCTGAAAACTCACCTATTTGCTTTACAATTACTAGTTAATATATGATATAAGACTTGATGGATATGAAACTCCTCACTGTTTGAGGTACTGTAATACTAAGTCATAGATATATTAATTTCCTAAAATTTGGCAGCCTGGAATTTTCCAATATGTGGATGGCTCAAGATTTCATTAGATTCTTAGAACAGGCATACCTAGTGACCACACATAAAAACATAAAGACCATGCAAATGGTCTGAAATTGGAGGACAGATATAGTAATGCTTTTTGCTAAAAGTTTACAAAATGGAAGGTAACAGCATTATGCAAAACTTTTGTATTTCTGTCAATAATTTGCTTGTGAAGCAGAATTCCCCCTTTCTCAAATCTAATTTTAAGAATTGATTGTTACATTATCAGGATTTGCAAGATAAAAAAAAAACCTGTAAGTATTTCGTTTTCTGTGTCCATGTGGTAAAAAAGCATCAAGGATGTTTTCTGTCACATCTGTGACAGGTAAGAATGTTTGTATATTTATTTTTTGCAGTCCACATTTTCCCCTACCTATATCAACTGGAAAACAAATAAAGTGACATCAAGTTTTTTAATTGTGGTCCACTCCAGAAGAGATCTTAGAAGGATTTAAGATGTTAAAAATATTTATCAAAATGTTAAAAATATCCTATTTTTCTTGGCACTTAAACTGGAATTTGCAACACCTGTGTGCTCCCCCCAGGTGTTTCTTAGGGCTCTGCAGTTCATTTCTATGCTGAGCTGACTTTGTCTGGAGGATTCTGGCAAAGCATCTTCTCTGAAATCTGGGCACTGGCTACATAGCACCCAGCAATCATACTTACTTGCTGCACATCACACAGGGAGTGCCTGCAAATACTGACAAAATCTCACCTTAGGAGGACATATATGCCCTTACTTTTGTTGGTTTTTAAACAAAATGGATGCTAGAGCTGTTAATTAGCTGCTGGGTGTGATTTTTACTGTTGCTCTTCAGCTGATAGAAATTGCAAATGCCTGTTTGTGCTTTCTGCTTCTGCAAAGCCCTGGGCATTCCATTTTGCTGTCCTTGCACCAGCCCAAAGATCTTCCAGCAGATGCAGCACAGAGAAATTTGCATTCCTCCTCTCCTTTACGTTCCTGTGGCACTGAGGGGCTCTTGTTTTGAAGAAGTCAAAGAAGTCAAGTTGCTGACTTGAGATATTTATTGTCACAAAGGGTAAGAGTCCACTTTAAGAAAATCTGGAGTTTGAGAAGGCATGGGGAAAAAAACCCAGTAGAATACCAATGTTTTCAAGTATTTAAAAGTAGTCTTTGTGAAAGTTAAGAGATTGTTTAATGTTTTTTATAGCTTCTATGTCTAATGGGGGATGAGGGGCAAGGAATATTATTGTTAGGTGTATGAGTAGTCCACCTGTCCCCTGCATCAAATGTCAGCAGCTGCTCGTGTGTGGCTCTGGCTTTTTGCTTTGTCTCTGTGTGTCCCACATCTGAGTGATGAGTGTCTGTGGCAATTTTGAAAAGAATGCTCTGTGGCCAAGATCCAGAGGGTTTCTAAATGGCAGTTTTGAAACTACAGCAACCTCCGGTTGCCCTTAAGGAAGAAGCACTTTAAGAGACAGATAGGTACTGTTTTCTGGCACTCCTCTTCCAATCTCCTTTATTTCATTTCATCAAATTTAATAAATCCAGTGTCAGTGAATGTGATAATTTGGCAAGTACAGCCAATCAGATACTTAGTGGGATACTACACTGTGTTTAAATTCAGTTCTGTTCCCAAGAAAAAAAACACAGATGGTTGTTTGAAAAGAACAAACTAATTGTTCCAACAAAATGTGACAGCAGCCTATCCACTCCATCAGCAGTTTGTACCCTTAATAAGCTTTGCAGAAAAAAAACATTGTTGGAACAATACTCCTTTAAAAAGAAACTAAAACTCTGGGTAGGAGCTAAAATATTTTATCAGGTTCTGGAAAGCTAAGGCTGAAATTCCTTCTTTAATGGCAAGCTTTGACCCCTACTTAACTGTCTCCAGTGGGAATGCTTTAAGCCATGGAGTGGAAAAGTATTCTGTGATAAAGCACTCTCAGTTTTGCTTGTGGAATTGTTCAATTAGCCATTTAAATAATGGCATATGTAATATAAAATACAAAGTGTGGTTGGCCAGCAATCCCTCTCCCGAATAAATGTTCTAATTCTTAGGTCGTGCCAGTACATTTGCTCTCTGTGGACCCAATTTTCTGACATTGAGTCATTGAGTATAAAATGACTTACAATGTCTTTCTTTTTCACTTTCAATGAAGTACTTTTTCCACACAAGAGCTACTTCTGTGGAGAAAGATGCCAGAGAGCCCTGTAAACCCATAGAGTTTACTTTTCCTGTTCCATCACCTTCAGCAGAGATGAGAATTTAAAGCCATGTTTTGTTCCTTGGCCAGGTGTTTCAGTGAGGGTGCTTCTGGAGTATAGAATGCCCCTCCCTTCTCTCCAGATTAAGAGGGATTTAGAGAATTGAGGAGAAGGGGTGAGAGGGGGGACTTGAAGAAAACAAATGGGAATGATAAGGAAAAAAAGAGCAGTCATAGGCTGAGAAAACCTGGCAAGGAAAGGGCTCACCTTCAGAGATCTTGGCAGGGCTTGGGTCTGTGCTCTTTGTTTAGCTTTGCCAAGGTTTGGGCAGTTACAGGCAAGCCCAGAAGATTTCTCCCTTTGTGCAGAAAGAATTTCAGCCACCTCTTTAACCCTTTCAAGAAATATAGGTATCACAGAGTAAGGCGGAAGCCAAATGAGATCTATGAGTGTGAAACTTCAGACTGGTGGGCTCAAGTTGCCTGACTATATTTATGCTATTTCTAAACTGGTACCACTGACTGTGGCTTTTCTAAAATGAGGTAAATGCAAATAAGTGTGTGAGTGAAACTGTTTCTGCAAACCTTCACTCCTTTACTATTGCTAGGAGCCTTTTGCTGCTCAATAGGGATTTTTTTTGTGTGAGTTACTGATTAAGCACAGGAACAAGCATAATGGTTTGGAGCCTCTTAAATGCATGGATATTTCTAAGCTACTCCTGTTCTACAAAGAAAGGATTTCTACCTCCATACATCTGACATGCCATGCTATGTACAGCATTGGATACTTGGAATGATTTGTGTGACAGTATTTCAGAAGAAAGCAATAAATCACAGTTGAAGCTGCAAATGGTTTCTTGATTAAGTTCAGTCATTTCAATCATTGTCTTCAGATTTATCTACTGACTCACATATTAGGCAAAAGAAATTCCTCTCTTTTAAAGCTGAAAAATGTCATTATGTTTTGAACACCGTAGCCATGTGACAAGGATGCCAAGAAAAACTATTTACAAGCATTACTTCAATACTATTTAAATTACACAAATAATGTGGCAAAAAATGTTTTTTATTGAAAAAAATGTTCTGATTGTTTAATATCAAAATTGGGAAAAATATTTTATTTTAAATATATGAAGAAAACACTTTAAACTTAATCAAATTACAAAGACTCAATTAATACGGCATTTTGGGGGCATTTTTAATGGTGGGCAATAAAGGTAATATCTGTTTCTAAGTAAATTGAGAGACCACTGAATTTTGCTCAGTTAGTCCTTCTCACTATCACTTCAACCAACCTGTACATTAGTAAGATTGTAATTGCCTGGATTGTTATTCCCCTTCAACGTGGTTCAGTTAGGTTCAGACCTATGGATTTTATTTCTTTTTTCCTGTTTTTAACAGAAGCTGCAGAGTAGGTGCATATATGGATATTTTACTTAGAAGAACAGAAGAACTAAACTTGTTCAATCTGCTTCCTAAGCAAACATCTTCCCTCTTGTATATCTTTTTATATTTTTGCCTTCTATTGCTTTTCCTACCAAAGGGGTTTAAAAAAAATGTTTAACCCCTTGAAGCAGCAGAGTGATGAAGTGGGATATGATTTGCCCTCCACCTCCATGCTCTAGTAAGCTATAATGATATGGCTATATGTTCTATGGAACCAAAATCAGCTTTCCAATAATTTGTATGAAAAGTCATCTGCAATCCTATGTGACACTGTTAAAATTTTTATTAGTCTTGGAAAAGAGAAATTTTTACAAAATTTCTTGTTTTACAAAGTCTTGCAGGAGACAGTGATGTATGTTATTGGCAATCAAACTTCAGAAGCTTTTGCAACAGTAAAATAGCACACAGTTGGAAAACCACCAGAGGTGGTTTCAATTCCTTTTTAGTTATTTTTTACCTTCCTTTAATTAGGAAGTGTCAAAATGTATATAAGAGAAAACACTACTAAGCTTATAACATTTAAAACAGTGCTGAGGTCAACTAATGTGTCTGATGTTGTCCTCTCCTGAATGAAAGCGTTTGGCACTGTCCACTCAACATGCATACAGTGGATGGACAGAGGTAAAACTGCAGATTATTTTTCTGTGTGTCTAAATCTCAATAAGACCTGTGGTCACTCATGAACCTCTAGACCAACCAAGATATTAGGTGGGAAAATAACCAGTGCCTTGGCAGGACAGAGGTTGCCAAGGTCCTGAAATTAGTCAACAGCCATGAGAAAGTGCTTAAAAGCCTGGGGTAACCTTGACATTTATATCACCTTGGCCTCAGGCTTCTCCTGGATCAGCAACTGAAGAACCCTTTGCTGTTTGACCCAAGTTATGCTGTCAGTGGAGGCTTCTCCTGACTTTAGTAACAATTCAGAGTATTGCCTCCCTCCTTTCTCCTTCTGCTCTTTCTCTTGCACCACCCCTGGTACCATCTGTGTTACAACCACATTTTGTAAGAACTAAGATGCACCTTTTTTTAATGAATCCCCCTGAAGGATCTGTCTGTGCATGGCAAAAACATAGAGACACAAAAGCGATGTTAAAATATACTTGTAGCAAATATGTTCTAGATTTCAGTGAGTTGACTTGGGCCCAGCTTATTTCACTTTCTTACTGTTTAGTATTTCTTTCTCTTCCTTTGTTAATCAGATGCTTGATTTTTAATAGTAACCCGCATGGTACTGTCCTTGATAATTGACCTGTTATTATGACCAAGTATTCCTTGGACTTTTAAATTCAGAATTCCTTGTCTTTATCTATATGAATAATGGGGAGGAAAATATCCTGTGTATCAGCACAAAGCTAGGAGTGCAGGAAAGAAGCTGGGAAGTGCAGTGCTGGCAGGGCTGCTGCTTCTGTGGTCCCCTGTTCCAGGATTGGGAGCTGTGTATAGTGTCATGTCCAGTACATGGCTTCAAGTAGCCAAAAATCCATGCAAATATTTTGATCAAAACCAGGTGTGAGTGGAAGTGGAGGACCACTACGGTTTTTGCAGAAGCTATCATTTTGTGGTTTGTTGTGAACTTCAGTGCTGGCTATATTTGATAACTGTGGTATTTATAATGAAGGGCTAGGATGATGGTTTCCATGCTCCAAACTGTCAGGCTGTGGTAAGTGGCCTTCACAACTATGCTGAATATAATAACAGCTCTGGATTCACATAAGCTCAGCTCACTGTGAGCATGCAGCTTCCCTGACTTTCTTGTGTGCCTGCTGGTCTATAGGAGATTCTGAATAATTAAACTGAACAAGGAAAATGTGGTTTGTCTGTTGGTAGCCTCAAGAATATGAGACATAAGAATAATGATCCTGTTGAATTTCAGTTCCAATGAAGTGAAAAAGGAACTTGATGCACTTTGAGCCTAAATGTCACTTATTTTCTTTCCTTGACTTCTATGACTGCCAAGATATGTAGTCCCTATATTGGCAGTGAGAATGGGGAATCTGGGGGAAGATTTCCACAAAAACACTTTGTGATGTCTTTAGTTTGGCACATGCTTCTCTTTTTCCTCAGGCTCTTGCAAAGCTAAACATGTATGAAGACTTATCTTCACTCGTGTAAATATTCGTTTGGGGAATTTCATTAACATAAGTAGATGCTAACCTCTTTCATTCCAGAGATGGTTTTATGTGCTGAAAGAGAATCTCCATTTTGCAACACTTACAGTTCTCTAAACTTCTAGATAATTATTGTGACAGAATAGTTGAAGGTTACTATGGATCTTTTAACAGGGAGAAAACAATATGAGTCCTATTTTTCTGGGAAGTTTTCATTCTGTTGTAAAGTACTCTGAACAAATTTGTCATGCTCTACTTTTTGAGCTTGTTATTTTTCCACTTCTGTTGAGAGAAACAGGATACAAGACATTTGTAATAGCACTAAAATGGCTTGTATACATATTGAGGAAAACAAATCCCAAAATGATAATGGTGTGAACCTTGCACCTAAGAGCTGGGGTGACTGTGACCCTAGAGGCTTTGTCAGAGACTGGGCATAGGAGTTTCCTGATGTAGGTGCTAGCCCCTTAGCTTCTCATCAAGTTCTTGCAGAAATCTTTAAAAAGAAAGGGAAAAGTTTAGGGTGTGATCCTTCTGATCTGTTTCAGATGCCTTCTTCATTGCAAAAAAAAGTTATTACCCAGAAATATTTATTTCTATTGTCTGTAAAGAGAGATTATTTCAAAATTAGGTACATTTATTGACACAATTGTAGTCACCAAGGGTCCTTCACTGCTACTTTAACACTTAGACAAATAAATAAATAAAAAATTGGTATTTTTTGATGGCAGAAAAATTTGTCTTGATATGTTAGCTGCTGCAGCTGGAAGTAGAGTGTTTACATAAATAATTTATTTAGAGATTTCACTCTTCTAGCCAACTGGCATATTCTTGTTGTTTCTATATTCATGTTGTTTTAATATTTTTCTCCATAAAAATATTAAAAATGTTTAGAATAATCTGGGCAATTTAGTAGTTTAAGCAATTTTAGATATTGGGTTTTCTTTGCAATCTTTTTCATTTTTTTCCCCTTCATTCTTTACCATATACCCTATACCTATATATGCACAGGCTGTTACAGACTGGATTTTAATTTTTTTTTTTTTTTAATATATAAATAACAAAAGATTTAACCCAAAATTTTCCTCATCTAAGAAGCTCTGAAGAAATCATTAGTCAGGGAACACCTCAAAAATAAATCGTATTTAACTCTGATGTGTTTTGTTTCCTGTCTTCCCCTTTTGGAAGTTTATTCAAGAATGTTCTTTGCAAATAAAATTGTTGTTCTGACTTCTTAATGAAATTTATTGCTTGACTTTCATCTATGTTTTAGCTATTTTCCTGAAATGTTCTGTATCTTAGCTGAGTTGTGAACCTACAGCCACCTTCCTGAATGTGGTGTCAGTATTTTGGGTTCCTTCCCACCCTGCCCCCAGTCAAACTTCAATGTGGTGTTACAGATTTTTGGTACCAAAAAAGAGGTCAGATATTGACTGCCTTCCTAGAAGAGCTCTTTTCACTGCTAATACATGAATGTGCTGGGTGATAGAGATTAAAGCTTCACTGTAGTTTGTACTTTCCTGATCACCTCAGGGAAGCTGCAGCAGGCCCTCTTTGAGAGGCTTTTAAGTTTTGTGCTATGTATGCTCTCCTCTTTCCAGAGGAATCCAGGTGAGTGTCTGGTTTTGCAGAAATGTGATTAATTCCAATACTGTAAGTTGGATATGAGCAAACACCATTGCAGCTTTTTTTGGATCTGAAGATTTGGCAATAAATTATGCATTACAAAATGAACAGTCAATGCAAATGTTCACTTAAGCAGCATCCAAAGACCAGCATTTCTGACTAATTGCTATCTGGTGCATAATACAGGTGCACAAGGAGCAAATAGTATTTGTCAATAAATATTCAGTTAACTGCAGTCATAAATTTCTTCATTTTATGGCTGACTTTGCTTTTCTCCCATTGGTGTAATCTTTGAATTCAGGTGTTGCACATAAGATTGGCAGCAGCCTGGTGGGTTGTGTCAATTATTTGCAGCGTATTGTCACAATGATAGAGTTGAGAAGACTTTATAGACATCACAGTCAATTGTCCGCTATGGGGGGAGAAGGGGGATAGCTTTGTAGTCATCATTGCAGCTTTCATTTAAATAAATAATAACAAAAAGTCTTTTAATTTATGCCCATGATGTTAAGGTAACAGCAAGGAGATTAAAGCAAAAAGAGTCAAGGCCAGAGCATTGCCTGGGTGCTTCTCTCAGTAGATTTGTCTGGCTCCTGCAGTTGAATAAATTCCACTTTGACCTAAGCCTGTTCAAGAGTAAGCAGGCCCACTGTCATACTGCATTTTCTCCTGCCTCAAGAGCTCAAATAATTTTGCAAGTATAATTGTTTTTATGCTGCTGTGGACTTTGCATGGGCTGTGCAACGTCATGGTTGTCTGTGTCACAGAGACATTTATCATCAGCTGGGGAAATCAATGGAAAATATTATGTGATTTTTTTAAAATTTTTTTTTTCCTCACAGCTGATACTGTAAAAAATTAAGAAAGGGGATGTAGTGCAAGCATACACTCTGTCAGTCCACTAAAATGTAATGATGGAAACTTGTATACAAGTGCAAATATAGCTATTTATTGCTCCTCTCTTTTCTGGTACACAGTAATAATTGTCACTACCTGATGCTTCTGAGAGTAGTGGTGTTAAAGCTCTGTCAGCCTAAATATCAATACTGATGGCTGATTTAAATTTCTGACTCTGTCTGATGTATTTAAAAAAACCCCAGCTGGTCTAGAAGAGCTTTCAGAGCTCATCACCTCAGAGGTCTTGTGTTGGGTCTGTGGTGAGAGAGCTCTCTTCTCTTGGTGCTCTATTCCTCCATATTCATAAACACTTGTGGAGCTGGAATTGGGAAATTTATGAGCTCAGATACAGTGGGTTTGATGCAAGTAAGTGCACAAGGTTTAAAAGTAAAGGAAAATATTTTGGGTAGTTGCAATATGCTTTGCACTCCAAACTTCAGTTTTTCTCCCTGTTAAAAAAAGTAGAATGATTTTCACATAGAACTGAAAACAATTACAAAAGATTGTTGTAACTTTAGTTACAAATGACATACATTACCAAAAAAAGAGAATTTCATTCAACTTGTTAGGAAACCTAACTTGCCATTCTAATACTTCATTATTTGCTTTATCATTATCCTTTTGATTTTTTTGGCCACTGGAAAATTTCATGAGACTTTCACATTAAGTATCAAAATATGAAAAAAATGTTAAAACATTTCCTCCACTCTGAAAAATAATGGAAGAGGGCTGTTGTATTTCTAAATTCTTTACTTCTGGGTTAAATCAATTATTTCAGCACTATAAAGAAAAAGCTCATGTCTCACACAATAATTACCACATAGACATTCTCTAACACCCAGAACAAACATCTGGATCATGTTGACTGACTTTTAACCATGGCAAAAAGGGTGAATGAAATATAATTCCTGCTTTCTGATATCATTAGAATTTCTTCATTCCCACAACAGCTGGGGCTCTCAATATATTATAAGCATTTTTTTAAAGTGTTGCAGATGTTATGTGTAAAAAATTTCACACAACTTACTCTTGTGTCAAAAGTAGTAGACAAATGAATTAGTCTTTACATAAAGTCTTTGTTAGTCATTAATATGAACAAAATATAGAACCATGATGTCTTTGCAAGATATATTAGTAGTATCAGAATAAAGTAATAACAGCTAATTGTTTATGAGTAGATAAAACTGTTACATTTTCATTTTCTGCATGTGTTTTTTGGGAATTTATTTCTTGAATCTGTATATATGTTTGATTTTCCTAAGTATTTCTAATGCTCTATTATCTCTAGAATAATATTCTTAATACAGCATAATCTTCTGTGATAAACTGTAGCAGACTGGCTCTGGGACAAAAAAAAAGCTGTGCTAAACTGTGGTCTGAATTTTAGGTCGCTTGTTAGGTTTAGAAGAGAAAACGTGCATTAAAAATAGTTTGACTCTTTTATGTGGTGGATTAGCCTGAGTTTAGCTTCTTTGAAATCTGGTAATCAGATAAAGTTCTGCACAAAGCAACTGCAGCTCTTTGCACTAGTGCTTATGGTGCGGACCAGCTTGAGGTCAGTGATCAAAATGAAGGTACATTTCAAAGAATTTCCCTTGGGAATGTGCCCTGAGAACTGCTGATGGATCAAAAGCACTGGTCTGTGGCAATGAAAAGACACAGAGAAGCACTTACTGTCATGGAAGCACAAACTGTGTTTGCAATAGCACTTGGCATCTTTTGTAAAGTGCATGGCTATCAGGACTACGGGAAGCATGACAGCCTGCCTTACGTACTTAATCTTCTGAGCAGAATTATTTAACCAGCTGTGGCACTTCTCTTTCATGTCTGGACAAGGAGGCCTAGGCACTGGTGTAGGTTTTCTGAGAGTGAACCCAGTCCATTTTCTTTGACAGTGGAACTGATTCAGTGTTGCTGAAGTGAATGTCTTCATCAGTGGGGCTGTCCCTGGCCATCCTGTCAGTACCTTCAGGTAGGATCATGAATGTGCACAATCAGAGGGAGAGGTGGAAGTACTCCAAAATAGAAATAATAGGGGCTCTGCTGCCACTCTTGAGCATGAGGGAAGATTTTCCTACTGACTCTCTATAATTTCCCAAAGCTGCAGGAATTTCTGTTGGCTGGGCTTTGTATCCTGGTTGAGGTGAACATATTACCAAGACACTTAATGTCTCGAACTTGTTCTGCCATGGCAGCTGTGTGTAATGACTTGAGTGATACAGAAGTAGTCTGGTAATTAGCCTGTAGCTATAATATTTTAAGAGGGGAAATGCCCACACAGGATGAGAAGTACCTGTGTTTAATGGCAAATGTAACAAAATAAAGTAAGTATTAAAGTCACTGGAGTGATTTTAGAAGAAAATTGCTTTATGTCTCATATATGCAGTAGGCCCAGGATGACAATCAAAACCTAAGAACTGCCTGGAAAGCCTTATATCAGTGGGCAGGAAGTTAATTACAAACAGCAGTTTACATTCTGGGCCTGTTAAAACTTGTGGTTATCATGCTTTGTTTGTGTCTTTGTATTGGAAAGGAGAATTCCTGCCATATGGGATATCCATGTTTATTTTGCTCCTGTCTTTGTTCTGATAATTCTCCTTCCCATGTGACTGCTGCTATGTACTAGGACTCACCTCAGCGAATGTACAGACTGACTTCTCAGAAGCCACTTGGAAAGTTACACCAAGATTGAAGGGAATTCATCTGTAAAATTGTAAAAACTTTTTTCTGTCTGAAGCTATGATGAGAGCGCTGCAAATGAGCACATTAGTATAGTTATTATGTCTCAGATCAATTACAACTGAAATGTTTTCAGCTTATGTATACAGCTGGTGCTTTGTCATGTTGATATCCAGAACCAAATGGAGAAAGAGGAGACAGGAACAGTATGAAGGGCAAGAAGATATAATGGGATTTAATTTTTTAAGTTAGGCTGATACGGCACTCTCCTTAGGTGGGAAAAAGCAGCAGCAAAAAGGAAGCAGCAGAAAAGGGAATCCAAAACAGACTAATTTGCTCTGACGGCTGCTGGTCCCTAAGCAGATGTGTTGCTAGTGCAACAAGCTAAGAGTTGTTTGCAAGCATTTCTTGCAGTTTTTTTTTCCCCTAGCCTTTTCCTTAGAGACTGGAAACACAATCCGGAAAGTAGCCAGTAGCTTTGCTTTAGCCCACACTCAAGTATGAAAATGCCAGAGGTACTTGGCAAAGGGGCATAGAACAGAAATGGATTAGATTTTAAGTGCTGAAATGTTAATGGGGCCTAGGGAAAGTTGTCTGTGAATATACTATTCTATAAGTATGCAGTCTGTACTTTCCTCAGAAATATCCAGTTTTAGTCAGCAGGAGATAAAATATTCTGGCTACAAGCCTGACTCATGAAGGCAATATTTGTTAAACATTGTTTAAAGCTATACTGACAGAAACTTTCAGACTATGGTTATGCTGGTACACAGATTGAACTATTACCCAGTATTGGTTTAAAGTACAGAAAAAAACATTCCTATTCATTTTTTTTTAAAACATTAACCTTAATGCAAAACATAAAAGAATATACAAACTGAAAAGTTCACCTTGTGTTTACACTTGTCTGTGTCCTCTGTGACTTTGGGACAAGTGAGTGACAGAGAGGCAGCTGCCTACTTGCATTCCTGTGCTACCACAGGTAAGAGGATTCCTAAAAGGGCAGTGCTTGTATTCCTAATGTTGTTTGCTGAGATATTTTCGTGCATCCCCAGAATACACCTGCTCCTAATTCTGTGTCACCGCTGTTTGAACATAAAATGTAAAAATGAGGCAACAAAACAGAAGTGATAGTGTTTTCTTGGGTATCTAAGTTGTTATTTAAAAGTCCAATATTTATTTAAAGTTCAATTATTATTTTAAAAATCCAGGTTTTTATGCTCTAAATTATTTCCTCATTATTTAACAGTCTGATCTTATACTGGTCCTGATGCTGATTGCACATTGTACTGCACTAGAATTTCAAATCAGGGATGTGCTTTTGAAGCAAATCTCTGGATTGTCCCCAGTTTGGATAAAATTATAGGGGAAGGAAGGTCAGAGGAGTGGTGGGGGGAAGGTTGGGAGAGGAGATGGTCTGCAAGCATATAAAATAGTCTAAACACATTAAAGTGAGAAATGTCACCTAGGCATCCAGTATGCTCCTTTTTCAATAAGGGGCATCTAGTATGCCCCTTATTTCAAGTTCCAGTAGGTAGAGCCATCTTTTTTTGATGATTAAGAGCAAATGGTAATAGAAAACAAAGAAGAAAAAAGGAGCCATTATTAATAACTTTTTGTTAAGATGATGCAAATAATTAATGTTCCATAAGAGCTTTGTTTCAGGAAGTTATTTTTAGTTTGTTGATTTTCAGATTTGGGGATCCAATGAAGATGCACTATTTTCTGCATAGGTCTGCTGACAATGAGCAATGTTTCAGACCAGTCAGAGCTGTGCTAAGATTTTTCTGCTCTCCCTAATAATGTTACTATGGAAAAGTATTAGAGAAGAGCATAGTGGTGGTGGAGGTGGTATTTCTCTGAATACTCTTGCAGATTAGGTAAATACATGGTTCAGGAATCAACCAAAACAGAGGGAGTGGTTTAAGATTTAATTCATTTTTTTTACACAGATCATTGTAGGAGAAAACCCAACCCAAAGTGGTGCCCACACAAAAACTCACAAGAAAAGATCAAATAAAAACCAAACAATAAAGCACAACAATAAATGTACATGTGAGTAGTTACAGTTTGGTGGCATCAAGCTTAACTATACATTATACTGTAAGAAGAAGCTTCATTTTGGTTTGTTTTGACTACTCTGACCCTAGTCTCATCTTTCTTAACCCTTATTTTAAAACAGGCAGTGAATATCTTTTCCCCCCTCATTTTTTCACAGTACAAGGGGTTTTATGAGACTCTGCCACATTACCCTTCAATGTTGTCCTTGCCAGGATGAAAACAATTGTCTCAGTCATTTCTTGTGTGGAAACAAAGGCTGAAAATCCCTGTTACATTCATCTATCACTTTCATTCATGTATCACTTACCAATTCTACTATTCTCTTCAGACTCTTGTGCTTCCCTTGGAGTTGTGCTTCAGAATGAAAATGTAGGCATGTTTACACTGACCTGATGTCTTTATAGGGTTATTCACTGTACCTTTAAGATGCTGGCTTGCTTTTCTTCTCTTTCAGCATCTTACAGAATTATACTAGGGACCATTTTCACTGCACTGTAAATAAGAAGCATTACTCGTCTTGCCTGTGCTGGAACTGGGATATAGACCCTTCCTGTGAGCTGATTTTATTTGGTAGCACAAGAAATTAAGCTGAGGAAATAGTTATTCTACACAATATCTGACTAAGTGATTCACAGAAGGGAGCAATGGGAACCCAAGATCTCTGAAGGGAAGGATCCTTTGATTATCAACTGGGCCCATAAAACTGCAGCCATGATTATTTTTTTCACATCTCTTACACATAAGTTGGAGGCTGCTAGTGGTCTCTGGGCAGCAGGTTTAAACTGTATCGTAGGAGATATGAGAGTGAAATGAGATCACATGAACTAGAAATTATGCTTTATTTGCTTATTTTTTGAATTTTATAAGTTATTTTGAGCTCAGCTCTGTTGCTGTGTCACAAAGCACATCAAAGGTGAAGTTATTTTAGACACAGAGCAGAGGATAACTGAAGTATAGAAACTTGCCTCAAACAAGAGGTCATAAACCTGTGGCACTTTTGCAAATGACTGTAAAACCAATGACTTTGAACTATGAGGTTTTGACCAGACAGTGACAGTTGATTCAATCAGGTGGATGTTTGCTAGCTAGGATGGATTTGCCAGGACTGTGTCATATCTATTTATAAGAACAGTAATAAAAAGTTCAATGAAGCAAGTGGCAAGCTAAATTCAATGTTATTATTACAATGAATTAGATTAGAATTATAAGTATTTGTTTTCTCAAAATAGTTAATGGGAGAAGTCTTGACTATTCCAAGTGGGAATAGATAGTTCTGAGATTTGCACATGGTGTATTATGTGTTAAAGAGTTTGCTGATTCATGATAATTTATTATGAAAAAGTATTATTGTCCCAAAAGTTGATACAGATTTGTTTAATACTTTTATGCTTCTGTGTGAATACAGTTTGGTCACCAAAATCTGGAACAGCTGTTAATCAATCCTACACAAATCCTTTTAGAAGTGTCAATTTATTGTGTCCTCTGTGAATTTATAGTGTAAATAGCCTCCTGTTAGAAATTTTATTCTGAACCACTTTGCTAGTGGAACATAAAACAATCTCTTATGAGGAGTTTAATAATCGAATGGAAGCTCATTGTGTTCAAATAACTTTCAGTCTGCAGTTCTTTCTGTTAAAGGGCTGGTTGTGGGGAGTTAACACCTGCCTGTAATCTCAACAATTTCTGCATAGTTTTGAGAAGAAATTGAAATGGAAGAAGTAGTAGGATGATAAAACAGAAAGGAAAAGGTTTGGATTTCAGGTGGCTGCCTGAATAAATTCAGCCCTTAGCTCTGCTTTAAGAACAAAATGGGGCAGTATACTGAGTGTAAATGTTGAAGAGGCAAGACAGGAAGCATTACCCTCCCATACTAATTTGACACCTGATGCAAGTCTTTATATTACACTTGCTTTGAGGTTAGTTGAAAACATTTTAACACTCAGCACACTTGATTTCTTCTTTTTTAAACTGGGGATAGCCTGGGAACCATCAAGTGCCAAATGCTTTCATCAAAGCCATAAACAAAAGGGGATTCTATAGGAAATCCATTTATTCTCAGGAGGTTTCAACAAAACACATTTTCACTTATTCAAAGTGGAAGAATAAATCTGTAGCTCTTTTAAAAGAGACTTACTTCATGGCCCTAGGAGGCAGACAGAGTACTGGATTTAAAACAAAAAGCTGTAACAAAAGCATCCTCACCAGGCTCAGTAAATTGTGGTAATGTTTTATAGGTCTGCAATGCATGTGAGAGCTGCTCAGTTCCTGCCCAACCTAGCAACATAGATAGCCTATGAGGGGGAAATATGTGCTGTGTGGAGGCTGATTTTTGATCAAATAAAGTAACCTGAAGTGAATTGGCTTCTTAAAATAAAGAGCTGTGCTGTGATAGATGTGAGCATGAGATAGAAAATTACTTCTACAGTATGAAAACCTTAAACAAACACCTGGTGTTTTACCTGTATTTAATCTTTCTTGTCACAGATCATCTTTATACATAAACACACTGGTAATTAACCTTGCCTGACTTATTTAAGGATTCATGGTTGCTGCCACAGCAGAGGCTCCCGGCTCAAATGCTGGGCTGATGTTACTGAATAAATACAGTCAGAGGAAACTGACTAGTCTTGAAGGTTGGCTCCTGCCCCACATAATAACCTATATATATATCTATATATTTTTTTTTTTTTTTTGGTGGCAGAGACTACCTCTGTTTGTATTTTCAGCAAGCTTTGGGGTGTCAGGAGCTAATCAATTGCTTTTTTATTTAGTACAAGATACAGAAATATCAGCTTGTGTACATTTTCTAGACAGATCAGATTACAGCATCCATTGGAACTCTGTTTTAGGGTTATTTATGGGCCAGCACATGCTAGACCATTCACAAGCATCCCTCTCTCCATGGTATATCACAATACTCCACAGAAATGTACTTAATCAAATCTGAACTGCTGCAGACATTTGGCCAGTGATGTGTGGATATGAAATGCAGAATGCTGCAGGAGTATGATCAAGGCTTTCATCTGATGGTCAGTGTCCTTCCTCCTCAGCGATAGCATTTGCCAATGGAAATTAAAATGTTCTTGCCATCCTGATCTTAGAGTCTAGGACTATAACATACTCCAAAACAATACCAAAAAAGAATACGGGAACTGTCTGATTTCATTTCTCATCTGTTGTTTATAAGTTTGGTGAAAATTCCTAGTTTTACAAAAAGTTAGTTTATAAAGAATCCATTAAAAATCATAATTCTTATCGTAAGTTAAAGTCTGTTTTAGATGCAGAAAACACCTTTTTTCTGACAGAAAGTTGAGGTTTTTTAGTTTGCTTAATAGAGGGCCAGTTTAAATTTGTATTAGGCATACTACATAAAAAATGGAAATGGACTGCAAAGTTAGCTGTGCAATCCTGATATATAAAACTACTTAAAAATATGTATGACCAAATAAAATTAGCAGTGGGAATTTCTGGTTGGTTTTGGTGGGGTGGTATTTTGTGTGGTTTTTTGTTTGTTTCATTTAGTTTGGGTTTTGTTGTGTTTTGGTTTTTATCCTGAAGCTATGACTTCCAGATGTGTGGGATCAACAGTAGTCTTGCTAGTTTTGACAATGTGTTGTGGCTGAAGGCTTGAGACTTTAAAGATGAAAGTTATGTGCAGCAAAAAGAATTGCAAGGAACTGCAGACGGGCTGGAAACCATGATGTTTAGAGCTCAAAATTAAAGCATAGAAAAAAGAATAGCATAGGAGTCATCATATTTTTCATAAGGAATCTTTCAGGCTGGTAACATATTAAGAGGAGATAGTATATAAAACCTCCATTGCTCCAAATTGTGTTGTACTCTGATTTCAGTTACGGTATGTAGGCTGAGCTAAGAGGACAAAATCCTTTCTAATGGATATTGCTTCACTGGAATTCATGGTTTCAATTATTTGCTGATAATCTGTACTTTATATGTATATGTCTTTACAGTTTCCCCTGGAAATTAAAAAACCCATATGGTTGCAAAAGTACACAAGACAAAAAAATACACAACATGATGATAATTAGAAGATTTAGCAAGCGTTATAGACATCTCTCACTAGGAGAGTAATTTGGCTGCTCCACAGAAAACATTGTAGATGTTTTTGGTATAATTATTTCCTTGAAGGTGTGTTTAGACTTTGTTGTTAGACAGATTCTGATAATGCTGGTGCAGCCCACTTAGAGTTAGAATAGACACTACTTTTAGGGTCAGTTCTTTCCCTGAAACTCCTAATGTGGCTTTCTCACAGAAGTCACAGGAACAGCAGTCTTTCAATGACAAATGACTCCAAGTCTATAGTCAGGATATTGGGAGTTTTTATGAGAATGGAAATAAAAAATAACAGGAATGGATTAGTTGCTTGTGTCAGCAATGAAAAAAAAAAAAAATTAGCATCCACAGTTGGTTTAAAATTAAAATTCAGTTTCTGCAGGATAGTAGCAATGTATTATTAAGGGAGTAAATGGTTTAATTCTTTCCTAAACAACAAAAACATTTTGGCATTGACACTGTCTTTAAGGCTTGAGAGGAAAAAGTATGACAAGTTCAGCAGATATAAATAACAAGTCAGGCCATATGCTTCCTAATCACATTTACAGAATATTTTCATATACTTATTGGGTTAAAAATTATTTTTAAGGTAGGCAGATTTCCTCTCCTCATCATATGTAATGATGCTATTTCTTATTGAAATGAAAAAAGTAGATAACAACGAACTCAGAAAAAATCTTGAATTGCTGGGTGTAAGCTTCTAAATGTGCTTAGATCTCTGTGCTCATCCACCCATAAAAAAAAATAAAAAAAAATAAGAGTTTTCTCCTTGAAAGAAGTATAGGGCCAAATCCCAGTCCCTAAGCATTTGCCTACCCCTTTCTAAGGAAGTTCAACATTCATCCCAACGAAAATCAGTCCAAGATATCTATGTAACTTCATCATGCTGTCTTGAAAAACTCATAAATTATGGTGAATTGAATTTTCTGTCTCTTCCTCAGAGTAGCTGAATGACAATTGCACGCACTTCTGGATTTTGGACTATTCAGTGGATGCCACTGAAGCCTTGAAGTCATGAACCTCAGCTGGGCTGTGTACAAAGAGCAGTTGGGCCTTGAGCTGTGGAACTGTGCATATACACATGTGAAGAACGGATATCTGATACCACCCATAGATTAGTCTTTCGTGAGGTAGAAACTTTCACTGTCTCAAACCACTTCATGGTTTTTTTTTTTCCAAGCAGCATTTTAAAATATAACTTGATTTAAATGCACTTTTCCCTTAGACAGATATAGTTTAATTTTAATAGAGTAGGTAGTCAATTAAAAGCAATTAATAGTCTTTGTGAGCTTCTTGCCATAGTAAAATAAAGAAATCTACCAAAAATGTAAGATCAGTCTTGTGACTGACAGTTTTATTATTAAGATGATATGAGAGGAATCTTGGAATCCAGAGCAATAGACAGCTAAGGCTCCTGCTCCCTGTGGACAAGAGTGAGGTATAAATCTTAAAAATTAAATTCTTTACATTCTTGTGACTAAGTTGAAAACTGTAGTTTATATTCAGGCCTGCTTGGGCTATTCCTGATTAAATTAGTGCTGCATACAGTATGATGTAAGTACATCTCCAGTAAGCTTTTCTCAGTATGACATGTGCTGCTGCCACCAGTCTCCCACGATCTTATCAATACAATGTGCTAACAGCAATCAGATCAGCTGTGTGTGGCAATGTACAAATATTTCATAACCACCCACAGAAATATATACTGTAAGATCTTTAAATATCATGAATGTGGGCATTCTCTATCTTTGTACATTTGCATTCTCTGATAAAATATAAAATATGCCTTTAAAAGCTAGTGGTAATACAAATAACTGTGGTCAGTTCTAACATTCAGGCTATCTCAGCATAATTTCAGATGTGCTCTATTTTCAGTTGTGATTTCAGTTTATGTGAAATGTCACACTTCTGTCACATTCTGTTGCACTTGCAACAGGAGAACACTTCAATAAAGTTCTTAGTAGGTGGCATTGTTTTATATGGAGAAATATCTATAATATCTGCATGACTCAGTTCCTGGAAAACTCTACACTGAACTATAAACAGCTTCCAAGAAGAAACTATTGACCTTTGATTTGAAGAAATATGATTGCCAAATATGACCAAGAACTAAAACTGTGATGTTCTTACTTACAAAAGCTTTCAAAACACTTCTATAGACAAAGGACATCTTCAGCAAACATTTGTCAAGGTAGTGTAGCAATAGTTTTCAATGACTACAATCAGTAGAGGCAAAAATGAACCAACCAAACCAACTCTACACACTGATACCAAAAAAACCCAAAACCAACAAAAAACCTTCTGAAACTTCGTGAAGATAATTCACTTCTGTAGGTTTGTATCCATTTCAGTATCACACCATCATGGTAAACCTATAAAGATATTTAGATAGACATATCGATGTCAAAGCACTTTCTGTATGAAGTTAACTTTATAGTTACTTCTCAGTTAATAGAAGATACTTTTTTTTTGTTTTTTTAATGTTTATTTTAGGAAGACTCCCTCCCTGTGTGCACACCACTTCCATGCTGTTCTCTTTTCAGAGGGGAGAGAATCAACTTTTAAATTGTATAACTATGAGATCTGTAAATAGAGCTTGGAAAAAAATTGTGAATGAGGCTGAAAATTATGGGTCTTAGGGACTGCTATTGAAATCAATGCTTGCACAGCCGGGAAGAAGAGATTTCTTGTCTTAATCTGCACAATATGCATTATAAATGGGCTGAAGAGATAATCAAGAGCAGTCTATGCTTTGGTTCAAGAATAGGAAAGTTTAAAAATACTGTGAGGAATATAATGAGTTCATTCTCTTACATCTTTGGTAGCTTCCTTGCAGCTATCAAGAGGGCTATGAGCTATCATTTCCTTCCACAAACCGAACAATTAAGTGCCATCTGAATAATGCAGATTCACAGGATGGATTCCAGTATAGACTTTTCTAAACAATTTTAAATCAGAATGAATACAGAATGCCCACTCATTTCAAATGTGAAAATCGCAATAGAAATCTGCTGTGCATTGCACAACTTATACAGTTTCTTGGGATGAACAGGATTGTGATACTTAGCATCTTAGTCTGCTCAACCTTTCAGCAGTGTTGAACTGCATTATTGTAAATTGAACTGTGTCGTCAGTAATTTTATATTATTTTATAAAGGTAATGCAATCAGAAAAAAAATGACATTATTTGAAACTTGGGTTGGTTGTGCTTGTTTGTTTTCACAAATAAAAGGGGATTGCCTAGTGCTTTAAAACAGAAATGAGGAAAAGCTACCTATCATGGTCATCATATCATCAACAGGAGATCATTTTAAATGTCTCAAAGTTAGCATTGCTACTGGGTTATTTTAGTGCAGAAGAAAGTCTTGTTCAGCCAGAGCTCCACAGTGGGATTCTGCTCTGTGTACAACCACTCTGCCTGTACAACTACTCTGGTAGAGTAGCTAATGCCTTCACAGCCCTTTGGTAGGGAGAATAAGCACTGTGAGTAATCAGAAGAAAATAGGCCAAGGAGAAAGGAAAATATGATCATTTCCTTCCCAACCATAAGTCTATGAGGAAATAAGGTATGGTTTTGCACCTTGCAAAACATGCTTTGTCACTCCCTGCCCTCACTTTCCTCATCTTTTGAGTTTGTTTCTTTTGGGTGGACAGCACCTCAAGGTAATAGCATTATTCTTGATTTTAAAAACACAGCTGATGAAACAAAGCTGTATCTGTTGCCTAAAGTTTGTTATCCAAGTGCTAGACTATGCAGGTGCTGCTGTTGTTACTATTTCTTGCTTCATTGTCATAGTTTAAGGTGAGACCCTGTCCTCCACCTGCTAATTATTGAGGCAATTATTGCTTAGATGTACAGTCTGTTGTTACTTGAGGAAATACATTTGAATTGGAACTCTCTAGGCTTCTGACCTTGTATGTTGTCTTATTGCCCAAATAACATACATGCATTGATCTTCTGAAAACTAAAGATGTCTATGTGATTTTATGTGCTCTTTGAGCACAATTCATTCACCATGAGTTGAGATTTACTGAAACTTGTGAACAGGTTTACAACATTAGGTGTCTATAGTTTCATATAAGCTTCCTCATGTTGAATACCTAGTTGGAATTGGATAAGGCTCAAGTCTTGTTTAAAATGCTTGTTTGCTTAGTTTTTGTAAATAATCTAAAGTGAGTATTTGTTCTTAAAGCCTATTCTTTAGACAGAGATCTTTTATAGATTAGTCATTCATGAAAGAAAGAACAGATCAAAAGGCTACAGAGGAGAAAGTGTTGAAGTGAGTTGCAGGAAATCTGGAGTCTTGGCTAGGCCATACACTTTCTGTATGGACCTTGTATTTTGGTTCCTTCTGTAAAACAGAGGTAAGAGTATTTCCCTGTCACAAGGTTTGGGGGAAATATTTTTAATGTTAAGGAAATAGTGAGAAGTTCTGATGGTAAAGAAAAAAGGCTCTATGGTAAATAACTCAACTTGGAAATACATGCAGCTGAAGTTTGAGATTAGTAGCTTAATAAAGCATTTGTCCAACTCTGTCATAGTTTATATGGCCCACTGCTATAGCATGTAAAAATAAAGGCAATGACCCTAATTTGAGTTTTGTATTAACTGTGGATAAATGGATGAAAAAAGACAACTGTTTTTCGTCTTTAGTTAATGCTATTAATGAGTTTGCTACAGAGCTATAACTCTTTGCACTTTAATCACAGCTAGGGTACTTAAGAAAATTTGGTACTTGGCAACTCTGTTCTTTTCTTTCTGTTCCTGGATGATATTCCTGAAACAGCTAAAAAAAAAAGCTACTTTTTTTTTTAATATTTTTTTTTCCCCATTTTGCCTTCTGTTTTAACAGGCATCCAAGCTCAGGTTCTTGGACTAGGCATCACTGCACTTCATCTTCATATTCATAGATTTTACAATTCTAAACAATATTAAGTTGTGTGAGGTCACTGCTACAGTATCTAGAATATAGTAGTAATTTGGAGAGTTTCAGAGCCTTGTGCAAAGAAATGTACATTACAAACAAGGAATATTTTTTTTCTGTTTCGTCTCTGTTTTGGGGGCATTTCATTCAGGTGGAGGAATATGATTATTTGATAATAGAAGTATGGTGAGTATAACTCCTGGTGGTGGCAGGTCATTGTCTTCTTAGATGTCAAATAAAATCAGAACTGAAAAGTATTTTTTTATATGATGGTCCAGAATTGCTTTAGATTAGAGGAAAAGAAATGGAGTGCTAAATCAATGTAAATCTAGAAATTCCAGATGTGAATTAGCAAAACAAGGTAGTTTTGAGAGACAGTCAAAGCACAGTGAAGCTGAAGTCTAGCAAAAAAGAGTGAGCTTTCTGGGATGGTTCAGGCCCTTGTTTAGAGTCCAAGGGTACAGACACACTGCAATCAGGAAACTAACATTAGCTCAGGCAGGATGCATGAGTCAAGGATATTGAAAGGAGAGGAAAAACATGGTATTCAGGCATCAACCACTCACGAATTGCTGGGCACTCTTTGTGGTTCATGCTGCTGATTGGAATGTACTGGAAAGGAAAGAAAAATAGTTTAAATTGGGTTAACAGCTAACATCTGCCATGTGACTTACTGAAAGAGAGAACTGTTTAGCTGCAGACATGACCAGAAAGGATAGGAAGGGAAAAGCTCATGGTAGAGCGTTTCCTTTTCCCACCACCTCCAGTCTCCCTGATCCTGTTTATCTCAGCTGATAAGGCTTAATAGCTTGAAATACTGAGTATGACCTGGCAATAAAAACATGTACAGCAAAGAGCTGCATGTTTTACTATCTTCTTATACAATAGATTGTATTCTGTATTAATATCTAGAATCTGCAGGTATTTGAAATGGACATCATAGTGGTCCACTTGTATGATTTCATTCGGGTTGGATTCAAAACAAAAAATCCCAGTGGCCTTGCTCAGATCTAGGAACAGTTCCTTTTTCAGGGCAGGCTTTGCTTTAGTTAACAACACTTGCAGATATTTGGGTGGAGGGATGTAGTCAGTTCAATGTGCAGAGCAGAAACTTTTTCACTTAAGATGTGCTGACCACAGTGCATTTGCTGTGAGCTTTAGACTGGAGTTATATTAGTAGCTGGAAATATCTACTCAGACATGAATCTGCTTTGCATGGTTGGTGCAGATAAACATGTTAAATGTCTTACCCTCACTGTTTTCTTGACCCTCAAATCTTCGTCTGAACTCTAGTACCAACTCTGTCATATATTTTAATTGATTTTTTTAAATATAATTTGATGGTCTGTGTTCAAATACCTTTCGTTTCCCTGTACTTCTGGAATCCATCAGTCAAGAAATCTAGCTCTTTCTTTGTTACAGTGTCTGTATCAAGAAAATATTTGTTGAATTTTTGCTTCTGACCTGTGTAAGCTGTGTTGGCATCTCAGGCATTTCTGAGAAGCAAGGAGTTCTCAAACTTTGAGCAATTGTTCTGTGATATTTTTAAACCACTTAAATTCTCTTGGATATATTGGATAATTGCAGACAAGATAAGTTAGTATTCTGAATACACTGCAGCTTGTCTCTTGCTATTAAAAAACCTATGCAATGGTAGAGAAAGCTTTTTCTTGCAACGGAAATTTATTCTCCACAGAAAAGACAGATTTCAGAAGTATCCAAAATAGTTTGGAAAAGCAGTGAAGTAGAACAACAAAGTAAAGCTGTCAGTTATTTTAAGGCTTTCTGTATGCATTTGTCTAAAACGAGCCCTTGTATTTGTTATCCAGAAATGCTCAGTTCCCTGGCTTCTATTTTCTAAAACCTTAAGCTATTTATACTTCATACTGTGACTTGTAGAATTTCTTCATGCTTTACCTTTTCCTTCCTTAGAGGAAGAGTAACTAAAGTTATTCACCTTTATTTGGCCAACAGATCTTGAGTCTGGAGAGTAGGATTGATTGGCTGGATGGTACCTGGAGACAGTCTGAATCCATTTTTATACATTGTCTCAGATTTATGGGCTCTCAGAGCCTCAGAGCACTTTTGCCTGTTGTTTATATAAAAACAAGGCTTATCTGACCTTTGTGTTAACATTGTATGATGGACCTGCCTTTCCAACACTGATTGGCGATGGAGGTTATCTTTGATCTCGTTATTTTTATCTTGTGAATTAATTCACTGGTTTTACTGAGAAATTCCCTGGCTAGAAACATCACATTTAACACAGTTCAGGGATTCTTCTACATGTCCATATCATTAAGACAAGGAAAACATCACAAATATTTTTTAAAAAGCCTTAACCCAACAGCTGTGGAACTTCTATCAGATTCACATTTTGTATGTTTATTTTATAAAGAGATAAAAAAAAAGAGATAAAAAACCTAGCAGTATATGTTTGCTGCTTATTGCACATCTCAAACTGAAGTAGTTTCTTTGCCTTATAAGTTGGATTTTACTCAATAACTGTCTGACACTTTATTTAAATATGTTGGTCTAGCCAAAAGGTGTTGCCAAGTTACAATTAGGACATCTACTGTCCAGAATATTTATTGTAGTGCAGCTCAGTTACATGAAAAATAATTTTTAAATTATGTGACTATGACTGTTTTATAGTGCTGGTTTATGTTTGGTAGGAGCTGTGTTTCTTTGAAGACTTCTAAGGTTTCCTTTTAATTTCTTCTAAAGTTGTTTTTTTAAGCACCCAAACAGCCAACTCTTCAAATGAATAAACATGGAAAATGTGTAAAACATTAACTCCTACAGATCTTCCAATAATTTGGGAGACACTTTGAGCTTCTGGAAGGCTTTTTGTTTAATTTCTAGGTATTGACAGGTGTTGCTATCAACTGTAATAAATTTGCTGAATCCAAGTATGTTTCAGACAGACCCAGTCTCTATGTCAAGGTGGTGTCTGGTGCACATGAGGAATGAAGGTAAAAGCAATATATTCAATTTAGCTGCACATCCAGTCACTAAGGGGAGTTTGTTAGGCTGTCTCCAAAAGTGTAATATGGGCTGTGTGCACTAGCTGACAATCTATAGGCAGCAGCATTGCTTCTCTGTGCTTTTATCATTCTATTTTCCACCCCAATTTTAAATAATCCTATCTAGTGACTGCATGGGAATACTGTAGTCTCCTAAATCCACACATGACAGTTGAGTCATTCTGGCTTTTGCTCCAAAATGTCAGAACACTCATAAGTAGGAGAGAAGATATGAAAGGAGTGTCTGAAAGGGTGGTGAAATTCAAGACTCTGCTCTTGTGGAACAGTAAACTGGTGCAATGCAATTTAGGGACTGCTTAGAGACATTAAACACCCTCATCTTCAGCAGGTTCATGGCTGAAAATAGGAACTGTGACTGCTTCACATTATTTCTGTGCAGACAATGCCCCCTTGTCTGTCAAGCCTACATACCTTCAGAACAGATTGTCCTTGGCTGGGCCTTGCAGCAGCTCTCTCTCAAATGTACAGAGTTTTAGTTCTTAAGGCTGTGCTAGAATCTGGACTCATGACTTTTATGCCTAGAACTTTCAACTGTGTTTTCTTTTTCATTATTAATTTCATTTTTGCTCATTATGTATGTGGGATAATTGTAAAAATTCTCTTGTGTTATATCCATGGGTACCTCAAAATTTGCTTCTGACCTGATAGTGCTCTTGAAGTCCTAGGGATAACTACTGAGTTGTTTAGTTTTTTTTCTTTTTGGTTGGTTCAGTTTGTTTTCCTCCAGACCTAGGAAAAGTATATTGCTGCTAGTGCTGTTATCACTGCTACTTAATATATTATTTAAATCAAAATATCTAAGGCTTATAAATTTAATGAGCATAATCTAAAAAAAGAAAATAAATTAGAGACACATTTCAGTGGATCTTTTCAGGTGTGTTGAGACCACTGTGTATTATCTATTTCATTAGATTATTATTGGTTTTATTTATTGTCATGGAGCCTTTCTGAGTTCTCCCTCAGCCTCTGACTTAGAAATACAATATCTTTGTTTGAGTATTTTTGCTGTGAAAAGTCTGATGCTAATGGTTCTGTCAGACTGGGCAAAATATGACAGCAAATGCTTACAAAGAAAAAAAAAAAAAAGAAAAGGAGAACTGCATATTTGGATTCCAAAGTGCCACCACAGTGATTAAAAAATAAAACATAAAACTCAAGCCATTCATTTGATCTGAAACATGAATACAAGTTCATTTTGAGTTTACAAAGCTGAGAACACTAGCATCCTTGAAACCTCTTTGGAAAGGCAGCCAATTCAAACTTCCTGAGAGTGAAGTTTGTGGGAAGTGGCTTAACATCTTAGAAAAGTGTTTTGAAACCCAGACAGAATAAGGTATTATGCTTAGCAAAGGAAACTACAATTTGTGATGCATTTGGTGTATGGTTTGACTTAGGCCACTGTTACAGCAATGTCTGCAACCCTTCAAAATATTCTCATTGTGGGGAATGGTCTCATTAAAATAAATTTTCTTCCTTTTTTTTTCCTTCTACTGTGCAAATAAAGAAATGGTTAAGAGCTTTCAGACATTGCTATCAAACATTCATCCTTACAGACACTTTGGAACAAAGTAAACTTCAAAGATTAATCTGACCAAAATAAATTTAAGAAGAAAAAATCTTTATAACCATGTCAATGGAACTTTACTCAAAACCACATAAATGCCCACTGTATAAAATATGGTCTACAGGGACATTTGAGGTATATGAACCAAAAGAGTAGGCAAGACTGAAAAGTGATTTTTACCTCATACAAGCATCAAGTTATCAGGCAGGGTGCCATCAATCAGCTGAAATTGTGTGTCAGAAGTGGAACTTGGGATTCTGTCTGTGTTTCTGGTACACTGCAGTCCCAAGTGGTGGTGGTTGAGCTGATAAAAATTCAAATGGTTTTATTTTGTCTTTGCCATGTTAAGAACCACTGCCCTTTTACCGTGTCACTCATGAATATTGCAATTGAGTTAAGTAACCCCAGGCAGCAAGAGAAGCTGGCCTACGTTCCCTTAAGTTCCCTTCCCTTCTATTTTTTTTTAATACATCTTGCATTTATTATTTATTAATAAAGCATTTTAAAAATGCTTTTTTCAAGACTTTTCTTAGATCTCCATTGCTATAAACTATATGAGCAATATGTTGTAAAACACATCATGGATGCTGCTGTTGAGCTGTAGGTGATGTGCTCAGCTGTAGGTGTGGTATGTTAATATGTACATTTATATATATATAAATATATATATTATATATATACTTCTTTTTGTCATGTGCACCTATGGATGAGCACAAATGTATCAAGTATAGGTAATGTCTGTAACATTTAAAGATATTTATTTTTAGTGAACTTTGGTTTATGAAGTTCATTAGCAAAAGCTGATGCATATTGTCAGGCATTAATTTCTTTGTGAATTAAATCTTTCAATTTGCCTGAAGTGTAGGGGTGATACACTAGCAAGCCCCCAGGTCTGTCCACAAAAGAAAGCAGTGAAAGATTCAGAGAAAAGAAAAATTTCTATTTATGACTTCTTGCAGATCCTTCTGCTTTCAGTTCTCTATTATATCTATTTCTCTTGTGTCTTTGTTCAGAAGGTAAATCTACCTCCCTAGGAGTTTGTTTGATATTTAAAGCTGAAAAAGACATTTTCTGAATTGCTTTTCACCTCATGTATCTAATTATAAAAGCCTCTAATAGCGATGGTTAGAAAAAAAAGTATATTATAGGAATTTTAATAGTCAGCTTTGTGCATTAGCTGTATCAAAAGACATAACATTAAAATTATATAAGGAAATATATGCTCCTCTGTTTGTGAAGCTTTTTGGTTGCTTTGATTGTTGTTTTTCAAACCTTACTTTAAGTAGTGAAGTTCACTTTTCTTTAATGTTTTCTATACCCCAAAAGCTGTAACAGTTTTCTCAGTAAATATAAAAGACAGTAGAAAACAAAGTTATGATCCACTGCTGGATATCCACAGGTGACAACAGGCTGCCAGGTAGTAGCAGAGGGATTCCAAGCTCTCAGTTGGGTACATGAAAAAAGGGCTTGGGCACAGTGAATGAGAATTCCTTTCTAAAGTGGGGAGCAAGATGAGAGCAGCATTCTAAATAGCTTCCCCATATTATGCATGGTTTGGAATCAGCCTGGTAAAAAGGAGGCTCAAGGGAGACCTCATCACACTAAACAGCTGCCTGAAAGGAACTTGTAGCCAGGTGGGGCAGGCTCTCCTCCCAGGACAGCAACAGGACAAGAGGAAATGGCCTCAAGTTCTGCTGGGGGAGGTTCAGGCTGGACGTCAGGAAGAAATTCTTCCCTGGACCGCCCGTTCCAATGCTTAACCACCCTGTCAGTGAAGTGATGGAGTCACCAGCCCTGGAAGACTGTCTTCTGTCTAGGTGTCTTCTCCAAACTTAATGATTCTGTGATTCTGTAAAACCTCAATTCTTCCATGTTTTTGCATTCAGGGTTGTTCAGGAGAGTAATTTTTATTTTTTTTCCCCTACTACCTTGCTGTTCTCACCGTAATCACTGGAAACTCAAAATACCATTTCATGGACAGAAATCAGATAGCAGCAGTTTGTGCTCTGGTGTTTAAGGGATGTGAAGGGAGATTTACCATTGTTTTTACAACTTTTTCTACAGAGGTTCTTGCAACAAGACAGCCCTTTCCAGCAGCTCCTCTACTGAAAGTAGTGTGAGTATGCTCTGTTGCTTTTCAAGTAGCAGAATTTATGAGACTTTGAATGTGGTGAGGCTTTATTGGAAGGATATCAAAGGGTTCTATAATTTGTTTTTCATTCTTGGTGTACAGGCTGTTTGTGGCTATGGAGCTGTAGCACTCCCATACTGTAGCAGTAGATCAGAGGGTCTCATCATCATGCAGTAGATTTACCTAATTTTCTGTTGTTTGACTGATTATCAATAGGAAAGAAGTTATACAACAATCAAGACTTCTGCAAAACTAGAGGTTCTTTTTGGCTGGAACCACAAGGGAGTGAAGAAACTCAAGTCAGAGCAAAGCATTTCGGCAGCATCAGCATAAAATCCAAATATACCTTCTAACTTGCCATTCTAGGTTTTAGAAAAAGCATCTGGCAATAAATCTTACCTGTATTGAATGGGAATCTTGTTGTGCCTCCTCTGCTTACACCAAGGGGCACAATGTTAAAGGTAAGATGTGGTAGATGCAGCTTCTCTCCTCTCAAAGCTTTTCACATCAGGGAAACAGTGTCATCTTTGTCATATTTGTGATGTGAGAGATTAAACCCTTTGCATTACCTTTTTTCTTCTTTTTTTTTTTCTTTTTTTTTTTTTTTTTCCCCCTTCAGTATTTACCTTTTTTTCTCCCCTTCAGTATTTTTTCAGTGATGAGGAAGATGGATCCTGGGATTTGTATGTGCATGCAAAGCCTTCTTAGTGCCTCAGGAGCAGTGAACTGGTCTGTTCTAGCCCATGCCTCTACCTCCCAGAAGAACGACTTCCACGGAACTTATTCTGTCCTTCAGAAAATCATATGTGAATTCAAAGGCTCCATAAGAATCCAGTAATTCAAAGCCATAAGGATCTGAGCAAAAGCTGGTTGTGTGGGTGAGGTACAAAGCTTTGTTTGATGTGCCTGGCACTGAGTGCACTCACTGTGCCACACTTCAATCACTTCCCAGCCCCGACAGTCACCGTTCCTTACCTGCTCACACCTGCCTGACCAGGGGCTGCTCTGTAAGGGCAAACCCCTAAAGCTGCTGCTAACAAATCTTTTCTGCCAACAAGGAGGACTGGGAAGGAGGACACTAAATTGACATCCTTCCCTGGGCGTTGTGGCATTACCCAGCTCTAAAACAAAGGCTTGACAGTTTCATGCCAAATGCAGTTTTAATTTCATTTTGGGCACTCAGGAGGCTTCTGTCACTAAAATCTGTCTTGTTGTATGCAGTGAAATAAAAGTTCAGGGTTTGCATTTCTTAGCCAAAAGCAACAAATGAGGTAGGAAATGGCCAAAGAAAGATCAGGGAAAAGGGAACATTGTTAAAAGCTAATTTTTTTAAATGCAATCTTTATGAGAATAAGAATGGAACATTTATAATCCTATCTGGCACATGTTCATATAGTGGAAAGGTATTTTTCTGTCTATTAAGATGAAAGACAGAGGTGATTAACACTTGTGAGTAGGTACATTTTTTTCAATCTATCTGCTAGCATGTGAAACAGCTCTGTGTATGTGTATTCTAATGACAGAAGCATTATTCATATAAATAACAATATTAGACAAAATATGTCATGAAATCTTGTTCTTACACCTCACATCTAAGCATTATTTTGTGTTGCATTTCTAAAAGGCATACTAAAACTGACTGTAAATTTAGTATATGTGTAAATTATTATGTTCTTTTATTTCTGCTAGGTTATAGATATTTCTACTGTTTTCACATACTTTCTCAGGAAGGTCATTCTTTTCCCATAGTCAGAGCATTTTCCTACGTGCACGGTCCCCTGATCCTCCCTTGCCATGGGGCATACTAATGCAATGTAGGAGGTTCTCAGTGTGACAAGGAGCAGCCCTTTCTCATTGTGTGGCTTTCTGACTGAATTTGGAAGGAACAGTGACTCTTTTCAGACATTTTTAATGAAGTTTGGGGTGGGGGAAGCTACAGTTTATGAGAGTACCTCACTGCAAGTTAGCGATGCTGAGATGCTCATCTTATATGATGTGATTTGATACAGCAGATGTTCATTACTACTCCATTTTTTAATTCCCTATAAATGCTGTTTTAAACTATACAATACCCCAAAAATGAAGCCATTATTATTTGCTCTGTAGCATTACAGCAAAAGAACTCATAGTTCACTAGTGAAGGAGTTACTTGAATGGCTAGAGGTTTTAGAGCAAGGTCTGAGGTCTCTAGCTGAGAAACATTCCCAAACATTCCCAATCCAAAGTTTCCAGAAGAAAGCTTTGTGTTTTACTTGTAGATTAAAGATTCATCACAACATTAATTTCAGATTTTTTGTTATGGCAGTTGCAATACCAATGATGACATTTAATTTTTTAGATTGTGCACCAGAAGACAACTAAGCAGGTGTAGTACTACGCACTAACAGATGGTCTTCTTACAATTTGTTTTCCATGCTTGCAAAGAACATCACGAAAATAATTCTGTTGAGGATGACAGAATAGTAGTGATATCACTGGCATTTTTTTTAATGGATAAACCTTCCCATATTAATTATTTTTTCCTTTGCAACCAGAATAAATTGATTTGAAAAGAGATTGAATGCTCAAAGCAATAAGATGTTTCCCTGTGAAGGAAACATTTATTTAGTGATTTCCATGGACTCAGAGTTTGCTTTAATCTAACATTCTCCTGTCTGTGTAACATGTATAGCCAAAATCTTTTGTAATTCTTGTTTATACTTTCCCTCTGATAGTAAAGCACCTAGTGTTGAGAAAGGTGCAAGAGAATGGATTTCTACATTTTTTCACAGTCCCATAATAGAGACTTGTTCCACTTGACCTGCTCAAATCCAGAAAATGTCTCAAATAGAAAATAGATAAAGTGGATCACGTACCAAAGCCAGTGTGTACTGTGGCTGTGGCTACCCTACTTTCTTTCCTAACTATATTAGTTTCCTTGGCTTGGCCTTCCCTTATGTTAAAAACTTTGTTAGAGAGGAAGATATTTAAAGAGAAAAATCTTCCCAAATAGCATCAGTTCCCAAAAAGCCTAGTGAGGCTGTGTGGGAAAGGACAATGAAGTGCCAACACAAATACTGTTTGAAAGGATGGAGCACACAAAGGACTGAAATATCAGTCTGTAGCAAGACTTATAAACCAAATCTGTATGTGATAATTTCTTTTGGTATTTCATTTTAACTACCATCCCTGAAGGGTCAATGTCCTCTACATTTAGTCCCATTACTCTCATTTGAATAACCTGAGCTTTATTTTTCCATATCAGCATGGATATTAAAAAAGAAAAAAAAAAAAAAGGCAATTGTTGATAGTTACAATAATTACCCTCTTGAAACTGCTCCTATTTTATCTTTTCAATGAGCTATGACCTACCTTCATTTTCACATTGTTCAGTGTGGTATTGAGAATGGAGTTGACATGAAATAATACATATATTCATTGTATAGTCATATATCTATAGTTAATACTAGGAATTGATTGGCTGTATTTCTAAAAGAGACTTCAAAATAATGTGTAAGAATTCTGCTCCTTTGTACTCTTTATGGACAGATAAACAGAATATTAATATCTGCACAGCCAAGCCTACACTGCCACAGGGGATGGCAGTGAAGCCTCAGATGGAACAGTCTGTACTGGTTCTGTGGATATATGTTGCCTTGCCACTTCCAAACCCATATACCAGACCTAAACTTATAAGCAAGATAGTATTAGGAATTTTAATGTTTAGTTACCATTTATTTTACTAAAAGTGTAATACACAGAAAGGCTGTACCCATGATGAAGAATTATTCTGTACTCACCTAGTTTTTGACAATAAAACTGCATTTCTCAGCCACCTACTTTTTCCTAAACAAAATAGAAATTAATTTAAAAATGGGCAGTAGCAGTTCCACAGTAGATGCTTTTTCAAAAAAAGTGACTGACTTCTCAGGTACAGTTACATGGAGCAATGCGTGGTAGCAAATGAGGTGTCCTGGCCACTAAAACATCGCCTTTACAGACTTTTCAAGCCCCTGCCCTTCTCTTTGTAGGTTGGTGAGGAAACAGAAGAAATCTGCACCTGACCAGCATTATATCTTGATTTCTAAATTTGGAGAAGGATTAATTTATGTTTTAGTTGAAAACACCAGTTACTGCCAATGGCTCAAAGCAATGGTAACCTGACACATTACAAAAGTCTCCGTTTCTGTCAGGTAAGTAATTTTTCATATTAACCTGGTCTTTTTTACTTTTTCCTATATTTGCAGACTCCACTAATGGAACTGGAACAAGCCTACTTACATTTGAAGTACAATACTTTTATCAGATATGGCTGCATCTTCTAAGAATTTATGTCCAATATGACAAAAGTCATATTGAACATAAAATAGACTTTCCAGATACTTTTTCATCTTGCAATGAAACTGGGTCATTAGTAATTGTAGAAGTGTTGTTAAATTTGACTTCCCTGATTTCTGTTTTTATTACATATTATTGAAATAGAAAAGAGGAAGAGGAATAATTCTGTTTGGGAAAAAAAAAAAAAACCCAACCAAATTAACTACAGATTCTCATTAATGGATTGTAATTATGTTAATTTAAAACATTGTTATAAGTTTTAGGTAATAGCCAAAGTTATTAAAAAATATGTCATTATTAAGAAATGATTTGGAGGATGTATCAGACATGGCATCCTCTTGTCTAATATACATATGGCCATAAAAAAGCACAGGACAACTTTTTCTTCCTATGAAGAAGACTTAGGATGTCCTCTGGGCAAGCTCTGTTCCGTTCCTAGTTGTTATCTTTACATCTGTGCCACATCTCCTGTGTGCCCAGTTGTCATTCCAAGCACGTCACTGATGCCAGTGTGATCTTGAGGAAGGGCAGCTGTGTAACGCTGCTCTGTCGATAAGCCCTGGTAACCATTGCACCATCAGGGACTTGCCAAACATATTCAAGCCCAAACATTAGCTCTAAGACAGCTACCAGCTGAACAGAGGGTTCTGTTTTTTGATTCTTGCATCAAAGAATGATTAAGTTGGAAAGGACCTACAAGGTGATCAAGCCTGACCTTTGACAGAAAACCACTGTGTCAACTAAACCAGAGCACTAAGTGCCACAGGCAGTCATTTCTTGAATTCTTCCAGGGAGGTTCCCCCATCATGTGTGTTACTGTTACTAAAGAACCTCCGTGCTTCTTTTCATCCTTCCTTTAATCAGGTGGATCAATTAGTTCACATTTTACAGCTAAACTGCCTTTTTTCTTTCATAAATTGTTTGCAGTTTGTCAATTCAACAAACAGAAAGAAAACAATTCTTTATTCAGATCCACACTATATTTAGATTCTTTTGGGATTCCTACTCAAAAAAAAAACCCAAAAAGCAAGCAACAAGCAAAACAACCCCCACCAAACTATCATCTGTGCAGAGTTGACTGCTATGACTGCTTTTTACACTTACACAGAAACAAATTTATTTATTGCAGAAATATTGCCTGTAAATAAATTAATTTCTTTTGCCGCTAATTTAATTAACTTCACTTGAACAAGTACAAAAAAATGGATTTCTTTCTTTTCTATTGGCTATCAATAGCATTCTATTCTATTCTAATTCTATTCTAATTCTATTCTAATTCTATTCTATTCTAATTCTATTCTATTCTAATTCTATTCTATTCTAATTCTATTCTATTCTAATTCTATTCTATTCTAATTCTATTCTATTCTAATTCTATTCTATTCTAATTCTATTCTATTCTATTCTATTCTATTCTATTCTATTCTATTCTATTCTATTCTATTCCATTCCATTCCATTCCATTCCATTCCATTCATCAAACAGTTATCTGCCATTGGAAATTAAGGCTGATCTTTAGTGCCCTATTTCCCCCTAGGGAGACTTCATGTTTTAGAAGACTAATTTTCTTACTTCTTAGTCAAATTGATACTTCTAAGCAGTATTGTTAGGTGGTTCACACAAAGTACTTTAACTTCCTTTTTTGATAGCATGACTTATCTAAAATACAAGAGCTTCAGCTCAATCATGTGTTGTTCAGATAGTGTCTCGTTTATTAAACTTTTTCAACACAAAAAACAACTTTAATATCTGTATGCATTTTTAACCTTCCATTTTAAATCTTTCCTTACATCTGCTGTTTTCCATTCTTTTCTCTCCCAAGTTCCTGAAGTGCAATAGGTACAGGAATTTCTGATCCTGATACACTGGCCTGAACAGTCTTCCATTACTAGAATTGTATTTTAATAGTGCAGTACACAGCAGAAGTGCTTCATTGTTTGTGTCCCTTGTTCCAATACCACTTTTTCTAATTGACCAGGAGCTTGCAGCACACTACCTCAGTGTTCCTGTTCAGCACAGAATGCAGGACTGTACTCACAGATTTCTGAGAACTGCTCTTTGATCATTCAGTCTCCTCTGTTGTGGGTTTCGGCCAAAGACTTCCACTGTCGCCCTGTGATTTCTCACACCTCTGCTTCTTGCCACAGCTCATTTTCAGAAAGCTAGAAGTTAGCTAATACTTTCCCTGAGGGCAATAAGTGCTAGTCTTTAGCAGCCAAGCTTCATCCTCTGTTCTGGATTTAGGAATCCACATTTTTGTAGGGAAGAGCAATGTCTCTCATAAAGCAGTCGGGCTACATGAACACCATTTTATTGCAAGCCACTATGAGCAGTATGTGTATTTTTATTACAACACTACAGCTTTCTGAAAGTCTAAATGAACCAGTAGTTAAGTGGGTCCAGTTCTTCATGCACCAAAATTTACAGATATTAAGATTTTTTTTGCAGTCTAGATTTTGTTTTGGCCGTCTGATGTATTCCTAAAAATAGATTTTACCTTAAACATTTCTTTATTTTGTGTTCAGTTTTGCAGAGAATTGCAATACTAATAATTTGATTATACCTATAAAGAACACTTGTTAAAAACTCCTTATTATTTGTTTAGAAAAAGCAAGACTTAGGTGCCTAATGTGGGCATGAAATGGAATTTAGGCATTTGTATCCAAAACTGAAATTTTCAAAACCCCTGTATTATTTGTTTTATCCTGGAACCTGAAATCCCTTAATACTTAATCCTATTTTTCAAATTTTGTGACTGAATTTTGACTTTTTTAATGTTTCCAGATGCATCTAATTTTCCTCAAGGCTGAATTTTCTGAGTATATGGGGAGGAAAATAAAAAATAAACAAATCAGATGGTAGCATATAGGCACTGAAGTACAAGGCGGTACAAACAGTGGAGATGCAAGAACGGCAACTCATATGTTTAAGCACGTATGATTAAACTTCCACCTTTATTTATTTACTAACAAAGAAGAATGAAGACTAAAAATATTCCATAACCAAGCATAGCCAAAAGCATTGATACATGGACCGGGCTGAAAACTCTCTTGATTATAACACATGTGAGGGGCCTCAGGATTCACAAACAAGTTTTCGCCAAATTTAAAATCCTCAAAGTTTGACTTTGGTCGGACCATGGATATTGCTGCACAGAAATGAGGAGGAAGGAGGACATTCTGTTTCTGCTGTGGAGACAGAGTTTTGTCTGCAGCAGTGAATGTTAGATGCACACAGCCTGAGGAGCAGTCAGCAAAGGAAACAGTGATGAACTGAGGTCCAGGAAAGGCAGTGGCAGGAGCACCACTTTTCAGTTCCAGCTCCCAAAACTAAACACATTATTTCTTTAGCAGTTACTTAATATTAAATACTGACATACTTGGGCTATTCACCATCCCAGACAGGTGATGAACAATAATATTAAATTGTCACCTTCTGATGATCACCCTCTGATGTACTGGATAAGTTTTATTCCCACACTTCAGTACATCTTCTGAAAAAAAAAAAAGAAAAGGGGGGGGGAGTGAGGCAGAGACCCCGGTTTCCAAGATAGCCTGCATCCTTCTGATTCTATATCTCTATCTCTTCAAGCAGAGAAGGAAATTCCCCTGTGTGCTGGACATGCTGGACGGGCAGCCTAGTCAAAGGAGGCTTTTATATTCCAAAGAGATTTTCGTTCTTACCACAATCTACAAACAGAGTGTTCAAGGATGTGCATTCTGATGAAAAAAATACACCAAGACCTAGGTGAAGAGAAGAATTAGATGAAAAAAAAAAAAAAAAATGCTGACTGTTTATCAACTGGACACATTTAGGTGTCTGTTTTGAAACAAACAATTTGCAAATGTTTGGATTCCATTTTCATCATGAAACCTCCCAAGTACTCCCTGCAGTGTGCATGGTCTTGAAGATGGTTCTCAAAATTTCTATCTAAATCAACAGAGAAATACTCATGGGTTAATAAGCTACTACTTACTTTTTTAGAAGGCACAGAATCTGCAGTTCTAGATATTGTTGAAGAATCCCTTTTTTTTTTTCCCTCTATATTTACAAATATTTTAGTTCCTTTTTTTTAATGGTCTATTAATTAAAATTTGAGAACAAAACTCAGGCAAAGGAATGTTGGTTGTATAGGGTCTCTAGGCCTCTCAAAAATAAAATATAAATCTAGAGTTCAGAACCTTGAAATTTCTACAGCCAAACCTACCTTAAATTTGTCCAAACAAGCTATTATGGTAAAGCGAGGGAGAAACACAGAAATCTTTAATACATGATGAAATTAATACCTCATTTTCTCTAGCTCTGCATTACAAGATCTTTTTTGCAGTATGAACTTTTGATTTAATCACACAACCATGTTATTATTCTAAAAAAGAGAAGCTGGTTTAACTGATAAGAGCATTTCTAAAATTGCCAATTTAAATAAAAATAAACGAGCTAGATGTTATAACCAAAGGGAGAAGAGCGTATAGTTTAATGCCATCGTTACTGAAAATCCTGGCACAGAGAGAGTACACAAGAATATCTTGGCAAAAGTACAAAGAAAAAAAATTTTATCTCACAGTTTTTTGTTTATTTTTGTTTGTTTACTGTCAGTAAACAAATCCAAATGAGCACAAATGAGGTGCCAGACCCACATCTGCTTGTCTGCCAACATGGAGTGGAAACCCTTGTACAATGCAAATTCTTCCATGGTTATACATTACTCTTGTCTCACTCTCAAAAGGGAAAACTAAAAAGAAAAATAAAAATTAAAAGAACAAATGAACATTGAGTTAATAATAGAGACCACGTCTGAAATAAGAGAAAGACATACTCAAATACCATCATTCTTTCTGGCCCAAATAGCCAAGTTTTTCACCTTTACAAGTAGGAAATACCCAGGTTTAGCTGTAATCCTAATTAGAGAGAATATATCCCTTTTTGTTTCCCATTCTCTCAGGAACAGATGCAATAGCAATCAGTTTCTTTAATCACAAATCAAAGTCTCTTTATAGCTGACACTCTGGTATTAAAAATTTCCTCTCTTGACTCCTTCTTAATGGGAAACTGAACACTTCTCTATGCTGCACTTCTTGCATGCTCAGCTGCAGGACTACAGCCCCTCTTTCTCCACTGTCAGTATTCAATTGATGCTGCATTTTTGGCAAAAAGACAACCAGAAAGTGCACATATAAGCTTGATAATATATTGTCATTAACCTAATTTAACAGACATAAGAGAACTATTGAAAAAAATTAGCTAGTCATCTAATGGCAGGTAAATGGTTAAAAGCACCTAGTTTATACACCATAATTGTGTTTTATCCTCTGGTATAAATTATATGCTAACACTATAACTGGGCATGTTTTTTCACCAATATTGCCATTCTTTTATGCTCAGACAGGGCACACACAGATTGTTCAGGTTTTGCTTGGTGACCAAAGCCACCTGCAATTGCATCCCATCAAATAAGATCATGACTTACTCACAGGAATGGAGTTTCACAATTTCCACTGGACATTTATAATCCAAGCTGTTTGACTGGAGACAAGAGGTCCATGCTGAGAGGCAGCAGCCAAAGTCTGTCAGTTATGGCTGTTGGCAGTCAAGCACATTGCACTCTACTGAAGCTTGGAAAACAAAGACAACATGCCTAAGATGTTGTTACCAACAAAGCAGTGATAGCTGGCAGTCCTGTTATCTTCTAATGGAACGTAGTATGGTCTCATTTGTTATGGTGCACTTTGCCAGCAGTTCCCAGCACATGTGAAGACCCTGGTCTAGGGCAGTATTGCACTGGACACCCACCATCTACATAGCATAAGACAGGCTGCAGAACTTAAACAAAAGAAAAACAACTTAGACATTATCTTTTCCTCTGTATAGTCGACTTTAGAAAGGGGAGCAGAGATTAAGGTGCAAGGCTGGAAGTAGAAGCAAGTGCTTTTGAGACCCAAAAGTTACTCTAAGTTTGGATAAAGTAGTCACCCATAGACAAGCCATTCATGAATGTTAACAGAATGGGGATCAGAATAAATTTTCTGGAGTTTCTTGAAAGGCAAAGACTCTTCAATGGTGCCACAAAACACTGACCTGTAAGTGGATGTTGTGGTTTAGCCCTAGACAGCAATCTGACTCCACCCAGACACTCACTCATCCCCCAACCAGCAGGACTGGGGAGAGAATTTAAAGGGTAAAAGCCAGAGAACTAGTGGGTTAAGATAGTTTCATAGGGAAAACAAAAGCAGCACACACAAGCAAAGAAAAAAAATGGAATTAATTCACCACTTCCCATGGGCAGGCAGGTGTTCAGCCATCTCCAGGAGAGCAGTGCCCAATCACATGTAGTGGTTACTTGGGCAGACAAACACCATCACTCCAAATATCCTCCCCTTCCTCCTTCTTCCCTTCACTTTACATAACTGAGCATGATGTTATGTGGTCTAGAATATCTTTGGTGTGTTGGGGTCACCTGTCCTGGCCGTGTCCCCTCTGAATCTCTGATGCACCCCCAATGCCTTTGCCATCATGGCAGTACAAAAAGCAGAAATGGCCTTGTCTCTGTGTAAGCCCTGCTCAACAAACAGGAATAACAAATAACAAAATAAGGCCATAACAAAAACCATCTCTATATTATCAACCCTGCGTTCAGCACAAATCCAAAACACAGCCCTGTACTAGACACTGTGAAGAAATTTAACTCTGCCCCAGCCAAAACCAGCACAGTGGAAGAAGGCCTGAGCTCAGAAAGTTGGAAAGCATGCCATTTTCAGCTGAGAGGGTTTTTTACCCTGGCCCATAGATATATCTGCAAGACAAAATTCATTCTAAACTAGCACAACCTTTTTCCCCCCTCCCTAAAACGTCATGTCAGTTGTCTAAGCTCCAAAATCCTTATTTCACAGAAAATAAAGTTGTTTCCATTTGCATAAGTATGTTTATCACTAAAAGTTTTGATGGACTTTTCATGGATTTAAATAACAGGATTCAGCATATTTGCTAAGACAAAAAGGGACAGGGCGTGGGTAAGTGGCACAAGCAGGCACACACAATTGTCCCCTCTCTGTTGTACAATTTGCATCTCTGCTGTTCTAACACAGAGATTATCTTCAGCGACCAAAATGTACAACTGTTTGTACAGCAACAATATACACAGATTATTTTTAGTTCAAACATGTGGCACTACTCATTGTGCAGCTGTTTTCATGCATTAATGCATTGGGATACAAAACCCTAATTGCAAGAGTCCAAATTAATTGCAAGCAATGAGACATTTTGGACTGAAAACCCCTTTTGGCTACACTGGAATTGAGTTGTTGACTTTTCAAGTTAAAAGAGATATGAATCATGGAAAATATTTCATTCTTAACCCCTCAAAGTACCCAATATTCCTAAACTAATGCAAAATACAGTTATGTGTTGGCTTAGAAATTACAACTTCTCTGCCAAAGGTTAATTCAGACTATTCATCCAAGATTAGTTGCAAGTTTTTAAAACTGTAAATAAATTCTTGTTCCTAAACAGCACAGGTTTTCAAAGCAGGGAGTATAACCCACAGCCTATAAAAGGAAAAGATTTAAAGCAGAAATGGGACATTTGACTTCTGCATATTTGGAACATTTAATCACCCTCTTGGTTATATGGAATGAGTTAGACTGGTGACTTTTTCTTCAGCTTCTTAGCAAAAGTACATTTATTTAATAGAGCCTTAATGTTTCTTAGGATGATTTAGAATTGAGTCCTGCACCTTTTAGAGGCAACTGCAGAACTCTGCTTCAGGAGGGGAAAGGTCCAAAGATTGTAAGCACTTGAAGATAGTGTCTAACTTTTTCTTGAACAATGGTGGCACCTTTCACTTTCATAATACAATTTATTAATGAACACATAATTGGAGAATTTTAGTCTCATGCTATTAGACAGAGACAGCTCTGCAAAACTTAAGTTGTTTTTAGCTGTAAACTCTGGGGAAAAAAAGTCTAAGGTATAAAAGTACTATCTCAGGAGTTACAGAAAGTAATATTTATGGGACCTAGACAGAAGTAGTTTTGGCAGATTTGGCTATAACACTTCAAAACACTGATGCTATTAAATCACCTCATACCGCCCCTTCGCTGCAGACAACTACCCACATAAAAACAAACTTCTGTCTTGCACAGTTTAATCTTAGCACACATTTAAATTCACTGTCAGTTTAAGTCTGTTATTTACATTGCCAATTACCATATTAAAATAAACATAGGCAGTGTTGTCCTGAAGGGAAAAAAATAAGATAATTCAAGTCACTAAATTCTCACAAAAAGCTGAACACACATCTACCAGAGAACCTTGCATAATTTCACATCAAATTTTCACATTTCCCTCCCAACCCTGAAATTTCTGTGGAGATTCCATGAGGGACAATAAAATTTTAATCCTAGTTAGATTGTAAAAACAATGTGGTTTTGATAGGTTCACCTCTGACTCAGACAGTCAGAAGCTTATTATTTACAATTTGATGCAAATTTAAAATTAGGGACAATATAATAGTTAACATAATCCTTGATGTCACTAGAGGAAAATCCTCAAAGCTGAGGATTGAGAGCATTTTGAGGCATAGATGAATCAAGGGTTGGTGAGTACACAGGTGTTAAATAACCTATGCTGCTATTCAGTCTGCTGGCCAAGGCACTCCTGCTGCTGGGTGCATCCTTTGACTTGAGTGATTTTCCAGTCAAAGAGCTTGGCAAGACCTGTGTGTTCCCTCCAGAAGCCAGGCTGCTCGCAGCATTACGCGTGGTTGGGGTCCTGAAGAGTCTCGTGCTGTGTCTCAAGCAGTCAGGAGCACACTTCCAGCTCCAGAAGCCCCTCTGGCAGGAGCTGTGCTTCCTGTTGACTCATTCGACCTCCCTGCACAGGAGCTGAGCATTCACATTTAGTTCAAATGGACAGTTTCTCTGGTCTCTCACAGCTGGACTTTAGTCAGCAACACCTTGGTGAACATGAAGTCTGAACATTGCCACTGAACAATTCATTGCACAGTGTCCTCCAGGGAAGGGAAAGCTGTTGTTTCCATAGCAGAGCTCCAGTCCACAGATTTATCTTCTGTCCAGCTCCCAAAGAGTTCTCCTACATGACAAATGGAGCTCAAAGCCTTAATACACCTGGTGGAGAGCCTGATGGCAGACTGCTGTTTTCTTGAAAGTACCTGTCAGTAACAACTTTTTTTTTTCCTGGGTCCATTTCTCAGTAGGCATTCATTATTACTCAGCAAATACCAAAAAACAAGCATCTTTCAGACAAGGAGTTCAGTTTAGAGGGTCAGCAGACACTCTTTTTTATTGTTACTTCTAGCAGGCCTAATTTTTCATCTGGCAGCCAAATTAAAAGCTGTCTGGAGAAGAATAAATTTCTGCTCCAGCACTTGTAAATCAGAAATTGGAGTGGATAACCTATGTGTGGCTATAACCAAGAATTCTCAAATTGTCCATTTAGACTATTTTTTAGACTATTTGAAGAGAATAAGTGACACTTGTGAATTTCAAAAGTCCAAATGCTGAGTTGAAGGTCACAGCAATCATGTACCTCACTGTACTGAGCAGCATGAACAAGACTACTTACAAGATGGACTCTGAGTTATCCTATGAAAAGTATCAATCTGTTGAGCTTCATTTGGTGCTCATATGAAGCAGTTCTGAAGTCCACTGCAAATTACTTTAACAGATAAGGATTTTCTGTGAGGCTGCGAAGAGCACAGCAACTTACCACATCCAATGCTTTTGTCAGATCAATGAAAGGAGAAGAGGAAAATACTGCATCTCCAGCACTGTCTCCTTACAAAACTTCTTTTCCTAGGAAAATGTTCCTTTTTCTAATGTTGTTTCTATTTTTATAAGCTCTTTCTAAAATAAGTGAAATTTTGTTTTGAGCTGTCCTCAGTGCACACTTCTTAACATTTAATAGCACACACTGAAATGATATTCTGTTAGTTATTTGGTACTGACTGTATAAGCTTTTGGCACAGAACACAGCTAGCAAGAGATCTGCTGGCACTCTAATCCATAAAAATACTTTAAAATGGAAAATGATAAAAATCCTCTTTTCTCTCTTGCATTACAGATATGATGGGAGTATTTTACTTGGATGGTATTCTCCTTTCTCCTCTTACCTGAAAGGGGTTGGAGCAGGGGCAGGAGGAAAAAAAAAAGCTGTTGGACTTTTTCAAATATCTTTTACTTTAAAAGTTTTTGATACATTTAACAACAATTAAGTAGCTGTCCTTACAGTTGCCTTGTGAAGTCTATCTTAACCCATGCCTACCCGTTATTTATATAGAAATAATTAGCAGTTGTGGTGTGTGCCTTAGATCCTGCTTTATCCCATGCTAATTTTCCTTGCCTGCTTTCCTTGGGCTATATAATTTAAGCAATATTTCTTACTCTCCTCTATAAAAATGTGAGAGCTTGAATTAGAGGTACTGTGGTAATGTAAGCCATAATGGAGAAGCAGGGATCACAAGGAGAACTTTACAGTTGAGTGATCTGATTTGTCAGCATTTCTTTGGTACATCCAGGATGTCCTAAAGCACAAGACATAGTAATATACAGACACAGCTACACCAAGTGATATAAAAATCATTAGCAAAAGGAATTTTCATGACCAATTGTTGTGTAAATATTACCTAAATGTACAGCAAATAATCAATTCCACAGTTAAATTTGTGTTTTATGAGTCAGCTAAGACAGCTCAGGACAGGACTCATACAGACCATGCTTATTCACATCTTTAGCAGTAATTAGTTTTGCCAAATTCTAGCTTACTTGCATGATGTTACATAACAATAGGTTATTCTGTTATGTTTTCTCTCCATTTTTAAGAAGATAAAAGTAGTACAATCTCTAACATTTCTGACTAAAAAGTCTTTATTTCTGAAGATCTCCAAAATATTAAGAATAGAATAAAATACTTTTCTGGACTTGGGTCATCTACATTTTTCATTTTGCTAAACAGCTGTTCCACTACAGATCTGCAATGTGCTTCAGAACTTAGAAACACCAAGTACTAGGTGTCTCCAAGGTTGAGCCACACAAGCAGAACTCAGGTGTGATTAAACTGTGCAGCAGAAGTGGAGACCTTTGTACTCTACACAGAATTATTCTTATTTCTGTGAGTGGCTAAAGGTACAAAGCTTCTCAAATGAGCTTTGCTCATAGAGATTCTCCTCCAGTGCTATGTTATATCACTTGGCATTTCCTATACCGTTACAAGCTTCAGCAATAACTTACCTTTACGTATTCTTCATTTCATCCATTTATTCTCTCCAATTAACAGATTTCAGACATAGTTACAAATTCCTTTTCTTTTGGCTACACATCCAGCAGCCAACTGCTATGGCTTTTTTGTTTCACTCCAGATGACAAGTACACCCTACAGAGTGGAAAGCAGTAGAATTTGAGAAAAAACAGCTCCCTGCTATGTCCAAATTCAGTGGAAGTGGTTAAAGTTCTCCAGCAGAGAAACCTGTCCCAAGCAAGGCTGGGACAGGTAGCAAGGCTCCGGGGAGAGGAGCAGGAGCATGAGCAAACTGACTTCAGAGATTGAAAAGCTTAGATTTAACAAGCTGAGCAAGAACTGGTTACTGCTAATAAACATCTCTGATATATGCATCTCCTATGCAATGGTAAATTTAAATGCAGATTTCTACCACCTTCTTTACAGAAAAATATAATTGTGCATGCTGTGGGAGATGGAGTGCCATATACAATAATATGCAGAAAAAAAAGCCTGCCTCTTAGGTCTCTACCTTGCCTGAGGATCCTCATCCTCAACTACACACATCAGTGCTGGTACTTTATATTTTATATTACTGAGCTGACAAAAACAGACACTGGGACAGTATATAATGCAACCATAATGTATGCAGATTATGAACAAGGCAGACTTTACAAATGAAGATGCTGAATCAGACCTGGAAAAACTGAATTTTCCAGCTCCTCTTCTGATACAAAGCCTAAAGGTATAAGATTAAAAACTCTGGGTTTGTCTATTGGCTTGAGGAAATTGTAGCATATGGCTGGAGCTAACTATGCAGAAGTACTGCAGCTCATCAGTTTTAATCTTCCTTTAAATCTTTTAACAGGAGGGACACCAAAGAAAGCCTCTGCATTTGGGTTTTTGGAAAATGCATAACTTATGCTGTAGCATCCTGAAGAAATCTACATCACTCACCATCATTTTTTTCTGCTTTCCAAATGTCTGGTAAATTAAGTTCCCATTAACTCTCCTTGCTCATGTTCCCAACCTTTAGAGCTACTAGGGTTATCTTTGCTGATAAAATAATGGAATCTTGCAGTACATTTGAAAGATATGTAAAAAAATACTAGCTCTCCTATAGCACCCATATTTCATTTAGAAATAGTCATGCTGCAAATCTGAAGATACGACATAGCACACTCAAATCCATCCATAACAGCCTCTCCTAATGATAGCCTGATCAGAAATCTGATCTACAAAACCACCCCTACAACCACTGTCCTACAAGACTGCAACAGCTGGCAGCTGCTGCTCCATGGAGCCTGCATTTCTCACCCTTGCAGAACCTTAATGACTCTTTCATTTCTAGTTTAATAACATGGGGCTTGGCAAGGTGGGGTGAGGATTTAGGTAGCCCTCTGCATTCAGTAACACAGAACACAGTCTGAAATCCAAACTAAGGATTTTTTTAGTTCTTATTATTACTAACACTCTGTGCTTTACACTGTTTTATGGGACTCAAAATATTTAAATCCTACCCCCCACAAAGAAGTTTCCCTTTACTAGGCACAAATTCATTATTTTTTTCTGATAAATAAGGATGAGACTTTTATAATAAGAGAAGATATTAAAAAAAAAATCAGCTTCATTGATTGATTTATGTCTTTAGAGACATAAAAACCAAAAAGATGATCCTTTCCTTTTCCACTTCTTTCAGTTTCAGATCAATAAACAGAATTCTGGAGTACCCTTCCCAGGACTAAAAACAGAGGAAAGAAAATAAGCTTGTATTGAAAAACATTATACACATTAAAAGGTTTTTTTGTCTTTAGTGAGACATCAGGTGGAGGGCAACACATTTTTACCATAATTCTAAAAGTCTTTACATGATAGACTCCAAGCTTGTTGACTTTTTCCAAGTGCAATATTGATGTCAGTTGTTCTCCCTTTACTGCAGAGATTTTTTTTTACAAGATACTGATTTTCCTGCCGTGTTCTTCCATACCTCATCCTCCTTTTCACAAACAGGCTTCCTACTACAGTGATTCCCAGAACCCTGAAATATGGTCCAGCCACTTGAGACTTGTAATCTTTCACCTTTCAAGCTTGCCCTTTTCCTCTCTCAGTTCCAGGGTCTATACAGCTCTTCACAGTCATAAGAAATTCTTACAGCATTTGACATTTCCTATAAGCTTCAGCAATCACTTACCTTCACATATTCTTCATTTCATCCATTTATTCTCTCCAATTAACAGATTTCAGACACCTGTTTAAACAGGTCCTTTTTTCTTATACTTCTTTTTTGAAACATAATCTAACTGGTTTTCCATTTTGAAAAACATTTTAACAACCTCAAAACTATTGTGAAATCTCCAATACAGTTTACTGGTGAAAGACACTCTAGTCACAGTAGTTCAAAACCTAACTTAAAAAATCCCACATCATAAACACTAATTGAACTCTAGTGTCCTGATATATAGCAATATCTTTACCAAAGATCCTTGAAGCACTTATTTTCACTCATGCTGCTGATTCTACTTCAAGTTAGCAATGGAGAACATGGAACATGGCAGCAGTCCCTCATCAGCTTCACCAGAAAGAGTTCTCAATTCAGGCCAAGAACTAGATTTGAATTTTCCTGTTAGTTACCTTCTGAAGAGTCCATATTTACATAGATGATGTCTTTCAGTACTCATTCACCCCTGCAGTTTACCTTTTGGGAATTGCTTGCAACGTAACAGCAGTGGAAATCCAGGTTGTGGTAACAGGAATAACTCAAAACTTCAAAAGAGGAAGGGAATCTAACAGATACATGTCTTGGTGAGATTCATGAACATTTTCCAATAGGATTGAAGCATGCAATGAATCCACCCTAACATGTCTGTCAGAAGCCTTCAATCAATTTTACCACTTAATCCATTATCAGAACGCACATACAGCTTTCCCTGCCACAGCACTGTTCTTCATCAGACGTCAAGGCTCCTGTCCTCAGCAGATGCTGCCTACTTCTATCTCATGGGATCTGATTTTACCTTGCAGGCACCACAGACCTTCAAGGAAGACCAGAGCACTTCCAAGATGTCATCTAAGCAGAGAGGAGCTGACCAGGTACTGCTAATGCCCCATTGTTCAGGATACCTTGAACATCCTTCAGGCCACATCTGTGAGAGTCCTGATGAGACTCTTGAGTGAGGTGTGCTCTGTATGCTTTACTGGGATATTCCTCAGACCCAGACCCATATCAGATCTGGAGTCTCATAAAAGAGAAAGGTAACAAATAATGTATATGCCTGGCACTTTAAACTCTAGCTGGAATTTGACAATGTGAACTCGTTTCCCTGTTTCATATAGATCTGGATTCTCACTACACAGAACACATTTACCATGTTAGAAAGATAAAATAAATGCTTTTTGTCATGCAAACTGGCTAAATTGACACTGTTATATTCAGACACACAGAAATAGGAAAGTAATGGGAATATACAGAGGAAAATGATCTCCCTTTCACCAGTTGCATGGCCTTAAGACTCCCTTTACGACTATGTTCTTATGTAACAGTAAACAATATCCTTTCATATAAAAATACAGTTATAAATACTTGTTCCTCTCTCTTCCCACTCTGCCTCAATTTTTGCATTGCTTAAAACTGAGTGCCTGACATCCAAAAATACCTGATATTAATATCCCTTTTTCTGTGTATGTTCATGGCCCTGTGGGGTTCTTTAAGCAGAAAAATCCTGGATCCTCATCAAACCTTACAGAACAATTCTTTAGACTGACTACAAAATATGCTCCAGTACCCTCAATATGAAGGATGAGCTATCAACAGCGTTCCTTATGGCATGTGGTCCATTTTTAATGCTGCAGAAGTCTGGCTGCGTGGATTTCAGTGCTGTACTTACCTATACCACAGCAGAGCTGACTCTCTTTTATCAGTTACCAGACTAAAGCAAGTACAGACCATATATTTGGATGCATCAAAGTGTTTGCCAAATCCTGTTGACACAATTCTACACACATGAAATTGAGCTGTGGACCCTCACATTGTCATTTAATATTATACCATTTATACAGAGAAAACATAATTGAAGCAAAATCAGAATGCTTTGCATGAACATAAGTTTAGAGTTCTACATCTCTACAAAATTTGATTTCCAAACTTACAAGATTAAAAATTTTTCACCATAGAAATGATCATGCTTCTCTAAGACACGGGGGCAGTCTTTTATTTGGGCTGCTTGGAACAACTTGTTTATAAAGCTTTTTCCAGTTTCTAGGAAACTTAACCATGCAGATGGTCAGATCTCCTCCACATAAAAGGTCTGACTTTACTAAGGATGAGTGAAGACAAACCATTCTGGTGCAGTAATTCTCCATACAGCCCTAGTTTCAAGGCAATTTAAAAAGCAACAACACTACCACCACCTCTTGCACTCCCTGGTTCTTTGCCAGCAACAGGTCAACAGACCTTACCTCATCATCTACCAGAAACTCAGTTTCTTTTTGCTCTATCTCTTCCATTTAATAAAATAAAATTTAAACAAACCAAGAAACAAACAACCCACTGTCCCCCCAGACAGAGGGGTTTTTCTGCTCATTTTGATACTGTGAAATCTACTTTCTGTGGTGGTGTAATAACAAGGGAAGATGCAAAACTTAGCTGTTTGTGTATTTAGTTTTGTTTCAGTACAAGCATTTATAAACATTTCTCTTCCCAGCAATCTCACACTGTTTCAAAAAGGACACAGTTCTAAAGTCATCTTCCTAATCTGACAAAAGGTTTATGATCACCCCCAAAAAATGGCTATGCAATGTTTTTAACACCCATCTTTATCCCAATCTGTTTTCCATAACTGTTGTCTTTTTTAACAATTTCATTGCAGAATATAATTGTATAAGGAATGCTCACAATAAACCAGAGTTCTTATCCTGAGCTGTAACTGATGCCCAAAGCATGCCATGAAGAAGAGAACTGCAAGATTGGAAGAAATACAAGTCAAAATCTAATATAAATGCTAATGTACTTATGTACTAAAAATCTAGCAAAATCTGAAATAAAAGATGTGCCTCCATTTCTAGACCAGAAGTCCAAATAGTTGCTTATTGCTTTTATACATGAAATAACCTTACAAAATAAAGGAAGGATTTTACTCCCTGTGACCCATTTTCAATTGTAGAATTAACTTAGATATTAGGCTGGGGTGATGCATGCAGAATTTTTAAAACCTAATATTTGCCTAAATATTAGTTAAGTGTAATTTAACTGTCAAAAAAAACAGAATCAGGACATGTTATGTGCATGCTTTTGGCAGCTTAGTCATGTAAGAGCTAAAAAAAGAGAAAAAGAACCTGGTAAGTACACGAGAGAGAATGGAACCAATTACAACTGTTTGTTCAAGGTAAGAATTTCTGAATCAGCTCCATTTTTAAAAACAGTCATTTAAATATGTAATATCCAATCTGGAAGGCAAAAAGTTCTCAAAAAAAAAGTAGACAACTATTTAGGAACATTCAGGAAATCCATTTTAGTTAAACCAAAGAAACCTGCTTTCTCCATTAAACCCCATCAGACCACCATTTTCTTCCTTTTTTCTTCCTTCCATTTAAATTATCTTTATTTAACTTTCCTTCAGTTCAAGTAAAAGATTACCAAAGAAAATTTATGATTTTCTGTAGGTTTTACAGACTGTGAAAAAATTCTAAGTTATTCTCCTAAAGAGGAATCTTTTCAAAACTAAGCAGTATAAAATCCTTTCCAGGATCAAATTTTGCTAATCCTCGATAAAAACAGATAAAATTAGTAATGGTAAGAAGAAAGAAGGAGAGAAATTTTGATTACTTTTAATAAATCATATGTAAAATCATATATTACAGAAATGTATACAGTGAGAGATCCTTTGATACAGCTGGATCTGTAAAGTTCAAGAGCTCTGCATTCTTCTCTGTCAGGGCAGAGTGGGTTTGGCAGCTGCAGTAGCCACTAGCCTGGATAATTTCTTGAGTGTGAAAACTAAACAAAACTAAAAAATCCACCACAAACCAGAAAAAAAAAAAGGGAAAAATCACTGTACTGCATAGGCCTACAAAATATTCACTATGGAGTACTGACCTTATTGTACAAGTACTTTCCAAAGTACATACACTACTCTTGGGTTCAGCATTTACCTTAAAAGCAGAAAATGTACAGTAAATTGTGGAAGATCTACAGTTTGGCTACAAAGAAACCCAAATACTGTCTTTTCCTGCTTGGATGCACCTGAAAGAAAGAACCAACAGTAGCCCCCACCTTAGAATGTGTGCATTTAAGGTAATCATTATGCAGCTGCTTGAACTTCCTGACTACAGAGGAAAACCAAATTGCGCTGCTGGCAGAAATTCCTGTGTCAGGTGCAGGTTCTCTGCATCCAGAGCCAGGGCTCAACTTTTTATTGGCTTGACTTTTATACCTAGCACTGTTATGAATACCTCTTTTTAACTATTATAGTTAAATATAATATAACTCTGCCCTCTCACATACCTTTTTCCCTCTTTTAGTGATATAAATCCTGGGGTCCCAAATCCTAGTGGGTGCACAGACTCATATCCTTCCCTCATTGCTGTGGGAGTGCTCTAGTAATTCATCTAAAGGGGGAAATTAATGCATTGCTCATGGTGACAACAGAAATTACTCTGGTAGTCGAGGGAAAATTGGAATATAATGCACACATACAGCAAAGACAGAGGCTGGATGGCTCATTCTAAGCTTGCAAGTATAGAATTATTTTCAGCTATTTCCCCAAGAAAATAGACAACATGTACTGACCACATGAGGCAGCAAGGTGTAGACAGTGAGAGTTGCATGGAAAGAGCAGAGAGGTCTGTAAGATACCTACACGTAGCCCACTTTGTTCTTTAATACATATTTTGAAAACTCAGTCTGGTCTGACTGTTTACCAGAGACTCAAAGTGCGTAGAAATATCAAAACAAAGTCCTAGTAGTACAAATACTTGATACTTACCAAAAACCCCATCAAACCAATAAACCTTTCTAGTCATGACTCATTCATCAGCTTTGCCAGAGCACTTGTCTGCATTTCTTGTGCCACGAGAGATGATGACTATTAAATGAACTTCAAAATAGGATTTATTTAATCTGATATGATTTGATTGAAAACATGCCTGTTTAAAGTTTTTTTTTTTCCCCTCTTCCTCTATCAGGTGGAATAGAACAAGCTACCAATAAGCAGGGCAATCAGAAGTGCTGTAACATTACAATTAGCATATTTATCATCTCGCTGTGAAGGATGAAGCATTCGATTATAATGGTGGGCTAGAAGGACAGAATTGATACTACAGCTGTCAAAATGGTCTAGAGAAGGTGTTTTTTAAAAAAGTAGCTTGCAGATGAGTGCCTTACTCCCTCTGGACTAGAAGAAATGCTGCCTGAGCAGTGATATATACTTTAGTTAAGTGATCAGCTGCAGTCTCTACAAGGCTTGTGTGACAGTCCAATGCCTGGGCCAAGAAGAAATAAATCATAATTGTCCCTTCTAGAACTCAGGCTTCTCTGTAATGCAATAGTCTAGAAAAATAACAGTCAGGCTAAAGGTGAGAGTTGAAAACAAACAAACAAAAAAACCCTCAAAAAAATCTTTCTTTGCTCCCTCAATTCAGATGTAAAAAGAATATTTTATTGTTCTTCCTATTTATGGTTTTTATGCCAAATATATTTCTGATCACCACAAATGTCTCACACATAGATTTATCTATGAATACCCATACCTGTATATCCAGGTTCACAGAGGAACCTTCTGCATATCAGCAAGAATATTCTTAGATCTCTATAAAAGTTATCCAACTACCCATTATTTCCCCTTTCTTTTGTTGTTTTCTTTGGTGTTGGTTGGTTGGTTTGGGGGTTTTTTATCATGTCATGGAGTAAAATAGGATTGTGTGTACTACTCTTACTCTGAAGAAACCTTACATAAAGGGACCAGGAAAGAATAAACTATTCATTAGCAATCCTAAACATACATAAAATGTTACAAAGGCAGGTAAACCAAGGATATTAAATTTAAAATAGTAAGCTAAGTTTTTTGGATCATATCCCATGATCTCTCACCTTGTGTACTGAACTGTAAATCTGCTGTGATGTTTTTTAGTCATGTAACTCAATTCCATGTATTGCAAGAGCTTTTTCTTCAATTTTGCTATCAGCAAGGAGAAGCAAAGTTTGTGTACAAACACTTCTTCCTCTCAACCTCACCATTTCTATTTTTTTTCCCCTCCACTTAAAAAGCTCAAGTTCTTCCCAAGACTATATTAGGAAAGAGGGATACCTACCTAAAACTGGTACCAGTTCTTTATTCACCAAACAGCTTGTAAGTTTATATTTTTTTTTGGAATATAAACTGCTTTCACCTCTTTATAAATGCCAATGTCCCCTGGTTAGATGAGCCATGGTCATCTGCTGTCCTCAAACAGATGTTTCTCTAAGTTCTAAATAAATTATTAGTCCACAGAGAGATAAAATGTTCTTTCCTGCATCACACAGCAGTGTTCAAATTTCAGGGTGAAGACTTTCCACACAATTAATCATGTATTTCATAGGAGCATGCACACTGAATCATATTTTGTACAAGTTTATGAACTGGATCAGTGCACATAGCTTAGTTACTACAGCATCTTGAGTGACCTTTTGAATTCAATCACTGAGGGGCAGATTGGTCTTTGAAGGAAAAGTCACAAGTGACTTTTGGGATAATGGTCTAAGCATTAAATCCCACAATAAAGGCATATCTTAACCTTTTCCCTTTCCTGCCCATTGAAAATAGAAATCAGAAAATAGCTGAGCAAGATAAGGCTTACACATATTTCTAAGCAAGAGGGAAAATGAAATTAGCAGGAAGTATTGGGAGTTAATTGGGAATATAGTAGAAACTTGGTAGTCATAATTCTCCTTATCACACTAACTATAGTTATGCTCCTAGACTTTTATCTGTTCATTGAGAAAGCAGTAAATTATGAAATAGGCTTGATTCTTAATAAATATTCATAACCCCAAGGCACTGAACAGTACAGGCAGAATCCTGTGCAGATCATCCCTTCAGGTCCTAGGACATGAGTACTTCAGAATACAGAGTGAGAAGGGAGAGTTTATTTTAATTCCTCTGCAGTACTGAATTCTTCTTTTGAAACAATATGAAGAGTTACAAGAATCAAAAATTACTACTGCCTTTATGTCAAAAACTGTAGAATCTGATTTTAAGCAGCAGAGTTTATGGGATGTGGCCCTGTCTGGCAGTGCTGAATAAGGTAGCTGCTCGCCCTCTTCTGAAATATGTCATTATAGGTCTGTGGCAACTATGCAATATTTCAGACATCATCAATAATTTTTTCATGTTCATTTACTGTTTTTTTCCCTGGTTCTGCCAGGCCACAAATACCTTACACCATGTTCTGATCAGAAACAAATGGAATGAAATAAATCTGCTTTTTCGTTTTCTCCTATATTTTATCTCTGACAAGGTTCAATGTTTGCATTCTAATTACAAAATAAAGAGAGGCAAATAATTTGTTCCGTCTTGGTGAACATTCAAGGATTTCAGTTTCCAATTTTAGCTGTTTTCCACCATAGAAAACAGCATCTTTCCTACCATCTGAAAATATATACTGGCTTCTGGTTTAAAAATACTATTAAAGAACAGAAGTCATGAAGATTATACTGAGATATGCTTTTAAAGCAAGTTAGAGAAAGAACGAGTTTTGACGTGTTCCTGCAAATATTTTGGCCCATGTAAGTAATAAATATATCCTAATTGTAAAGTTAATTGCTTAATGTTCACTTTCCTCACAGTACTTTTGGGTCAACTACCTCAGGATTCAACTTTTAAAGATCTTTCATAAACTGAGTTATACTGGGTTAAGCTAATCCTTGCAAACATGCCTTATTTCCTACACTACTGAGGAAAAAAATCAAAATCTGTCACTTCATATCAATATTGTATCATTTCCTGTTAATCTTGTCCTTGTAAAAGGACACATTCCATCAAATTATGCAAATAAAGAATATAAAAGAAAAAGGTAAATTAGTGTTCCAGTACACTGCATAAGTTTAGTCTTTGTATCTCTCTCATCACAAGAGATTTTAAGTGCTGGTGAGGAAAGCAACTGGAAATCTAACATCCTTCACAGCTGTGTGTTTATTGCATCCTCCAAACCTAGTCCTGCAAACAATTCTGGTCTCCCAAACATTTGGAGGGGAGGAAAAATTTAAAAAAAAAGCTATTTTTTGTTCCTAATGGGACGAGGTAGTAAAAGAGAATGGGAAACAAAGTAATTAAGGAAAAAAAAAGCAATAGTTTTGGCAAGTATATCAGATGAATAATTAAGTGCACTCTTTGTTCAAGAGTGCAAAGAGAAGTTAATTCCTGAAAGTTTTTGCTAGGAGGCATTGTGTGGTATCTCCAAACTATGTGGGATAAGGGTGGGGGCTGAGGAATGGAAGTGATCCAAAGAGAGTTAGGGATTAGATTCCTGAGAGATTGCAAGAGTCATCTAGGGTTAATAAAACGAACAAAGTGAGGGAAAACATTGCCTGTAATGAAGTCTATTGATTATGAAACTGCCTCCAAAGGGAGCAGTGTTTGCCTTTTAAGAACACAACCAATGAAAGTACTAAAGACAGCTTGTAAAAGGACACAGCTGAACTAACAGAAAATGGTACTTGACCTGGGGAGAGTTTTAGCTTTTTTAATTTTTTATGCATAGTATGTTATGTGAGCATGTGTGCAAAATGTAATCAGTGTTATTACCTGTCCCTACACAAGTGGCAATGCCATTCTCTGCAGGTGCCAGCTGGTGCTGTGGTCTGCAGGAACAAGCTACCCATCCCATCAATTAAAGGTTTGCAATAACTATAGACAAATTCAGTGTTCCACATCTGGTTTAGTGCCTTGAAATGAGGAATCCTGTATAAAGCTGTATTTTATTTTGAGAGACAGAAGTCACTGAACTCCAAATTCCTTATATCTGAAATTTTCATGTCAAAAGTTTCTTCAACCAGTCATACAAATTACATTGCCTATAGAAAAAGTTCAAGTCCCCACTGACTAGGGGGAATGCATGGTTCAGCTTCCATCTAAACCAAACCAGCTTTTATCCCAGTACACCCACAGAAGTTTAATCTGCAGAATTATTTATATAGTTCCTGGCAAAGAAACAAAATAAGATTTTGACCTCATTATGAAGTTACAAAAATTAATGGCAAAAGACAACTAAGTGAATTTCTATTCTATATTACTAAAATACCTACACAGGAAGTCAAAGCATGCATCATACTACTTGAAAATGTAATAGCTTTCTAGAGAGATAGTGCAATAATTCTGTTCCCTCACTACTCTCTCTCCCAACAAGAATCTTTATGTGTGCCCACTCCTTGATCCTTATTTTTCCAAAATATTGATTTCTGGATTTCCTTAGCAAGGTTTAGAATTTTAGTAGCCCTATGATCTACCCAGAAAACCATGCTATACACGGATGCCAATTCCATGGAAGAAAGTAATACCTAGCTTATTACTGTTTTCATAAAAAAATCAGTGATGTTAAAGAACAGTTGTCTCAGTCACAAGTGATCACAGCAAGGAAAACAAACAAACAAACACAGAAAACCCAAACAAAAGCTAAACAAGTCAGATCAAGTCTTGTTCCAGCTCAAGTCTCAGAGAACTTTCCAAAATATCAGTGCACACTAAAATCTATGGGCCCAAATTCTTTCCTAATATTCCAGTGGTGACTTTAAAAAAAACCAAACAGGTTCAATAAATAAATCTATTTATTTAATAAATAAACAAACCCTATTTAATTGTGTATTTGGTTTGTTATTTTCAATGTCACAAACTGCAGTTACCTCTTTACATAAGGTTTTGATCAAGTTCTCCTTCTCACCCTCAGTCTGATATATATTACCTTACTGCATTGTACCTGAAGTTTAAAAATCAGTGGTCTGCTAAAACAGTGTGGAGAAAACATTTGGTTCTGGAATCGGATTTAGGTCCTCCACACCTCAGACACACAAATTGTGATGATTTGCAACTACAGCCTCTAAAATCAAGTCTTATCTAGTTATAACATTTGGTAAGAACACATGATATTTCTTCGTAGACTTCTAGAACACAATTTAAAGAAATGTTCCAGGCCTCATTTCCAAAGTATTATAGCTGACCTTATGGATGTGCCATGATTCTTGCGAAACCTGTCAAAGCTGAGAGAATTTGTAAGATTTTTTTATAGATATTTGAGAAAAGTCGGTGAAACTAATATGAAACTCCGTGCTTGTAAGTATGATGAACTAGAGAAATTGTTCCAATAGAAACAGAAAAATGTGGTGGTACAAAATTATTAGGAATCTGTAATCTTCTAAAAGAAAAAAAAAAATAAAATGAGTGCCACTCGGAATTTCTATGTTGCTAGACAATTAACCCTCAAAGGAATCTGTACTACCCTCAATAAACCTTCACTTAATATCTCCAGAGAACTAAATCAATTCCAAAATGGAGCTACATGTAACTGAACTTGTTGCCTTCCAGTCACTCAGTAACTCTCTACAAATATTGCCCAGCACTTAGTGGGATTAGGGCAAAATCAGCCATGAAAGGCATGAATTGCAAAACCATGAAGCACACGGATCTCTTATTATTGCTATAATCATATCAGAGCAGCAGTAAATTTCTGCATTGGAAGATCCAATGACATTAGAGTGCATATTGATTCTGACTGTTTGCTAGAGATAGAAATGAAAGCCTTGGAGAGAGCTGAAGCAAACTAAGACCATACAAACTAATATTTAAACTAAAGAGATTTTCATATCTTAGTTAATTGTTGTGAATATTTACACAGTATTAATTATTACTAAATGCAGCTATTTTATATATGATCTGAATGGAACTTTATTGCATAGGTTCATTAGCTAAGTTTTAGCTAATTTATACATGAAGGGAGAAAAAACAAACACTTCACCAAACATTGTTTTCCCAGCAAGCACAAACCTCCATGCTGAAGTCTTAGTTACATGACCTGAGTATTGTCTTATGAACTAGAGGAAGGAGAAATAATTCTGTTCTAGCTTCTCTCAAGCACCAGCTCTTACTGTAAGAGTTATCAGTTTCTCATTTGACACTAAAAAACCTGCCTGACACTAAAAAAAAAAAGGCAGAAAGACAGAGCTAATTTTCTGGTGTTTAATATTCTTATTTTTCCCATAGAGGCAGGTGGTCATCATTGCATTCAAGCATTTTCACACTTCAAGTTACTTGTGATTATACACTCTCTTTTTCAAATATATTTCAGCAGAGTTAAAAATGGTCAATGCATCTCAAAACACTGCACCACACTGGATTACCAGGAACATCCCATCCATGCAACAATTAACAACTACAAATAGAGCTTTCTCCTGTTGAGGAAACCCCACAAACTTCTGTCTTTTCAGAGGAGATCAGGCCATGTATGTACAGATGCAAGGTCTCAGTTTAGAATCCTATTACCAGAAAGAAACAAGAAAGGGTTTTTTGAGTTAGGAGACTCACTTTCCAGTGCTCCTGAGTAAAAAACAGTGCCTAAACATGGCAATTAAGCCTTAACAGGGCCTGCCTAAACTCCCTCCCTTGTTCTGTGGTCCTTGTGGTCTACAACTATTCAAGAAAAGGATGATATCACTGTGGAAGCAGCAGATGTTTCTCTATGTGCCTCTATATAGGCAGACATTTGCGGAGAATATTCTGTTCTGGTAAAATTGAGATGTTTTTCCCCCCTCCCATCTTCTAAAGATGTTCCACATTGAAGAAGTTGAATAGAGGGACGGTGAAATTCAGCTTCAGCAGTACCCAGCTCAAGATAACACATTCAAACCCTCTTAGATTTTCAGCAATACCGTTCCTTTAAAAAGAAGGAAAAAAACAACCAACCAAACAAAACCAGGACTGAAAGCAAACCTCAAAATGGTGGTATTTTTTTCTCTGTTTTGTTTGCTCAACATCATAAACAAGACAACTACTAGTTAAGTCAGACTTGGTAACTAGATGTATTGTGTATGAATATACACCCAACCTAACATTAAAAGCAAACTCTGCAGCAGCTACAATATTTTAAGCTGTTACCAGTGGGTCTTTTTTCAAATATATCTTCTAAGTCTTCCAGTAATTACTACTTGTATGCAACATACCATTTTTCTGTCTCGTTAAGAACACAATAGTATAATTAGGTCTGTTGCAACCCCCCAAACTGTTTAGCATAACTTGTTATAAAAGATATAAAAATAAAAACAAACCCTTTTTCTGGGGATTACAGATTCCCCAGAATTGAGAATTCTGATTCTCAATACAGGATTGAGAAGACACCCTGGGAACACACTTGAAAACAAGCCCAGCTCTCATAGATACATCTAAGCCAACAATATGTGGCGACATCAGTTAACTGTGTCAATAAGACCTTATGTACTCACAAGACAAATTTGGTACTTGTTTAAAAATCACTGTCTTCATAGAATGTGTGTTATGTGTGTGGTGACATTTAATATAAATGAAAGTACTAAGTCAAAGTGAGCAGCTGTTGTGCCATCCTTTGAACTGCTAAAAAATGAGTAGCTCTTTAGTGACCATCCGATCAAAAGTGCTTCACTTAAGGCTCAGTAAACTGCGTATCAGTTGAGGTAGCTGAATTCACTGCAAAGTATCCAGCTTTTCTCTTTTAACTGTCATTCTTTTCATGGCAATTCATCCATTTCCTAAAATTTATCACTAAGGCAGAAACAGGCACTGGAAGAAAATTCAGAAGCAACTGCAACCATTGTGAAATAAGGTGTCACAGCACACTGAACTCCTAGCACTGATGTTGGGGTAAAAGGAAGATTTAGCAAGCTAGGCAGTTATGAATCTGAGCTATAAAACAAAATTCTAGTTTAAAGATTTTCATAAATTGTTTTCAGTCTGTAACCTAAAATCCTGTTTGTAAATATTTGATATATAGATCCTTCTGTTTTATTCCTGAGCCTGTCTAGAGCTATGGTGGGGAGAAGGAGGAAGATGAGAGATTGATAAGAAGAAAACTAAAGGTTTTAACAGCATCCAGGGAAGAAGGAATGTTTCCTGTCAAGGATCAGCCTCCAAAGAGCCCAGGTGGGAATTGTACTGCCCATGACAGCTTCTGGGAAGAAGTTCCCTCAGGCAGGTACAAGTCAATAAATACTCTGTTGCAAAGGAAAGGTGGTTGAGAGACACACCAAAAGTTCTGGGTGAACCGTGTATTATTATAACCCCCGGCAAAACGAAGCTGGCAAATGCTTTCACTCCCAAACAGGTGGCATGCATCCAGCAGAACACACTAAAAATGTGAAAAATCCTGTAAGGAACAGGAACACCAACATGTGTTTTAAAGCCTGAAATCCACCTCCAATCTCTTATCTGTAGCCTTTAAATGGACGTGGGTTGTATTTTCTTGATGGCATTATTCCAGTAAGCAACTTCACTGGCAATGGAAGTGACAATCCTTAAAGCAGCAATTAGAAATGACACAAAGTGATTTTTAATAGAGCACTAAAACTTGGAAAATAGCAGCAGTAAGATCATTCACAATCACTGATCATACTGCTTTTGCCAAAGAAATACTTAAATGGCTTCATACCTTAATTAAAACGAGTTAGTTGAAGCAGTTGAATATGCTATCGTGCCCAGGAAAGGTCCTGGAGCAGCTGGTAGCACAGTGCTGTTCCACTGAGTTTTAAACTCCTCAGCCACACCTGGCTGGTTCCCCCTCTCGTCCCTCAGGTTCCACTGACATTCCACTCCTGCCTGGCTCCTGTGTTTATCAGTTTTGCTGCTTTCAGCTGTTGAGAGATGACAGTTGTTTCAGCTGCCATCCAGCTGGTTTGGAGTCTCTTGACTTTTTCCTTCAAACCATCAAATCCTGACACATAAGATGTCCAAAATCCCCAGAAAGCAGATTCTGGCCTGAATTAAAATCAGCATTCCCTCACATCAGCAACTATTGCAAGGAGTGTCTCTTCTGAATTAAACTCACACACCACTTTGGCTTTACCATCTCTAAACACCTGCACAGCAGCATGTGTATGTAAGACCTTTCAAACATACATACAGAATATAACAGACACCACTTTCTTCCTGGAGAGAAATTTGGGAGGCAAGAGGGAAGAGAAAGAAAAGCACCACACGACAGAGCAGTCATCCTGATTAACCCAATATGAGCTCAGATAGTGTGGTACAGACAATAATGGTGCAAAGCACAAAGAATTGGGGCACATGCATTTTTTTGAAATGTGGGTTTTAAAACCCACAAATTTTCTGATGTAAAAACAGCTCAAATGAAAGCAAGTTCTTTGAGAAACTTACTCCATATTCTTTGTGGAAGTACCTTCAGAGGAAAACTTACTGGCTGCAGATGTGACAGTCTTTAAAACAGCTATTGGTTAAAAAGGAGGCAAGCTTTCAAGATCTGACATAACTAGAAATACCATAGTGGAATGACAAAAAATTTAATGTTCCTTTGTCTGATGCAACCAAAACCCAAACTTTGTATTTCACTTAACTCACAAGTTGTTGGACAGTCATAAGTCATCCAGCTGCTTCAGAAAAAATCTCTACATCAAACTAGCTGCATTTTGGAATTCTAAGTTTGAGAACTATTTCATCTCAAAGATAGCAGGAGGAGCATCAGCCTCCACAGGGAAGACAAATGTGCCTGCCCTTCTCCAACCAACTCCCCAAAACCCCCTGCATCATATAAACTCATCATAAAATTTGCTCTTAACTTATAAAGATGAAAAATATCTGCCCCCTGACAGCCTCTGGGCATTCATAGAATCATAGTATAGCTTGGGTTGTACAAGACCTTTAAAGATCACCTAGTTCCAGCCAGAAGCAGGGATGCCATTTACTAGATCAGGTTTCTTAGGGCCCCAGCCTGGCCTGGAACACTTCCAGGCATGGGGCAAGCACAATTCCCCTGGGCAACCTTTTCCAGTGTCTCACCACCTTCACAATGAAGATTTTCTTTCTAATATCTCATCTAAACCTGTCCTCTTTCAGTTTGAAGCCATTTTCACAATGCAGCCTTCCGGTATCTAAAAGGGTTCTATGAAAAGAATTTATATGGGCAGATAGTGACAGGACAAGGGGCAACAGTTTTAATTCTGTAGGTCAAGGTGGAGTTGACAGGCCTCTGTGTGCCATCTAGGATAAAAAACATTTAAATATGTGACTTTTATATAATTTTATGCAAATATATTTAAAATTTAAGCCAAGTATCAAATATACCTGGTATATAAATACTTATATACCAATGTACTTAGTATATAAATACCAAGCAAACCAAGTATCTTTGTTGAGGGATAAATGCCATATAGAATAAATGTGAACTAACATTTCATGGAGGGGAGTAGGGTTTGGAGGTTTTGTAAGGATCATATGCAATGAGTCCATTCCAAGTTTTCCTGAAAAACTTCCCAGCAATTTAGTAGCATTCTACATGGGCCTCCAGGTTTATTTATTAGGATTGACTCCAATGCTTTCAACTTCATTGTATTTTATAATTTGAAGAAGCAAATACGCTAAGCTGAAGATAAACAGGGACAGAGAGGACAAAACAATCCCTTTTTTACCTCATTACAGTACATTGAAAGTGCTCTCCAACATCCTAACTCCTACTCCTATTTCCAACCCAGTTTTCCTCCAGTGTACTTCTGCTTTAAGTTCAGATTTAACATTTTCACTTTTAAAGCACCATAACCCTCTACCAAAATCTGTCCCTATTGCCTTACGTACGATGGATCTTACTCCACTTCATTAAACCTTTCATCTCCTTCTCTTCTTAGGCTCTTTTCATGCTACCATTTCTGTTCTTGAAATATCCAGTGCACCTTCTTGCTCATTCTTCCAGATGAACCCCTCCTAAGAATGATTAAAAACAAGCCCAACAATATGTTAAACACTGAATACAACTTTCTTTTTCAGTGTAACACCCACCTAAGCCCATATTGGTGACTTACATGGTGCTGTGGACCTTTTCTAGGATTTCCCTCTCTATTTGACATGACTTGGGGGAAAAAAAAAACCCAAAACTGTAAAGAGATTCTTTTGTGTGTCCAAAAGACATTCCTCCTCCTCCTCGTTCTTCCTGCGCTTTAATTGTAAAATGTCAGATATGTATAGATTCAAAACAGCTACCCACCACAAAATAGTCATTAAAAAAATACATTAGCATCTTCAAAAATTCTCTATGCAAAAGTTCATGCAAATTTGATGGGTAGATGCAGAATTTTCCCTGGCTGCATGTGTAGCATTTACAGAACATCTTAACACAAATGTCTTTGATTCCCTCAGTGCTTTCTCTTACACCCCAGTGTTTCACATTCTGAATGCAGAGATGGAAGTTAACAACACCGTTTATACTTTAGAACAATTACTAAAATATATATAGAGAGAGAGAGAGATACAGAAGGTAAACAATCATTGCTTTAGGGGCTGATTTGGTGCAAAGCAATTTCCAGTTTGAAGCCTCCAGTGCTGCTGCCACAGTGGTGCTCCTGGGCTGGCCAAAGCCTGCTCCTAGAATGACACCCGGTGGCCACCACAGCGAACAGCACGGTGTGATCCCTGCCCTCCAGCCTCCCTGCTGTGCCCAGGGACACCAGCCGCCACTGTGACAGCCAGGCATCAGCTGGGAATTCTCCACGGAATCTGCAAAACACAGGGAAACCCTCTGGGGATTTCAAATTGAGACGCGTGCAAATCTTGAGTAACACATTTTTGTTTTGGTTAATTATGCACCCTCTTTTTTTTTTTTTTTTTTTTCCTCTTTTTTATAGAGTTGCATGAGTCTAATGGCTAATGGCTTCAGAAATCTCAGAATTTAACTTCTTGTCTCATTCTGGAAAGAGCTAGCAGTGGGTGAGTGGCATTTCCAAAGTGTGACTGTGAGTGTTCAGGATTAAACCAAAAATTGCTATTCCAAGGCAGTGAAGATTAACTTATCTATTCTTAAACATTAGAGGACTGAAATGCATTTATTTAGTGTTAAGTTGTTGGAGAAGAAATCCAAATTAGAGGGAGACATTGTCAGGCTTAAAATAAATTTGAACAAAATAAAACTGCAATAGCGTTTCAAGAAGTCATCAAGTTTAAAGCAAGGAATCATGCTCTAGAAAAACAATTGGCAGCATCAGCAAGAGTTAAGAACTTCTTGACACATTTCATTCTGATTAAGTACCGTATGAGTCAGAGCAGAGCTTTTCTTAAGAGTCTATTCAAAATAATTTGATAATATTCAGCACAGTTTTTACAGTGTTACATTTGTAGGACTCTGAAAAGTGAAACGGAAACAGAATATTTATTGCCTGTCAATTCTTATGTATTTTATTTTATTTCTTAGATCAGAGTCAAAATTCCTGGTGATGCTCTTACACCTCCCTTTCCAACAGCTAGGGGTATCACAGGAGATGTTTTCCCCTTTTTCCTTTGGACAAATACCTGCTTTTTCTCTAGTAAGTACAAAGTCAAGTAAATAAAATTTCACAGACATCCTTGCACAAAGGAAATTTTTAAGACAATGCCAACTCTGAGCCTCCTTAGATGACTCTTGTGCCATTATCCTCACTTGGCATGGGTGTGAGGCAGGTGGTGGGCACATACCCACACTCTACAGCTCTGAGCCCTAAAAACTGGGTTAATGCTTTCTCATCTCAGCTGTGCCTTAACATCCCTACTTAGAAAGATAAGTGTTAAAACAACAAAGATAATTGTTTATATAAGCATAATGAAATTGTTCAGGTACTTTGACAGCAATAGTTTGCTAAGACACGTCAGCATACAACAGCTGAGAGAGATTACCACTGAACACAAAACGACAGGCGTAACGAACGACACCAGTCTGGAAACAATGACAAAAATGTGTCACTTATCAGTATGTTATACACGTGCTCTCGCTGGCCAACCAATCATTCAAGAATTTGAAGCTTGTGGCAGATCCAGTGACTGCATGAAATCTAAACAAATAAGAAGCACAGCAATGGGAAGAATGACCTCCTACTGTATTAAGTTTAAAGCCGGATATTGCCAAGAGACATGCAAAGCTGTTGGAGTATGCACACCGCTAATCCTTGAGATACCATGGAACCAGACCAAAGATAGCATTGGGAAGGCAGATGGAGGGTTAAAACACAGACTTATAAACTGCTGCCAGCTGCCAGAACTGAGCAGGGGTTCAAAGCTCTGTGCTCCACAAGCAAGGCTGTGACTGAGCAGCCTTCAGAGAGAGGCTGTTCAAGCATCTCCTTTGATCCTATTCTTCAGTGGATGCAGCCACGTTTTTCAACAATTGAAAAGTTTTTAAGTTCACTTTGTCTCTGCTCACTGAAGAATGAAAACTCATTATTAGCTGGGAAGCAGATAAAGAAATTGCCAATGTACTCCCTCTTCCACCTGCTCCCTCATACTAGATTTCTATGTAAAGCCAAATTACAGTCTAAGTGTACTAGAATCAGGTGTGGGAAAACAACAAATTAACAATATGTGTGTAAACCAGCAATAAGGTCCCAAAAGGCACAGCACACTATTTCAGACTGTTGTATTTACAACCAACCCAGACCAACTACCATTACACACATGTTGTCATCTTTATACAACTTCACATATATACTGTATTAGGGTCAAAGGAGCTATAACTGTGGACCAACAATTTGATTTGAGGTTGAGCAATCCCATAAAGAGTCAAAAACAGTCTCAAGAACAGCATTTTGCAATGGTGGTTTCTTTCATGTATTACACTAAATCTGCTGTGGAGTAAAATTTGTTCCGCGTTGCAGAAATTCTACCTGCATGTTATTTCAAGTTCTAGCTTTCCAAATTCCCTGCCCTTCTCCTCTGTGAATTTCAAAAGTCATATCTGTCTTTAAGAGGAGAAAAATCAAACACAGCCATGCACAACCGTTCTGCCCTTCTCTCTGAATCCTAAGATAGGCTTCCAGGTTCCAGAAGTGAGAATATAAAAGCAGAGAAGCAGAGGCAAGCACCATCCCCAAACCCACAAGAGGCAGACAAATGCAAAACTCCTACAAGTCACATCCCTGCTGTCTTTCTAGCTCATTAATAACTCCTAGCTATCTGGGAAATCAACCACAAAAAGTTGCTTCATGTCAAATAGTCAAGCTAAAATCTTTACTGATCTTCAGTTGCTTGGTCATTAGACTGCCTTTAGTGAAAGAATTCTCTTCAGACAATCATTTTTCTCCAATAGTTTGAACAGTTACAACTCTCACATTTTCTAAATTCTCACCATGAATTACCCTGGTGAGATTTTGCAAAGCATCTAAATGAACTCCTGTGTAGTTCTGGCAACAGTGAAATTTCTTACTTCTTTGTGAAGGTTTCTTTCATTTTTGGCATGACATTTACATTCCCAAATTTGACAGACACAGCAATAGTTAGTCTTGGCACTCACTGGTGTGCAACTCTGGCTCAAATATTACTTCGTGTACTTTGTTTTAAAGAGTTCCCTCTGGCTGTTTCATTTCAGCACAATTTTGCTTTTAATTATCGTTCCATGACAAAATACAAAGTATTTTTTTTACAGAGGCACAAGATCAATATATACCTTACAGGATAATTCAGAATAATTTGCAGATGATAGAAACTGAGTAGGAGAAGCTGATACACTCAAAGGCTGTGCTGCCATTCAGCAGGACCTTAGGCTTGAGAGTTGGATGGAGAGAAACCTTATGAGGTTCAACAAAGGCAAGTGTAGGGTCTCACACCTGGGGAGGAATAACCCCAGCACAGGGGGGCTGACCTACTAGAGAGCAGCTCTGTGGGCAAGGAGCTTGGAGTCTTGGAGTGCAACAAGCTGTCCATGATGTAACTTTTCTCTAAAAAATCCTTTTTCTGTTTCTCTGTTTCTGCTGCATCTCTTCTGTATTTTTTCTTTTTATTCTTGGATTCTCAGCCTCCTTTGGACTGAATTCTTTTGGGATCCTCCCTCATGGGGAGCCCTGCTTATCTCAGTTCTTATGATTCGAAGAAAACTCCCGAGCTCATTAGAATCTTATTTCTCGTGTTTATTAAAAGGTCATCACAAAACTTGACAGGTCTCTCCAGGCTGGCTACACAAGGTTAATCTTTGCCATCTGGTACATTTCTTTCTTCTGATGGTACAAACAAGGCCTTGTGGCACACTTCGTGTCTGATGCACAAAATGGCCCTGAAATACGCAGTTCTTTTATCTTTATACCTATTTTTACCCAATTAACAATAGACATGTATATTATTTTTCTTAATGACCCAATGACCCATCACCTCTGTGATGCACTGCAGCATTCTCTGTCCAATCACTTACTATTACCCAAAAACCTCTAGGAGAAGAACATGAAGAGGAAAGAAGAAGGGACAAGAGACAACACCCTAAATCCTCCATCTTGTCTCCTGTTCTCTAAACTAACTTTTACACCCAGTGATTTAAAAATACTTTCTAATCTACACACTTACACTTTTAGCTTTTCCCATCTAACTTTAACATTTGTTTTCATGTATCACCATGAAAACACGCTCATGAATTTCATATTATATGAAATTCAGTGTTTTTTTGGATCTTATAACTAAGTATCAGAAACAAGGGCACACACTCTGTACTCCAGACTCCAACACATGAGCCAGCAGTGCCCTCTGTGGCCAGGAGGGCCATTGGGATCCTCGGGTACATTGGGAAGAATGTGGAAAGCAGGTTGAGAGAACCGATCCTGCCGCTCTACTTAGCCCTAGTGAGGCCACATCTGGAGTGCTGTGTCCAGTTCTAGCCCCTGCAATTCAAGGAAGATGAGGAGGTCTGAAACATCTCTTATGAGGAGAGACTGCAGGAGCTGGGCCCGTTCTGAAAAAGTAAGACTGAGAGGGGACTCAATGCACTGAAATATCTCAAAGGCGGGTGTCAAGAGAGTGGTGCCACACTCCTTTCAGCAGTGCCCAGAGACTGGGCAATGAGAAATGACCACAAGAAGTCTCACCTCAACATGAGGAAGAACTTCTTTACTTTGAGGGTGGCAGAGCACTTTAACAGGCTGCCTGGGAGGTTGTGGAATCTCTCTCTCTCTAGAGGTGTTTAAAACCCAACTGGAAGAGTTCCTGTGTCACCTGCTTGAGATGACACTGTTTTGGCAGGGGGTTTGGACTAGATAAGCTCCAGAGGTCCCTTTTAATCCTAAATAATCTGTGGTTCAGCAACAGTTCTTTAGATTTATAAATTTAAAAAATCCAACATTTTCTTTACTTAGTTCTCTTGTTCGTCTCTCATATTTACTTCCATCTTTTCTTACAGGTTCACCATTGGCTAGGAAACTTTTTTTTTTTTTTTTAATTTGTACATTATCTCCTGTTCTTTAAAATACTTTACTGTATTAAAGACATGTATAAATTCATTTGTAATTCAAAGCCACCCACATATAATCCCCCCCCATCACTTATCATGTCCAATGGAGATCTGCCTCTGTTTTGTCCACCAGGATATGCTTTTCTTTTTATTCTAAGCCAAGCTGATGACATTGCACTTATAATATTTAATTAAAATAAAGAAACTCTTTTAATGGCAGGGAGAGGAGAGAAGAAAAGATAAATGAGTCAAGTAGGGATAACAAAGTTCTCAGGGACTGAGAAACAGTTGTATTAAATCCACAGCAGAGACCCCACCCTTACTCCACATGAATGTGGCTTCCATACAAAGTTTCTGTAAACATTGTGGGAAGCTATTTATACACATACACGTGAAGAGTCCAAGGACAAAAGACATCTAAGCTGTACAATGGATAAACTCAAGTAAATAGATATCAGGAATTAAAATCCCTGCAGCATGGCAGCATATGCAATTTGGAAACCTCACATTCATTTGTGGAGATGACAAGAATATTAATTCTCCATTCTACATTCTTCTTCTACATCATCTTCCAGCATCACCCATCCCTGACTAGAAATGAATATCATATCTTTCGTTTGATGAAAAAACTCTAATATTTATTTTAATAAATATTACAATTAAAATAATAGCTAAAGAAGTTTACTATAGAGTAAGCATGTGGTTTTCACTGCACTGCGAGCAAGTACTTTAAAGTTCTACACACTTAAAAACGCACATATAAAAGGTGAAAGACACAACCTCTTGTGTGACAAAAACAGAACAGACCCTTCTTGCAGTCATTTAAACTGCTGGTGCTCTGGAAACAAAGATGGACAAGTTTAAAAAAAAAAACAGGATTTGAAACAATTAGTAGGATAAATCAAATTAAAAATTACAATAGTCAAGGAATGTTAGTTATATAGGAAATTTGTCTTTATTGAACATTTAGATTGTGCAAATAAGGTTTTATTTAGTGAAGGCACTTGTCTCCCTTCTACTAGCAGGTCAATGACTGTATAAATAGTTACTATTAGTAAATGCAACTATCACTTTGAAAAGGACAAGTGTTACCAGAGTGACTCTGAAGGGAAAAACCATGTAAAGTCATGATTAAAAAGGTCAGGAAACCCAGCTTTACATTATGCTCGCATTTCCACAGTAGAAGAAGTGCTACAGCTGCCTGCAAAATTAATGTAGAACATGGGAGGTATGTATATATACACATCACCAAAAAATAAAATCTGGAGGAGATGCACTGTGAAGAGACTGATCACCATCTTGGCACCAAGGTAGCAATACAGATATACAAAAATTAAAACATGCTTACATTCATGCTTTTCTATAGCCTGCCCCTAGAATAGACAACACCCTTATTTTTAGAAAGCCTCCAAGGTGGGATATTGATGTCCTAAAACACTGGCAAATATTCCAGCCAGGTGCTCTGCAGGAAGTCAAACTCTCTCTCTTAATCCATCCAAAGGATTGGTTGTCCTGCCCACTGCAACATTCACCTCTGCTGAGGTATGAGGCAGAAGCTCACTGTGAAAGCTCCCTGTCCCAAAGCTAGGAGGCAAAGGTGTCACTTAAACTTTGTCCCTTGCCTATTAGCAGGCCACAGTGAAGGCACAGAAATTCATGGGTAGCAGCATAGATGGATGTCTCTGCAACTGTTTGGAGGCACCTGATGATATTTAAATGGTGGCTGTTGTCGTTCAAGTTCCTTTGACAAACTCATGAGTGATAAAATTGACCCTTAAGGCTTTTATATGTAACTTCAAAATACACAACAGGTTGGAGTAAATGTGATCCATGCCTGTGCTGCTTCTCCAGACAGAAATCACTGAGGTTTGTTTCAAGTGACTGATGCTAGACTTTAATGTAATTTTGAGAAGACACAATATTCTCATTCCCAAAAGGGAATAACACATTGAAATAACACAGAGAAATTGAAGGAATTCATGCCTTAGGTGTATCAGTACAGCAAAAATTCAAATAAACCAACAAAACCACCACCACCACACACAAAACACAAGCAAAACAAAGAGAAAGAAAAAGCAAGCAAATAAAAAAACCCCACATATAAAAAAAAAAAATACACTTCCAGAATGATACCCAATGCTGAATCATCACAATTCCCAGGCAAAAGTCTCTCTCCTTCAACAAGGACAGCACTATTACAGGTATGACACTGATCTTTTCAGTCTTCCTTTACCTTAATATATTAGAGGGAAGAAATAGGCATAGTGTCTAGAAGGGATCACTCAGGGGAGGAAAGAAAGTAAAAGGACATGAAAAACACAGTGGATGTTTTTTTTTTTCCCCAGGTAGTTTTGGTGAGAAAGGTCTAAGGCACATGTGACAAGTCTACAAGCTTTGCTGCAGCAATGTCATTATATGTCATGGCATTCTGCATCTGACATTTATTGAAGTTGTCTTCCTGGAAACAGAGCAAAAGGATTGCAGCAGCTCACAATAAATTGCAACCCTTCAATGGAAAATAAAATTAACTTTATTTTTACTTTTAAATAGGTAAGGTGACCTTTCAAATAAATGAAAAGAAAATAAACTGCTCAGTAAATTGAAATACATATAGCTCACTGATTAAAAGAGACTGGGGGCTTAAAAAGCCTATGGATTTGGTGAATTTTTAATGTAAGCTACAAAAAAAATCCACTAACATCCCAAGCATGATTTAAAAATATATTATACTAAGCAAGTATGTAGGTAGATGCAAGGAGAATGAATTTCATGCATTCTCAGAGCATGACGGAATTGACAGATTAACAGCATTTCTCCTTAAATAAATGACCAACTGGTCAGAGCTTCACTTTAAGGAAATGAGTCATGAAGAAATGATAATGATAATAATGATAATGGCTGCCTATCATTCAGGTTATTTAGGATGCAGAATGCTGCAACACATATGGAAACATTACATTTAAGTACTTATGAAATAAAATTAGGGAGCATTCCAGAGGACAGTCTTTTGTAGTCCTCCAATCCCTTAATTGAAATACAGACAATGCCTTTAAAACTACAGGTTAAAAATATGGTGATGGTCAAGTAAATCAGAGGTACACACAAGGAAACACAAGGGAAAACTTGTTAAGAGTACTGCACCCTTCACTAAAATCAGTGTCTGACAATCATGATCTACTTTCCAGATTTTAAATTATCAAATTTAAGTTTGTTACTCATTATATTCATTATAAAGTTGATGCTCAATCAAAATCTTTAGAGAAGGAAAACCAAATCTGTTGTGGATTCAACTTTGGGTGAAACATTTAGCTATAATAGCACAATATATTATTCAAAGCTACTGTTATATATACACACTAAATATATCTCTCTATATTTAGCATTAAAAGTAGTGCAGTGTAAACTCATGGCCAAGACAGGAATTACCACTTCTTTGGCGATGGCCGCACAAGACTTTTATAGAACAAGTTCAGCCAAATTTTTTCAAAAGAATTTGTTCAGCTTTGTAATTTTTTTTCAAGATATCAATTCATTCTGCTTTCCAGGACTTCATTAGTCTTCCATATTCCTTTTTGTACCCAGTGCCACTGCCCTCAGTTCAATTATTCTCCATTCACTGCTAAATATCAAGCCTCAAGTCACTGTAAGTCAGATCAATGACTCAACCATGCAAATCACTCCAGGTCACACTACAGACCATGTAAGAGATCAGTCTTTCACACTGCAGTGGAGCTATGAAAACCATCTGAATGAGAGGAGGGCAGTTACAACAGGACACCTATGACTTCCACCAAAACCAATCCCAGCACTGACTCTGCTGGGAGATGGTACACGTGATGCAAACTGGGGTGTTCTGATGCCTTAGCTAGGGAAAACTCACTCAGCTTCCCTGGCTCCCAGCTAAGAGTTTGCTAAGTTCTAACTCACGTCTGAAGCAAAGGTAGTTTGATTTAATACGAAGGAATTTGATTACCATGCAAGATCTTTTAACCGAGGAGTTAATTTAGCGTTTCTTCTTCTACACCAACATTACATTCAGCCAGGCATGAAGCCTCTGCAAACTGCATCCATGGGAACTAGCCAACCAGTGTTGATCTCTGTACAATTTCTATCAAAACAGAAAAAATATATTACAAATAGCTCCCAAAATCCATTGCTGTTCATTTAAGTTCGCACTTAAAAAACACATACAAACCCATTCCCTTCCAACAGTTTAGCACACACCTTAGGAAAGGCTCACAGAGGAATCTTCACCAGCAGAGATCAGAGCAATATTATGCTCCTGCTTGCCTTTATCCTGGAAAACAAACCTTAAAAGTTCAGCTCTCTTGCCTACTGAGCTCTTGACCTCTTTTTCAAGTTGATAAAAGAAACTGCAGTACCCAGGCAGACACAAAAGGGCAGAACTGGATCTTACTCATTTATTAGTCTTTGAAACAAAAATGCACTCATGAGAAACACATGGGCTGAAGATTCCATATATGCCCAGATCCATTTTTGTCATGTACATGGCCACTTATAGACACAGCCATGACAACAATCACACAGGGGACCTATGCAGTAACAAAGCCATCCCTTACAGATAAGTGCAGGACCCCACCCAAAATTTCTAAATGATGCTCTAGAAGATCAAATATTATGATTACACAAAATAACAGTGTACCATGGAATGGTCCACAGTTAGCAGCAGCCTTTCATACTCTTACTGTAGAAAATTTTTCACATTTCTTATCTCATGTCTGAAAACCATCTGTAAATGTTCCATTCATTTTACAGTTAGGGAAATGATTACTGGTGTAATATTACTCATGTATAGACACTTATATATTACCTGGTCCTGAGATACCAAAAATATCTCCTCAGTTTCTAAAAGCAAGTGATATCAGAAAGGCATCTGCAATAAGTCTTTCAGACGTGCTGGAAATAAACTATTTGCCACAGAGAGCATGGAAAATTCCACCACCTTCCTCTGAATACCAGTAATATTGCTTCATAGGAAGCACTGAGTCACTGAAATTTATTTCATATCCAGGAATGAGTCTGGTAAACAGGTAGGTCATCTGTTTATGTAGCAAGACACTTTGGGGAGAAAAAATCCTTTTGAACTTGTGTGGCGAGGGCAAGGAGGTCAGTGTATTCCCAGCACCCAACCTGCTTTTTCCAAAATTCATTATGAAAGAGAAAAATAGACTACTCCACTCCTGAGTGGCCTCACAAAAAATCCTCTACCAAAAAAGAAAGAGAGCTAAAGTTCAGGCTAATTTTATTTTTTTTTTTTCCTGAAAGAAAAACTGTATTCAGAGCTCTACAATGGCCCTTAGACTTCCTAAGAGTGAATGGAATAAAACTGATGCAGCCTAAACTGAAAATAAAAGATGATGAGACATGAATATTTCTGTCTTATGTATAGCCTTTTTTGATAGTAAAGCAAATTAAAGGATATTCAAACCCAAAAATGCTAACAGATCTATTTGGGAAAGATGTCAAGTTCTGAAAACCAATTATAAATTAAAGTATAAATAAAACAATAAGGAATTGATCCTAACAGATAAATAAGATGCAGCATATATATCCTAGCTGCATAATCAACCATATATGTGTGTATGCACAAGAATCCAACAGGTACAATCAAGACTGATAAAGCAGCATGCTTCACTCACAAAAAAAAATAATAATAAAAAAAAGCAGTATTTTAGCTTTGCTGCACAGTTACCTTCAGGTAAGTGAAACAGCCACAGAACATTCTGACTAGTATTTATAGGTCACTAATGATATTGCTGTACAACCTCTCATACTGCTCCATCTCATGTGGCCCCTCAGTTCCACACAGCAATTTGCAGGAAAGGGAATGTTTTGTACCTTTTGGGAAAAGAGCCAGTGAGATGGGTACACAAGGTGAATAGTTGCTTTGCAGAAATGTGTTAGCCCACAAAGTTATTGTTTTGGTAGATTTTGCTGTAATTTAGATGGGAAGGGACACACTAGCCCTTTCCTCTCCTTCCACTCATTTTTTCTACACACCAGATCTGTCACATTTACTAATGGCATGGAAGAATGCCTTGGGGACAGTTTTAAGAACTTTGACAAATGTGGATAGGCCTCCATTTCCACACAGAAATAGTAAAATGTCTGAGTAATAGGCAGAGGAGTAAAGAGGAATTTAGTACAGGGAAAGGTACAACCAAATCATTCCTCACATCATGATGTATATCTGTCAGAAAACATTACCACAGATACATCAAGGTTTCTTGACACTGCTCCAGAAGAGAGTCCTGATTAATGTTCAAACAATCCAGGAAAAAAACAAATAAAATACTTGGGCCCACTTTAGCAAAGTAAGACCCAAATATTTTATTTTCACTTGTTGACAATGACAGGAGGCTAACTAACTCTTTGAAGAAGAAAAACAAGACAATCTCTTTCATCTTTGAAAAAATATCCATTTATCTTCTCTTAGTTACATAACAACAGAGAATTCTAGAGAATTGCATCCTGCTTTTCTTCCTTTTTTGGGTCTTAAATTCAAGCTCTCCTTTGAATTAAGTCGTCTAACATAGAAGTACAGAACAAAGCAAAACCAGAATGACAACAAAGAAATAAAAAATTATAATAAAAAAGACAATAACAACAACAAAATGCCAAGCAGAAACTAAACCACCTTCCAAAATTTCCTGTGTTTTTCTGCCCCTCTGTGTCCAGAGGAGCTCCTTCAACTTTACTTTAAAGTTTTTTATGATACTTAACCAAAGTTCAGATTTAGCCACCTAAAAAGTAAGATGCAATTTATACTCTTGAATAGCTTCAAGGCTTATAATAGATGCTAAATAAGTTTGACTAAAATAATGAATTCAGATCAAATATACCTGTCCATAACATGACTATTTATTAGCACTCACAGTATTACTGAAAACATAAGCTGGATCTCATTTTGTCAGGGTAAACCTGATGATCAATAAATCAGAATAACTCTACAGAACAAATCTGGACAACAAAGAAATTCATATAACGCAGTGAGAATTTTCCTTGCAACAAAGACTGCTCCTATCTATCTACGAACACCCCTGCTAAAGATACTGAAGACTAAATACACAGACAGATCCCTATCGCCTTCCCACACATTTTCCTTCTATTTAGGCTACAAAGAGGATTTTAGATATTTATCTCACAAGGATTAATACATTTCCACTATAAATCTAGCTCCTGTACTGCTATGTAAGTTACTCGAGTGCTCCATAATCAAAACAGAAGTATAAATTGCAACTGATTAATTCAAGGTGCAGAACTGGAGAACGGACTGCAAAATCTTTCCACAGATTTCAAAGTTATAGCTTTTCAGATACACCCTGCTGTACAGTCAGTCACACTGCAGAGTTCAGATCCAGATTTATTATGTGCTTATGTGCTCTGAAAAGACTTAATCATCAGCTTTTCCTCATAAAAGCCTTACAGTCCCAACTTCATTTAGATGCAGAGAAGACAGATTTTTCAGCAAGACATTTGCCTTTTTCCTGATCCATCCATCCAAGGTTCTGTCTGTTCAGGAAAGGCTCCCTATTCCAAAAGCCACTTAAAACATCACATAGTTTCCTCAGTTTTCATATCTATGTGTCAGATGGTAAAAGCCATACTAGAGCACAGACAAAGATTTTATGGTCATCATCTTTACTCAGAATTTCTCTGTTCCATGCCAGGGATTATTCTCTTCCCCTTCTCCTAAATTAAAGAGGAATTTATTAAAACTTTGTACAGAACTAACCAAAAAGAGATCAATCACAGACAGGAAATTAGCTCTGCTGTTTTAATTTTTTTTTTTAATAGCAAGAATGTTGGTTTCTAAATCTTTGTCTTTCAAAGCCATTTAGAATTCCAACAGCATTGGAAATTTCAATTTTTTTTCAGCAGAAAGTCCACAAATTTTAACCAATATAGGGTCTAGCTTGGAATCTGTGGCTACTCAGTTGCCTCTTTGCAAAAGCAATGAATTGCATGATTCTGCCCAAAATCTGTCTGCCTAGACTTTATCCTTCACCAAGGTTTAACCTCTGTCTTTTGCAGGAAACTGTTCCTTGAGCAGTAGCCCTGATGCAGCAGCAGCACCAGCCTGATCCATCAGTCCATGATGTCAAACCTTGGCACTGAGCCTTGGTTGGTGGGGAGCTCACCAGACACCAGCAGCTCATCCGTCTGCTCTGCAGCTCAACTACACCGCGGGCAATCGTTTCTGCAAACCTCCTTCCCTTCCCAGAAATGTGGCCAAGTCATCAGTGTCCCTTCTGGAATTCCACTGGAGACAGCTGTCCCAGGGATATATCCTTTGTATGCAGCACAACCTGACCCGTGAAAGGAAACCACAGCAGTTGTTGCGAGACCACCTATGTTGGTGATGTGAATATTGAATAATATCCTGTGATAACTGAAAATGGAAGATTCTGCATCAAATTCAGCAAGGTTGAAAAAACCCAGTGTTTTCCAGAAAGGAATAAAGGTAAAAAAACTAGTGAAGTTATTTTCTTCTTTCATGAAGCTGATTTTTACACACAAATGGTCCAGTTTTCCAGACTTGAAAGTTAATAACCATTAGCAAAGTGGCAACATAAACCTCAAAACAACCCTTCCCACACACCTTCCCCAGCATGAAAATCCTGGTAGTTTTTATTGCCACCTGCCAAATAAACAGTACTTTTAATAAAACAGCTCAGTAAAGTGCTGGCTTTGGGTGATCACCCTTTAACCTCTCTTCTACAAGCCGAAGACCATGCTATTCTATATTGGCACAACACAGAGATTAGATTTCTTTTAACTCTCAATCTTGCTTTCTGTTACAAAAGATAAATGTTGAAAGAGAGAATATTTCTTATATCCTTCAATGTATTTGTTTTGAAATGTGCTTTTAGTTCTCCCTTCCCTGCCACTGTCCACAAATGCACAGGCTTGGATTGTCCCGCACGGTCTCTTTTTCTCCACCTTAGATGTTGCAGAGATTTATTTTTAGCTTATTTTTACATCATCCTGTATGCACTGAAGCCCTTTCATCGCTGGATATTTTCCTGGAGAATGCTGTGTGTGAACACTCTAACTGTGACCACATGCAGACACTGTAGCACAAGCAGCATGTGGCAGCCTCAGCTACTGTACACAAGATATTTCAGAAAGTCTTTCTAGCACAGTGCATGCACTTTGTCTGCAGCTTCCAGACAACCTATCATATAGCACTCAAGGCAGCCAGGGCTTTTATGGGAAACACATGGTAAGCAAAAGTCATGACCTACTTAGTAACTAGAATTAAAAGAAACTTTGAAAACATGAGTCCAGCTACTTTTTCTGTTCCCCTGAGAAGCAGAAGTCATGCTGTTGATGTCAATGAAGCTACAGCAGTGAAATCCCAACATACCCCCAAATTAATACTGCTTAATAGCTTTGATAATGATTGCTGAGTAAGGAGAACTTGTATTTTTATTCATTGATCATTTGAACAGCTACATCAAAACTGCCTCATTTGCAAGACAGATGATATTTGTTCCTCCTTTAACTGATCCAAGCCATTTTTGGGGTGATTCAGAGAGGTTTTTGGTGATTCAGGGAGGTGTCAGAGAGCTGTGTCTGCCCTCAGGCTGGTTTCTCTAGCACTCAATGGTATCACACCTCCCAGCAACAGGGCCCTCTTTTGCATTTACCTGTCCCTGCCCTATCCCATCATTCCAGCTCAAGGACCCAGGGTGGCACTGGTGGCAGAAAAGGAGAGTACTAAAGGCTGATTTAAAGCCTTTAAAGTTTCAAAGGAACTCACTGGAAAGCCAGTCCCAGGCTAAGGGAACACAGAAGCAACACTTGAAGTGCTTTCTGTCCAACTGCAGCAGCAGTCTTGACCTAGCCCTTAAGAGTTTTTCCTAAAGCATGTAAATTGTCAGCCTTTCGGAGAGAAGGCAGCTTTCAAATCATCAAGCAGACAACATCTTTTTGCAAGTAACAACAATCATCCTTTTAGTTTCAACTTTTGATTAAACATCCACTGAACATAGTTTGGTTCCCAAATTATAGGCTTCTGCACGTCCTTGCAGGAAAGGTGCTGAGCACTTTGCAGGCTTTTGAGGAAATAAATACCTTGGGAATGTTGGAAGAATGTACTCTGTAATTAGTAGCTTAGCACTGATGACAAGTTGCAGAACAAAGTATTTCTGCAAGTCAAAAAAGGAAATCTAAAATTAATTCTCTGCAATCCAGCATTAGGCAATGATGAAAGCATAAGGTGGGGGCTGTCACAGGCAGAGGAAAGGAAGGGAACAAGGACAGTGGTAACTCCAGAGAGCTGGCAGAATTCCTCCCTTCATGCCACGTCCTGTGCTTCTATTTACTTGTGGGGAAAAAACCAAAACCCTACATGAAAACCAATCAACAAACAGGAAAACCCCACAATGTGCATTACTGGGAAGGGTCAAAAATTCAAAAATTGCACAAGATCATTTTGGGGGAGCAGGAAGCTTTCTACTTCCCCATCGTCACAGAGAGAATAGAGACTCCCACCAAAACCACCGACTTCCTGCACACAGAAAAGAAAAATCACTCCCAAACATCAGACTGATTTTAGCATAGCAGAGCTTACACAAGGTAATGCTCTGCAGAAGTTATAAAAGGTTAAAAAAGGGCACCACTAGCACAAGCAATTTGAAAATGCCTGAAGCTCAATACAGATTTATTCACCTTCCCACCTTTATTCCTTCTACTAAGGCTGCACACTGAAGATTTGCTTTTGAAAAGGACTTGCCCATCCTCTCCAAGGAATCAAAGCAGAAAGAAATCTTACTGCTGACTTTAGAACTCCACTTAGTTCCCACAGCAACAGGCCCATCACAGACACACACCCCTGGGCAGCCCTTGGAACAGCCTTGCAAGAAATCCAGACCTTGTTTGGAGCAACTGCAAACATGTCAGAGACCAGTGCACTTCCCACAGAGCTGCAGCATGAGAACGATGCCTCTGGACAGTCTAGGGCTTCACCAAACCTCTCACCACCTCTCTCAAACCTCTCTCTGTTTCACCTCACTGGGTGGTGCTCCTCGTCTGACAGAATGAATCTCCCAAATAACAAATAATAAAAAAATACCCCTACCAAAAAAAACAAAACCAAGACAAAAAATAAGGCTTTGGAATAGTCCCTCTAAAAAATGCTTCTTAACAAGTATCATGATCCCTTTTTCTCCAGTCTCTGGAGCTGCTGGCTCTCAATTTTTCACCCTGTGTCCCTAGGACTCTCAATGCCTTGGCTGATGTGCAGGAATCTGGTGAGACTGATGACACATGTGAATGTGAACTTATAGACATATTTGCCCAAAGACAAATGCTTATTTCTGTAGGTAAAATCAGGATACACCACCTTGACTTTTAGCAATATTGCAGAAATTATGATCACTTCTGGCATCTGGTGCCCTTTTACTTTGTTATCTAATTATCCTTCTGTGAAGGAAAAAAAAATAAAATATTTACAGAAATAAGGCTTTGCGATAATTAATTTAAATGGCCTCAAGTGGGAAATAGTTTTGTCCCATATGATCCACAAAACTCATATTTTAAATGAGAAAAATGTGAATGCAAAGGAAAAACAAGTTTTCTTTGGCCTTAAATGTATCATTTCTACTGATCAATAACATCCTTTGGAGTTTAATATCTTTGGCAATCATATTTACTGAAGACAATAAAATATTTTAAATATTTAAATGTTTTAAAATTTTCATAATACTGCATTGGGAGGCAGTTTGAAAACACAGGAGAAAGAAGGAAGGCATATGTACTCCAGGATAACTTCTCAAAGACAGACACATTGGCTTATTTTTTTTCTCTAGGAAGTCACTGAATACTCGATCCTCTCAGCAAAACTGTCTCTGGGGATGTTACATCTGAAGGATTTCAAGAAAATGATGCTCAAAAAACCATTCAATGCCATTTCCTCTCCCACCTCACACATGGAAAGACTGCCTTTTCCAGCTGGAAACAGACTTCATCATTTTGTACTTATGGGTCACACAAATTTTTCTGAAGTCACATCAAGAGATACTGACATTGCCGATTTAACCTTATTTGTTCTTTTAAAACCATTTCAGTTGCTCGGTGGTGGTGTGTTTGTGCATAATAGATTAGACCTATTCTGAGAAAATGAAACCTGAAGAAAAAATAAAAAAAAAAATTAGATTTATTATGAATTACCAAAATAAATATAATACTCTGTTCTACTTTCTGATCTGTGTCAAGCTGGCTACTACAGAGAAAAAAAGATGACAGGTATTATTTTACTGAAGGAGCTCAGCCTGTGACCCCCACCCTTGCCCAAAAGTCCTCTATGGAATAGCATCATAATTCAGGTCATCTGAAGATAAGCAAATTCAGAAAGTAGAGAGAGGAGGAGGAAGTGAGGGGGAAGAAAACATGAGTGGAGATGGAACATGTTCCAATTTTAATCTTAAAGCCAAAGTATTTATTGAAATATTTTTACATGCAAAGTTCATTTTTTCACATATACTTCAAATAGATCTTCACTTGTGTCCTGACTGAAAAACAGGAGGAAAAACATCATATTTTTCAAGCAACTTAAAAAGGGAAAAAAAAAAAAGAAAAAGGTATTTAGCATGTTGTGTTCTTAGCATGGAATTAATGTTTATCACCATAGCCACAGAGCACGGCACTGAGATGTGCTACTCTTACTCTCAGGCCAGCTTGTTATCCACACCAGGCACTTCCCTATCACATTCTAAAATGCTGACCCACAGAACACGGGGATGTGCAGATTTTTACAGAAAGACTACTGGGAGAACTTTTATTAACAATGGAAGGAACAAACTTGTCAAATAAGGAAAATCTATATTTCTCTATCTCTTCAGTTTCTCCAAGCTCCTGGATGTGGTACAATTGCCCAAAGCAGTTAATCTAGAAAAAAAACCCCAACTTAATGGGATTTTTTTCCGCATCAGATGAAGGGTTAGATTTTATACATATGTCTTCCAACTGATACTTAGCCCAGATATCATGAGCATAAATACACTACACTTGAGGCTATGCCTTGAGTTATTCAAGACACACATTCTCCTACATGGAACATTCCAGACTCAGAAAAAGTTGTTTTCAAATTGTGATGTGTGCAAAAGCATCAAATCATTTTAAAGCCACCAGTTGCTTCTCTTTTTCTCTTTTTAGGTGTTATTCTACACAGACCTTTGAAGTCTCTGCATTACCCATTCACACCCAGGAAGCCACTTGGATTAAATCACTGATCACTCCTTTCCCACCATCCCTTGGCTGTCTGAAACACAGACTCTCTTTCTAGCACTTAATCATGGCTTTGCAGAGAGTGGAGAGGAGTAGAAAGGCAAGAGCTTAGTGTGAGTCAGAGCAAATACAGAGTTACTGGCTCCAGTACTGGTAGCTCTGCAAGAGGATCTGACAGTATTTCCCATTTTTCTTTCAGAGCAATTTGGCTCTGTTTACTTCATAAAAGGTGATCTAAGTGTACTGGGTGATGGAGCTTATGTTCTTTGTTTATGGGCTCAGAACTGAAGGGGATGTTTCTTCAGTATTACAATAAGCAGAGCACTTCCCAAAGAAAGCATTTTTATCTTAAATCACATTAGGTCTCCTAAGCTAGAAAGCGCCTTGATGGCTAATGATGCTACTTTGCACTTCCCTCTCTTTTAACTGCTAACAATAATGTAATAGCAGCTCCAATCTTTTATTCTACTAGGTCACTTAAAATTGTCTACACACAGTAGAAGCACTGCTCTACAAAACTTAGAACAAACTAGCAAACCCAAATCCAGCAACAGAAGAAGTAATTTTACCACTTTTCTCCAAAAGACTTCATAGGTCCCAGATCAAGTTATGTGATATACAGCATTAGACTCTGCGAGGAGAGTGGGGTGACAGCAACCAGAGCTCTGTGAGGAACATGAAGAATGTTTTTTGCCATCCTTTCTCAGGCAAATAGATTCAGATGCAATGAAAACCCTGCTTCCTCTACTGTCATTTAACATCCACAAGGAAATCCAGTTGCACTTCAAATGTTCTCTACTGCCTTCTTTTCTTTAGGTTTTTATTTTGTTGGGGGTTTTTTTGCCAGACTCATTCCCATATAAATTTAATTGTCAGTCACTTTTGCTGGAGAACTCAAGGTATACTTACCACAAGGGGAACCTTCATCCCTCAATACCAGTAATGAAAGTACCTTAGGTTCTGCCAAAATATTCAGTCTGCCCTTTCTTCTCAGGGAATCATTTTAATTATTTTCTTCCTGTCACGGACCCAAACTTCTGAACAAAGTCTGATTTGTAGCTCAGATGTTTATAGGGCTACATAATTTTACTGAACTTTCAAGAAAGAATTTATAGGCTCTGTGGAAACTAAACCATTTCAAATAAGACAGGCCAATGACTAAAGCAGTGTAACAAATTTCTTGGTCTTCTTTCAGAAAGTTTTGTTACTCTTCTGATATCCTCCCCAGACTGTGGGCATACCTCATCTAAAAGTAAAAGGTTTCTCTTTATAAATGTCTAGCAAATGGAACTTTGCCAGGCCTGCATTGGCTTCTTTGCATCTTATATAGACTGTAGATGGCCCACAGGAAAATGAATGGTTATATGATTTTTCTATCGGTTTTGCTTATGTCTATCTTTTAAAATTGTACATGACAAATAGTTTTCATTATGTTCCTTTAATCCAAAGTTATGTCAAGGCTTTTCTACCATATTAAATCTTCAGATAAATTTTATGGCAACTGCAATCATGTTTGTTGATTGGTTTGCAATCACAAAATTCAAAGTCACTTACCTTTAAAGAGCCCTGCCTGAAAACTATGTCCATTTGCAAGTGATTTGCAAGATTTTTGACAACACAGATTCAAAGCTGACAAACAGAATAACAGGGCTGTCAAAAGCCTTACTGGCCAAGATACTTGAGCTTCTCTGAATATTCAGCTGAACGCTATTATTTTGCCTCACAGTCAGTCGGTTCTTCTACCCTGTTTCCCTCTGCATTTTGATCAAAATCTAGAGACCTCTTACATCACCTCCAGGGACAACAGGAATTTTTCTTGCTCTTGGAGTGGGCTAGCAGTCAATCTGTTTGGAAGTCTAACCTCGTTCTAAAAATTAAAATTTGAAAGCCTGCAACATTAAACCTTCTCTCAATTCTGCACAGAAATTATTAGGATGCAGATCAATGAAGCCTCTACTCAGACATGTTTAACTTTTTCTCATTTTTTTCCTAATTGATTAGGCTATGTAACTCCTAATAAAACAGAGGCTACAATGCCCATGACACTTTGACCAGTTAAAATAAGTTCAGTTTGAAAGACCTCTGCATTATTTTGATGGCAATCTCAGTTATCACTGTCATAATAACCAGTAATTCTGAAATGAAGTGATCCAGTTCTTCAAACTCCGCTCTCTCTCTGCTCATGTTAATTGCCATAACTGCTTTTTTAAGGCATGAGCCGAGACACAGTTCCACTTGCAATCACCAAAGTTGTGATTGCCATGTTCAGCATTACACAGAAGTGTTTTATAATGCAGTGATACAAGAGTTAATATTATTTCTGTGTCTTGATTTGACAGCTCTGGAATTTAGTTTTCGTGATGTTCCATTTTCACTCACTGAGCCTGCTGAAGTTCACGATGTCCAATGTCAAAATAGAACAAAGGGAAAATTATTGCAAAGTTCAATTTATAAGAACATCTACCACTGTTGTGACAGTTCCAATTCATGCTGTTGAAATTCCTTTAGAAGCTTGAAAAGAAAATGTGCGACTGGTTGGTCCTTACATGCTGCTGCAATTATTTAAACAGCATGACAATTCTTAAGACTGTTCCATACCAAAGCCTAATCATGCAGCATCTGACCAAAAATTGCCATTTCAGAAAGTTCTTAGAAGTTTCTGAATAAGCCCCATGGTGCACTTGTATTTTGGGTGCTACTTCTGCCACTTATCAGAAGGACCAAAGAAAGTACCACCAACCCTTGACAAAGTGGTAAAATTCATTATGAAATGTACATATTCTTGTGTGGAGATATAGATATGCAGATATACACACACAACTATACTTCTCTAGAAGTTTTGCGTACTTTAACAAGACAAAGAAAATCAAAATAATTTACTGCTTTCCATTTCTTCTGTCTGTTGTGAGGCTACTTTCTCATTAATTTTTTTTTTTAATTCTCTAAATTAAAACAACTCAAAGCAGCCTTGGTGAGCTATTTCAAGTATAATGTGCTTCCCCCATTGCTATAAAAAGCACAGTAATTAAGTCCAACATGATCTCGAAACATATTCCCTACTGTCCAAAACTTCATTATTGTTCTTCACAACCAGATATTGATTTTTTCCTTCTGTAAACTTAAGCAACAACCCTAATTACTATTTAATGTCTCATAAAGTGATAACAAATCCCAATTGTCCATTCTTTTAACATGTGCCCACATCAAGTAGTCAGGCAGTCTAGAGTAAAACAAACAAACAACTGAAACAAGCAGGCACCGAAAGCAAAAACCACCAAAACATGGGGAATTTCACTCACAAATGATACAGCATCTCCAAGAACAGTGTATACTCACCACAGAAACCTCAGATAACTTTACAAAACCAAAAATCACCAAATCATGAAGGATGCCTGAAACTACTTCCAAATGCCACCCCAAATTCTTGGGCTACAATATGCTCTCCCCTCAGCCAGCATTAATAACTGGGGCCTCACTCTTTTTAGTGAGCAGTCTGAAGCCACATCACCTCAACACGGAAAATAAGTGAAATAAACACGTCTGGGCTCAACTGAATGAAAACAGACTGAGAGAGCTCCCTGGAAGAGAACCAAAAAGCAGCTTTGGAAAAAAAAAAAATTACATTGTGGAGGGAATTTGTAGCAGGTGCCTTCACTTACCAGCTACTCAGATCCTGCCAGGTCACCATGGCGCACAGAAACAAAGAAGCTACAAGACACCATTCCCAGCACTTTTTAACTTTGCATTACTTCCCATGAATATGAGAATTCCATTTTTAATGCCTCTTAAAAGACATAAAAGAAAATTTATTTACATCAGAAGGCTCAAGAAAACCGTGATTATGTCTTGAGGGGAAGTGTTGCAGTGGTTTTGGCTAGATGTACCAAGCGAGAAGTTATATGTTTTATAGATTAAAAAAAGTCTAATCTAATGAGCAAACTACTTGCTGATTTCAGAGGCCCATGAATTAGGAGGGGTATTTTTCATCTCTGGTTTTTAATATTGGTAAGGATTTATTTAAAGGCTTACCAAGAAGCAAAATTCCCAAAGAAGCATAATTTACCCTTGAGAAGAGAGGAGAAGGAGAGTAAAATAATAATGGTTTTCTACTGTAGAGTTCTCAGTATTAACAGACTTTCTTTAGCTGTAACTTTACCTACTGCTTCATCCTTTCTAAATTAGATCCCCCAAGTGAAAATAAAAAAAAAATTAAAAAAAAAAAGTGGTGTAATACTCTTCTAAGATCACATGTACAGTTCCATTAGTGAATGAAAGTTCAATATTCAATAAAGCAAAGGAGATCAATATTTATACCATGCAAAATTATTTGTCTCTGGAACAAACAAGACAAGAGCTTCACTAATTATATAATTACAGCACACATATTACTAAGCAGTGACATAATTTATACAGCAACAAAGAAATGGTTCTGTGCTAAAACCAGCAGTACCTAGTATGGGGATAGCCCTTCACAATAGCCCTTCACAATTTGCATCCTTTATTATTATTATTCCTAAATTATGTTGAATGAAAGCAGTATTTGGACCAGATCAACTCCATATATGAAAGTTTTCCAAGCCAGAAGATACACACAAAAGCCAGGATTCCTCTCTCCCAGACAATTCTGCATTCCAGCACTTTACAGTATTGCCAACACATGAGCACTACACACACCAAAAAGAAAGTCACCCTCCTCCAGAACATACCTGCTGATCATAACCTAGACCCACCTTTCTTCTTGCCTATGGAATGTTTGCTATGAGTCTCAGGATGTCTCTCCAGCACTGACTTTCTTTTTACCATTGCTTACTAGGAATAACAAGCTACCACCACCAAATACAAGTACATAAATCAAACTTACGACTTTCCAATGGCAAATGTTTTGATAGTGCAAGTCTTCGCTCCTGCTAATCCAAAAAACAACATAGAAGAGGAGACTGAGAAGAAAAGCCTTTCCCATATCTAGGCTGGAAAAAAACTATCCCAGCCTGTAGCTTTCATTAGCAGTAATCACCATTAACTTCTGGCACCTGAGCTTAGACTGAGAATGAGAAATGAAAAATATTGCAACCCTTCACGTCTTTTTAAACTGTGGTAGTTTTTCTACACCTAGAAAATTTCTGGTTCCTAACCATTGCTAAAAATGAAGTTAAGCAGCTTCAGGGAGATAAAAACAATCCTCACATACCCACTGACACTTAACACAAAAAAATATTTCAGTTTTACTTTCTTGAGGAATATGGTTCATAAAAAAATGAGGCATTGTAGTGAGTGTTTTGTTTGTTTAAAAATAAACATGGAATAGAAAACAGCAGATGTTTGGGCAAAGGAAACAGCAAAGGTAATGCAACAGCTTTAAGTAAGGCTGAGGCTATGGTTAGGCCGTGGTGATTACCAAATTATCCTAAAAACATATCACTAACATTGAGGATTTCTCTTTTACATCAATTCAGTATCATATATTCTAAGAGAAAATTTGATCCACATTGCTTACTTAGGAGTAAATTACATTACTAATATTTTATCAATACACTGCCCTGCACTATAATCATATATACATTTTTCTCTTTATTTTAGCACATATCAAAAAATCCAAGATAATAGCCGTATTTACCAAAAGCGAAAAGGAAACAAGATTGCAATTAAAAGCAACTGCAATAAGAGAAGGAACACACAGCAGAAATTTAATCATGATATTTAGAGAAAAAAAACTATTCACTGCAAATCTTTACTACTATGGATTATCAAGGAATAAATAAAGGCAGATGACAGAAGTGATTACAACATACTCCCTTCAACAGAAAAATTACTTTCCAGAGAGCCAAGTTAGAATATTCATTATTTGTAAATCTCAGAACAAGGCACAAGCAGCATGACTTCCTAGAAGAGTTTTAAGAAAGAGTTTAATCTGGTAAACTAATCATAGTTTTCAAATTGTCATCTGCATAGGCGTGCAAAGGAGGGTCAGCATGCAAGCGAGAAACCTTCCTTTCTTTCTGCCTCTCAGGGAGAGAAATTGGTGGAGCTGAGCTCCTTCAGCTGCTGTGGATACAAGTAAAATAACCCCTGCACATCTTGTCCTAGAGAGTTCAACTCAGCATCTTGAGCATATGCAAGATTCACTTACAGCAAAGAATAACTGCATTATCTGCTAAATGTTAAGAAAATATGATTTCCTATGATAATTTATGAACTCTGTTACTCCTCACTATTAAAACCAACGTACAATCACCTCCTTTACTTGGTTTCTGATTGTGGAGACATTTGTGTATCCAGGGGCTTTTGCAAGCACCAGCTTGAACAGCGCCTGGGATACCTGATGAGATACCAACAAAGACCATAATTTATTGATTCAACTCATTTTTATCAACCCTGAGCTCCTGCTTGCATGCTATTAATGAGTATTAGAAGCTCTGCAGCCCACACTACCTGATTATGACACACTTCTTCTGTAATCTGTTCCCTAAGCAAGGTCTCTCCTTATCTCATCAATAGATGTAAGATTCTATAGAGGGTGTCTACATTGTGCCTGTGGAGCTGAGCTTTCCAAAGCCTCCATTGCAGCTTTGCCTCAGAATGGCCTGTAAGGTGCAGGAGTGCTGCTGAGCCAAGCCAGAGTGCAACAGAAACCAAGCAATGTATTCAGGGACATCTTGGAATGATATTTGGTAGCACAGCAAATCTAGTTTGTGTCTTGAATTCTAGATGTAGTCCTACCCATGGAATTTGCATTTTTTTCTCTGATTTTTCTGACTGATGAAATGCTGGGTAATCTTTTTAATTCTCTCTTTAGCAAAAGGAAAAAAAAAAACCAAAAACCAACCCCCCCTCCCCCCCAAAAAAAACCCCAAACAAACATAAACAAACAAAAAACCAATATCATACTACCTCCATGCTTGAAACATGTGTAGAATGCAATAAAGACTAAATTTTAATTAATTTCTAAAATAATAGTGATTTACACTATTTTAGGAAACATACAAAATTAGGGACAGAAACAAAGTATTTTTTGACAAAAATACTTCTCCCAGTTTTCAGAGCTTTTCAATGTCTTATAAATTTGGCTCCTAGTACTGTTTAAAGCCTGCTGTGTGATACGCTGGCTCTGTTCTGTTAAGAAAATTACTGAATTTCACACCTTATACGCGATCATATCACAGTGAACCAAACTAGAATTAAAAATATAATATGGAATTACTGCCCTATGAAGCGTTTAGGAGTCTCTGTCTTTCCAATTTTCTTTAATGAAGTGGCATGGATCAGATCAGACATAAACCCATTATTTGTTTTAAGTCACAGAACAACAACCTACCATCAACCTTCCATCAGAGTCTCAGCAGTGTCCCTGTGGTATGGTAAATATACTTGAAACATGAAAGCTGAAATGTGATTGTGTCATGTAAAGAGTGAACATGAAGAGGAATGTAGATCTCTTCAATAGAACTATTCAAGGAGGGAAAATGATTTTTGTCTTTCCCGTAGGACTCCTTTGTTTTATCCAGCCTGTGAGTGGCTCTGCTGAGGGAAGTCTCATCTTTGGGCCACTGCTGATGGCTCCTATTCAGTGATCACAGTACTGGGAGAGAGCACCTCAGCAGGCCTGATGGGAGGAATTAACATTAATGCATTTTTATTCAGTTGGGAAGGTCAGAATTAGAAAAACAGGCTCACAACCATAAAAATGTCACTCCTGTTGCTGCTTGGCAGCTGCACTCTTTTACTTGATCTCATTGCTTTTTGGCAATAGACTTCTTATGCTACAGCTTTTCTTTTTCCTTTTGGGACTTTCATGGCAGGCCAGTATTTTCCCCTGGCATCAACATCTTACTACCAATCCATTATCCATTACCTCCCTGGCACGTGCAGAATTCAGAAAAACCTTGTCTGGGATCTGGCGCTCTACCCAGAGTCTGATAAATGCTATAAACTTTATTTCTTCTCTTGTGGTGCAAATTGGAAAAATATGGCATGCAGTTACGCAAGCATGACACTGTCCTCAGCAAAGGCTGCTTTTCAACACAAAATCCTCCAGAAAGAACTGAAATAATTTAGTGTCTCTAAAAGCACCACTAAAAGAAAAGAGATAAAAGAAAAAGTGGCAGTTTCCCTGGAGATGTTTGATTCTCTGAAGACACCAAAAGAGCTTATATTTTGAAAAAAAAAAAATTCTCATTATAAAAAGTTTGAAACTCTGCCTTTAAATCAGTAATGCGTCATCCATTTCTAAGTGGACTGAACTTCAAAACCAAAGAGGTTCCTTTGAAGACACAAACCTCGCCACAACTTTGTCATGAGTACAGAAAAGTAAAAGAAACAAAGGTTAAAAGATAAAAGCACAGAAAATCTGGATTACAGATAGAAGTGTTGCTGTCATCATCTGACTAGATGTGTATGTGCTCATGGTAGAATACATTTTACTCCCATTAGTTTGCACATTAGGTTGCTCTGGACACCAACTAACAACCGTATCTCTCCATGAATAACTGAAATTAATTGCAATAATAAGACCTCTACTTAAAGGGAAAAAAAAAAATAGTAATGAATAGGCTGAAAATTCTCCCTGATGTTAATAAAAAGTGTGAAAATGTTACTTTTTAGGTATTTTGAAAACTGTGTCTCGCATTTTAAGTGCTCGTTCCTGTAATACAGGTGCCAGGTTCTCTTTCCTTACCAAATACCATATTCTATTGCTTTATGCAGTTCTACTGGAGAAAATAACACAACATGAAATAGTCCAAGGTTAGCCACCTACTGGGATTAAAATAGTTACCAGTAAACTAACAGCAGTGCATCTGTGAAGAAGGCAGTGAAAAAGCTATCCTGATTTAAAAATTGCATTCATGTTAGAAGGTTTGAAGCACAGGTACTCTGGAGAATAAATACTTTGGTTCCCTGTGATCCAAAATAGGTGTACTTGAATAACATAGTATTTGCTCTCTATGTTATCACATATCTGAAATTCTCAAATTCTGATGCTGCTGGTGTGAATCCCCCCATCAGATTTTGTAATCATCTGTTCTTTGGAGTCCTTAGGATGCTCTGAAAGCATACTCACTAGTGAGACCTCCATAAAAAGGCTTGGGATGAAACCAGATTTAGGAGAGGGTTTGCTTCTCATTTTACACAAAAATTCAGGTATTTAGTGCTCACCTAACACTTTCTGTCACTCTTCTGCCCAAACTAAAATAGTCATTGAAGGGTGGCAGGAGACAGACATGTACAGATAGAAACACCCACACCACCAAATATGAGAAATAGATAAGCACACTTTACTTTCATATCCACAACACTAAATCATGTCAAGGAAAAGAGAGGTTTAAGTGACACCTGAAATCAGCATTTACTTCTACAAAATCTAGCAATTCCAGTCTGAGAGACTGGGAAATAATGCTCCCAGACTGCCCACTTTACCTGACATTTCTTAAGACATGACTGAAATAACTTCAAGCCCTTCTAAGCCATTTTAAGTCAAACAGAGGGTAATTGAAACAACATCACTTTCATTCTAGTAAATATCTCCACTGCTGAACTTTTGTAAAAAAAAATATGTTCACCTAAGTGTATAGCTCCAAAGTGCTCTAATAGATTGGCATTTCCTTCAAAGTCAACAGCTGCACGCCAAGCAACCAGGGTGCAGAAATCTCTTCTTACTTCCAGTTTAGTTACTAAACTACATCCATTCAACTTACTGGATGCTACAAATACCATTCTGAGGCACTTTGCTTAATCTGGGATTCTGGATTTTTTTTGAAAATAACAAAGGAAATTTGTTGAAAATACAAAGGAATATTTTTATAAAAAATCTTGTACCCTAAGATTAATGCTACACACACGAGACCCTGGCAAGATTCTTAAGGAGATGATGTTCCATTCTGAAGTATTCTGCTTCACCCTTGAACAGTGATACACTCACTTTTTATCTTTGACATTCTGAACAGGGAATCTTTCCCCTCTCTAAGCATGGATATGCATCAATGCCCTGACCAGCAGCAGAGCTCTAACTGCTCTGGAATGCTGTAGCATGGCACATGCTCTGTGATTTGAAGCATGGTACCTCTCCTCCTAAAAATGTGAGCTGATGCCTATCTGATTAAATACTAACTCACTAGATGTTTAACTTTCTGCTACATAATGTGAGTTCTTTGGTCACTCTATGGATATCTCATACTCTGTGACAGTTACAGTGGCAGAGCATGACTGGTTTTGCATATTATTTGAAAAAAACTATTTGATTGTGAAGCTAAAAAAACATACACAACATTAGCAGACTTAAGGGGAAAATAAATTCACCGTATCACACAAATCAGTACACCAATCCTATTTCTGAGATTTAGTAGAGAAAACAACAGGGAAGTAAATATCAGGCAGGTGGATCATTCGACTGGGATTAAAAGCAACATAGTAAATTCTCAACTAAGTAAATCATCCCAGTAGTTGCCAAACATCCTGGCAGGAAAGATAGAAATTTATAAATAAATCTAAAAAGAGGCACTCCATTAAAAAGCAAAAAGAAATCAGGAAAGGGTTATCCTAATACAGCAAGCTTAGACTCTCTGGCACCACACATTCAAATGCTCTCACCGATTCAGCCACTCTGAGTACTCATCAGGGGAATAAATTGAACGTTGCGCATGCAGTTGTGACTAAATCTTGCAGAATGACAGCATCATTTAAAAAAGTAATAAAATAAATCTATTTTTGTAAATTTTTTGCATGAATATTAACAGTCCAGTGGAAACTTCTTTAAAAATAATGGTTTTGTCTTTGCTACTGTCTAGCATTTTTATCATTATACTGCCACCTGTTCTCATTCTCAGAGAATGTGTCTGCTCTTGAAAAGTGTCTTATTCCTATGAAGTGTTCTGGATGAAACTGCAATAGAAAGTAAAATACTGTCATTGTTACAAAACTTACCAGTCTGAACAAGATTTTCATAGGAAAATTTACCGGAAACATTGCAAAAGTGAGAAAATCAGAAATAACTGAAAATGAAAAAAGCAAGAAAGGAGCTCTACATATGTAGGAAAGAAGAACAGGAGAATATCACAAGTAATGTCAAGCATGGAAGTGAATAAATTAGATTTTTGTCACAGGATGGTCTCAACATCGAAAATCTAGTTACAGTCACATTTCTCAATTCAATTTATTCCTTTTTATCACAGGATTAATTGTATGGCTATAGTGAACCAATAAGCTAATACAATAAATTCAAGTTTTATTTTCCTTTCAGTCTCAAACAAGTTGCAGGTCTAACCCTTTCAGTCTTTCTTTTACATATTAGCACCTATACATTTTGGGACAAAACTGTGGAAGACTCTAAACTCATGACTCAAAATAGGACATCAAAGTGGACAAGGAAATGTAAACTGATATTAGAGGGACTCACTAAAAAAAGGCAAATATACTGAAGCTACTATTCTGATACCTGTTTTCAAGAGCAGCATGTCACACTCAGGATGTCAGCAGAAGAGCTGTATACAGAATTTAGAAGGATAGCAGAAAGTAAAAGATTTGTAGAAGCAGTCTTCCCCTCCATAATTGTATAGAGATAGAAATTTAACAATTTGTTCTTTTAAGTAAAAAGACAGCAATATTGAAACTCACATACCTTCACATATTAGATATGTCAACTGTATCCTGGAAAATGCCACAGTCTAGAATTAACTGTTTTGTTAAAATTGTTTCATGACTTGTGCCTTTATTGAAGTTTTGACAGATAGATAAGCACACCATTAGTATACAGAAAAGTGTATATTGTTTTTATTTTTCCCATGCTCACAAGTCTGTTAAGCTAGCCAATGTTTGCTGACTAGACTCAAATATCTGCAAATCAAATCTTCATCTTCACATCATGGAAACAAAAGCAGGTGACATTTTTTTTTCTGTGGTGTGCCATAATGAGCCAGAGTTACTTTCCAGAGGAGAATAACTCTTGTCAGCTGCTTAATAAGTGCCTCAGTGATGACTCAATGACCTTCCTGGTGCAGTGCAGCATGGAGACTTCCTTGGTGTGCATTTAGGATGGACACGCGTTGTGGTTTAACCAATGTGACTCACTTGTGGTTTTGCCAATTGTGAGCAATGTAAGGTCATTCTAAATGAGTGCTAATAAAACCTAAAAACACTTCACATTCACATGAATTCTCTATACAACACCTAGCATATTGGAGAAATAACTTCTCAATGTTTAAGTAATTTTTGGAAGAAATTATGCAGCTCTCTGTGTCAGCTGAGATCTATTTTATGGAAGACAGGACTAGGAGAGGTGGTAAAATGGTTGTTTTATACATGTTTGTGCCCCTCTAGCCTTGGGACTAGTGGATGCAACCCTAGGTTGTGCCAGGTGCTAATATTTGTGCCAAACCAGATCTGCTTTTCTGCCAGTGGACAGGAAATTGCTGTCAAAGGAACTTTTACAGTACTCTGTTTTCATAATGGGAACTCATAAACATCAAGGAATACCTTTGAGCCTGAATAAACATGGTGAAATCTTGTCTCCACTGGGATTTTTGCCACAGATATCAGAGGAGGCAGGATTTGAAACTGCTGTGTTTAAGACTGCTTTGCTTCAGAGTCTGTAATTCCTGTCCAGAGATTGTGAAGGTATAGCAGGAATGCCAGGTTGAAAAACAACACTCCTTTTAGTGTGATGAGGGATCTTTTTGATTCAAAGAGGTATGTCATTCTGGGAGCTTTTATTCACTGCCTGCAGCTAACACTGCTCAGGTAAATGGCAGCCAACTTCCTCAGGACTCTGGAATGCATCTCACTGAATCCCATAGACTCATGGACATTCATCTTTCTCAGGTGGTCATGAACCTGATCTTTTCTTACCATGGGAGGGACATTGTTCCCCATCCTGCCATCCATCCACTTGAAAGGTGTGGGAAGAGAAGCTGCCATTGACAACTCAGCCAAAAAAGTTGTTGAGTACCTCAGCCATCTCCATCTTTACCAGTTTGCCAGTATCATTTATCAGGAGGGCACACATTCTTTGACCTTCCTCTTCTGGTTTACATACCTGTAGAAGCCCTTCCTGCTACTCTTTGGCAGGTACAGAACCATGCCATACATCAACCCTATGCCCTTCCCAAGTCACCTGTCCACTGCCTGTGCATTTGCTTCTTTCCCTTCAGTCTGACCAGCAGATCCCTACTCAACCATTGCAGTCTCTTGCCTTCCTTGCCGAATTTCCTGGGACTTGTGAGTTCTTGCACTTAGGACTACCTTAAATATCTGCCAGCTTCACTTTACTCCTTTGTCCCTGAAGGCAGTCTCTCAGGGGATCCAATCTATCTCCTAACTCCTTAAAGAGCTAGAACTTTACTTTCCTAAAGTTCAGGTGCCAAACTTTAATCCTTATCTGACCCACATCCTTCCACCAGGCTGCCTCCAATCTTGACATCCCTGATTTTGACCCTTATGTTGGTGACCATCAGTTTCAGTATTGTATCCCCTCTGGTAGAAGTCTGGATTGCATGGAATTATTTTTCAATAATTTTTCTTCTGCCTTAGAGAACTGTAAAAGATTAAATAAATGTGAGAATTCAAGAAAAAACATTTAAAAGCCCTGATACAAGGTCTGCAACTTTGATGGGAAATATATTTTGTTCTGCAGCATGAGTATTACTGTAAGATAATATAAAAATGTGCCAAATTTTTCTTTTATTCAACTCAATATAAATCAAGAAATTTAGAAGTACGCTTCCTAAATTATACACATTCAGCCATAAAGGAAAAACATCCCATATATTTAACATATGTTTTCATATCACTATGGAAGAAATATTCAACTGTCTCTTTGCCAGATAAGCACTTTTTTAGGAATATGATTTACAATTAGACATGGGCATTGTATTTTAAGTCTTTCAAGAAGAAACTACACTTATAAGTTATGATAGATATATAGGATATTATTGGCAGCAGTGGCACGTCCTGAGAGTCCTTGTTAAAGAATAAAATTCACACATTCCCATGGGCCACAACTGATGATGTGTCACTTAACTGTTAAAAACAGTCAGCAAGACATAACTGAAAGCAATTATTTCACTTAATTAGTGAGCCTGGTGAGAGAAACCTCACATCTATTTTCTTTATCAGAACTATTTTTAAAAGGTGAACATGGGTTGACAAAGACTTACAGCAGTAAAACAATAGAGTATACTCCAGAAGAACAGTCAAGATGAGCAAGAGAAATGGCAATTCATTTCTGTTCTGTTGTGAGAGACATTAAGGTCACGCACGCACGCTTCCACTGATCCCTAAAACAACTCATCTAATCCCATGCCAGCAATATTGAATCATTCAAATAATGCACTGATCTATCAGAACTTTCAATGGACCATGTCATCTGAAACCTTGATTTAGTTGATGAAATTACTGGGGGGAAAGAGGAGATGCACATATCAGTGGCCTGCAACAGTCTAGGGAAAGAACAACTTTTCTGAGTCACAGAAAATGCACAGGCAGTCCTGTACCTTCAACCCCCAGCTACGGCATTAGGGAGGTGTGAGTATGTGGAAACACTTTACTGGCACATCCATCCAGTTCCTCAAGAATTTTCCTAAGTCAGAAGACTATTTCATTACAGAATAATCTTACAGAAATATTTTTAGACTTCAGTCTATATTGTCATTCATATTGCTGATGCACATATTTTGGCTTACTTTCAGTTAACTTTGCAATATTTATTTTCAAATTATTTACACAGTTGTAAAAGCCACCACATTAAGTGGAAATCTGATTAAGCAGAGGACACCAGCACATCATGATCTGGTTGAAAGATCTGGGATTACTAAAATAACAGCATTAAAACATGAATACAGGTGTTGGTATTACGGGTGTATACTAAGTGGAGCCCAAATATCCCAGCTTATTTTAGGTTCAGTAAACTTGCAAAAGATACTTACCTGAACACTGACTTTCTGTTTGAGCTTACTCTTTAATTCCACTCCCATCACATGCATGGAAGTTAATTTTATTTCCCTAAATTGATTAATAAATCCCTAATGGTTTTATGTTAGAAGGAGAAAATAATGTAGTATATGTTATCAGTCATGTTATTATTTTTCCAGGGCAAAACCAAGAGGTGGCAAAGGTTAATGCCCCATTATGCTGGGCATAGTGAAAAAACATGCACAGTCCCTGAGCTTACAGGCTTCACTATTGTAATGGAATACAATGCAAGTGACAGAAAAAAAGGCAGTAAGTACTTACAAGAACATGAGTCACACCAAAGGTCTGTCTAGTTCACACTTTGCTCCTGACAGAGATCAAAAGTGGAGATTCAGAAAGAGCAAAAGAACAGAGAAAGTACACAGAATATTTCCCCTGAATTTTCTTCCAGCCCTAAATCACAGATGCCACAATTCCAGTGTTTCTAAACACTGATTACTGTACAAAGAGAACAAAGATAAATTCAAAATCCCAATGTTTTCAAATCAGCAAGCTAAAGCTTAGTCTTTCAAACATTTATATTGATCCTCAAACGCATTTTCATATACTTCATCAAAGCTTTTGGAAAACATTGATTAAAAGTACCATCTCAGTTTTTTCTGAACAGAAGCACATTGCAGTCATTGTTGACATAAGAATGTAATATATCACATGTTATTCCGACTAAATGTTGATTAATGAAATTATTCAGAATCATAGAATGTTTTAGGTTTGTCATAGACCCTGCAAAGCTCATCTAATTCAACCCCCCTGCAGTGAGCAGGGACATCTTCATCTAGATCAGAGCCCAGAGCCGTGGACAACCTGACCTTGAATGTTTCCAGGGACCCTCTCACTGTGGCATAAGGTCATTCCCTGAGGTCCTCTCACTACATGCCCTTGTAAAAAGTCAATCTCCAGCTCTCCTGTAGGCCCCTTTAGGTACTTGAAAGTGCTCTAAGGTCATCCTGGAGCCTTCTGTTCCCCAGGCTGAACAACCCCAGCTCCCTCAGCTTGTCTCTGTAGGAGAAGCATTCCAACCCCCTGATCATCTTTTTTTGTTTTGTTTTTACAGGTCCTTCTCATATACAACCTTAGGAAACTGAATTTATTTAGATAACTTTTGCCAAACTATTTAAAGGGCTTAACAATCTAAGTGAGATACTTTTAAAAATCTTATTACTCAGAAGAGACAATAGCATGGAAATTGAGAGGGTTTTTAGGTAAGAGCAGCAGGATGTCGAGGTAGCACAGAAAAAGTATTATATTTTTGAGAACTCTAAAGGAAATCAGAAAAAGTCACCACTATACAACTTCAGTTCAGATAGATTTTATAGTTCTTTTATCAGGACATGCTTAAAGAACTTCAAAGTGTTCTTTTGTACCTTGATAAGGACTAACAAAGCACCTTATCTGTGATTGTCAGTCTAGCATCATTCATTTCAGATATTCCAGTAAGATCTGAAAATTGCAAGAGAAAAAAGAAGTTACTGAAAGAGCTTGTGGATGCACCTGAGACTGCACAGGTTTGTGCAGCTTTCCAGAAGTACCCTATGGCATAGCAAATTGATTCCCACATGCTCCTCAAATCCTCTTCATCAAGGCCACAAGATAACACTGTCCATATCTGGAAATTAAATCAGGTGTAGCATACTAATCTGGAAATCACTAGTTTCTGATTATAGTTTTAACAGGTTTCTTTTGCACTCCTGAATTTTAATAATTATTAGATTGTAAGCCTCGGAATTCAGCTTGGATGAACATTGAGATCAAAAGGGCGAGGATGTCGGAAATTAAAACAGATACAATACGTGCTGCAAAAGAACAAAACAACCCAGACATAAATAAAACTTCTTTCTTCTCTAAAATAATGCTATTTTTTCTCTATTGCTGCTGGCAAGAAGAGTATATATTCCCTTGCTCCCTTCAGAAACTCCCACTTCTCTGCTCTGTACCTCAGGATTATGGTAAATGGGTTGCAAATATCTCAGTATTAGGTTCAGCTATAAAAACAGCCATTTAATTCACAAATGCAGAGGCTACTCAATTTGAAATATGATCTTTTTGCTTCTAGGATGCAGATTCAAAGCTACTGCTCCTCTGTGTATGTGCATGTGTAAGTAAGTGCACGTGTAAATGCCATACTGTTCGCTGTCCAGTGAACGAACGTACAGCAAATTGGCAAATGCAAAGAGGGTTGCTAATGAGGTAACTCCCCTGAGAAATAAATATACTGCCTCATAACTCAGCTCTCTCTTGGCAGATTTCTCCATAAATCTGAGGAAATCAGAGGAGCAGCATCACGAGACAACATCAGCAGGGAGAAAGGGTTGTTGTGTGGTCACATTCTAAAGCAGAGGAAAAGTGAGCCGTGTTAGATGTGAGCAGCTGTGAAGAGGCAGTAAGATGCAGGTAATCAGTGCCACTTCCATGGGCTCATTCTCCAGACTCCTCCATATTTTGCACAGGTCATTGCTGGTCTGACTTTTTCAGCCTTACATGGATGAACGCATTAATTTCTTATGAGAACTTTGCATAAACTGTGGTTCCAATTTCATTGAAACTGATGTCTGCCAAGAATAATATTTTACTGGTGCTAAAGGCTCTGATAACTTATATTTTTCAGACCTTAATTTATATGCATCGCAAATATATATTATCTCAGAGAAAAAAATAGATTTTCTGTTTTAATCAGTACTAAATCAATGTTATAAACACAATCAGAAATATTTATTACTTTTCACTAAAATGTTTCTTTGAACTTAAAAGTTAACCAAGGTATGTGGATTTACTTTGTAAGGTTTAAAAGTCACAAAAATTATAAAATATTGAGAACTGACTTCCAGATTATTGTTTGAAAGAAGAGACAAGGTTACTGTACAAGAAAGGCAAAGCATTTCTTATGAACTTCAGGCAATTGGGTTGTAGGTTGGTGCCAAATTGAAGCTTCAAAACCAATCTAAATTTCACAAGTCTATAGTCTTGTAATCTCCTGCTTTATTGTCCATCATCCTGTTTCTGTGTCTTGAAAGTTCCAAGACAGCTAGTTCATTTGGCTTTATTTCCTAAGGCACAAATCAAGATTTAGTCCAAACTTGTCAAAGCAGAAATTTTTAAGACAACAATTTTCCCCTACAGACATCCAGAATTATGAAAAATATATTCTAACTTTTCACTAATGACAGTTGAGAAAAATACAGTGCTGTTTCTGCCATACTTTGCTCCTCTGTCAAACATTGTCTGAGTACACTCCATACATATCCATGCGTGCTTCCTAAACAGCTTTGGAGCTCACAGTCTGATCTCAGCGGAAATGTAACAAAAGGACATTGATCTCAAAGATTATGATGTTTCCATACATTTTGCAGAAATATAAAACTGAGGATTGAGATCAGATCCTGTAAGTTTGTGGCTGAAGGAAAGGCTGCAGGAGGAGTGCACAATTTTTATGATACCTAAGAATCTGCATGCCAGCAGTTATAAATATTCAGTCGTAAGAAAAGCCACAGGATTTTTATACCTTAACAATCAAGGCCAAACAACCACAAGGCCCCAGTCCATAGGAAATGGGGCTTCATTCATGCTGCAGCTCTACATGCCACTTGTTAGTTATATTACTTTTTCATCAGTTAAACCTGGATTTACAGCCAGGGGGGCTGAAGCCAGTGTGTAAGAAATCCCAGCCTCCATTATTAACACAACAGAGTGCTGTGCATTTGTCTGAGATTTTTGATATCTGAGCTCCAGTCTAAGTGCCATGATGAATGGACACTGCAGCCAGTACCTGCACAACTCAGTCTCACAACCCCTCATGCTTTGGGTTTACTGTAGATATTTTGTGTAATTAACCTGTACAGGAACAAGCCTCTCCTTATCTACCAGCTAAGATCAGTTGGGATAGAATTACTTTAAGCAAATTCAAGTAACAAAAGCAGTCACTCATTTCCAGTGTTCCACATACAGATTCACATACAGATAAGAAAGAACACCATTCTCCACCAGTTTGGTGACTACTTGGAATGGATGGAAAAAAGGGTCATTTTGAAGGTATGTTCATTGGGAGCAGCAGACTTCATAAACAGAGGATGGTGGAGAACACTTGTAAAATGATCATGTTCTATACATGAGAGAAGAATGAGTTCTCAGCTGTGTGAGATTAGGCTGTGTGAAAGTGCTGCACTAAGGTAGCTGGGATTTAATTGAACCAGGAGTCTCTTTTCCTGCCTTTTGCAGGCTAATACAACCAAAGGGAGCTCAGACCTGCCTCCGTGTGCCAGTGCAGGCATGTCCTCTCTCACATATTTGTAGTGTGATTTTAGGCAAGCTATAATCATTAGAAAATGGGTGGGCTTGGAAAAGGTTAGAACTTGTCTGGAATTTTTGGTGAAACATCAAGAAATTCTAATTCTTCAAAACACAGCCTTTTTGTGGAAGAAAACTGATTTTGAAAGGGAAAGCACAGGAAGATAATTCAGATTGAGAGGCAAGTGTATGGCCAAAGGTGAAGCCCTAAAAACCTAGATAATCATGAAACCAATTAACAGCAGTTTTCACCTGGGGCTTAGGCAGACAGGTTAAGAAATCTTTGGGTTATAAACAGATACAGCACAGCTGTAAGAGCCAAATGTCAGTTAGGAAAGCAGTAAATGTAATTCTGGACTTTTGCAAATATCAGAAGTAGAAAATCAAAACACATGCAATAGCCCTGCTTTGGCTACATAGGTTTTGGAAAGTCAACTTGCAACTATCTGAATTTACACATCAACTTTACTACAAAGATACATAAGAGTTTAGCAGTTTGTAAAGCTACTGAAGCTCTGACCTCTGCTGTGAGAAACTGTTCAGAACAGAGCCCTTCTCTCAGATGACATATTCAAGTATCCTTGACTTTTCATGAGTTGTTGAACAATAGGAATATTTTTTATGGGTATGCTCATGCAAAATATACATCTAGCCTACTATCCTCAAAATCTTATTCACAATTATTCTATAAAAATTTTTAAAATCCCCCAACCAAAGCAACCAAACAAAAAAATTTAAAGGATTTACATGTGAAGTGTAAGGGAAAAAATTTTCTAAATTTATGAATTGCTCTGAACTTATTCATATCTTCCAACTCCCAACTACATCTTTCAGTGGTAGCTTCCTACCTAATTTACAACATTCCCTTATTAATTATGCAATTGATATTTCAGTAAGGCTATTAATATTTAAGTTGTATCAATGAGCAGATTGACTGAAAACAGATGTCATAGCTAAAGCCCTAAATAACTCACAAAATATTTTTCTCTAAGCCAGCTTTATACAGCTCTAGATAATATCCAGCATTCCAGTGTGAGATATTTAGTTTATCTGTTGCCAAAGCACTGTCATATTCCTGGGAACCCATGCACAGCAATACACAAACAGATGAGAACCAGGATTTAAATGAAATATTAACAAACAGGATTTTAAAACTTACTACATGAAATAAATAAGAAAGGAACTCAATCCTGTTGCTTTTGTTAATATGCCCTTACATTTAATATTTTCATTCTGAAGTATTTTTAGATTGTCATGTTTCTAACTCTTGACTTTATTACCTATTTAAATTAACCTGCAATAGCTATTTTCATATTAACAAATAGGGTAGAAGTAAAAGGTAAGGTCTAACAGGCTAAAAAGTACACATTCATTAGCAAGATTCAGATTTCTGAGCCCTACTTGTTTGTTGTACAGTATAATATAATTGTAAAGAAATTTAGGAAGGGAAATAATGTAGATTCAAATTCAGGATACAAATATGAAGCATGAAATGTCTGGGAATGGCCTGAAGAATGTCAACAAGTACTAGCTTTTAATCAGAAAAGTGCCCCCAACATTTTTCATAGAGTTAAGCACAAGCCTGAAGACTTTACTGTAAGAACTGAACACAGTATCAAGCTTTTTCAGATGTTTGTCAAAGAAGAGAAAGCTACTGAAGAAAGTTTCTGTCCAGAATTCTACTGGAAGGCTAAGCTTACTGACAAGATTTGCCACTCTAAATGCAAAGCTAGAAAACCAGTGCTCTACAGATCTGCTCTGGCCTGAATGCTTTTGCTGAATTGAGTTCTTAAGAGGGGAAAAAAAATCTTTGGTGCCTATTTTCAAATTTCTGCCCAAATGACCTAGAACTACACACAGGAGTATGTTTTTGGGGAAAAAGAATACATCAAAGCACAAACATAACTCTGTTTGTGTACAGAAGTCTGGGTTCTTCCTCCATTTTAAAACTGATCTTACTTACAAGGAACATTTAAAGTCTCCTTGAATTTATAAGAAACATTATTTTCTTCAAATGTAAGTCCACAATTCAATAATTCCTTGATTTGGAAACAAAAATATTAACAAGAATAAGCAATGTATGATGGTACAATAGCACCAACAGCATGAAAGCATAACAAATATTTTCATATAATTCATATAATTCATATAATATATATTCCTTTAATTTCTGCTGCAGTTTACTGTTCCACTAAAACCCAATGTAAATGAGGTTCAGCCTTATAACTCTTTTTAAAAGTACATCCTGGTAATTTTGTAAATGTCCAGTAAAACTGTATGCAATCTTAAAAATCTATTATATAAATTGTTGTTTTAACAGTATTTTTGCTATCACAGCACATTGAAAATAGATTTTTTCATAGACAGAGGTCAATTCAGACTTAAAGAGGTCAATTTGTAATTTTCTGATAAAATATCTTATTCTATATTGGAATAGTGTGCTGCTATTAAATTTCAGATCATTGAAAGCAAATTGGAAAATATTAATAAGGCCTTTCCCTAAAGCTGGAGCCAAAAGGACTTTGGCCAATTTAATTAACTACTGTGTACATCGGTTCTATTGCTTCAACTTCAGCTGAACCCTTTAAAAGCCCTTTGCAAGGTGGCCAATAGCAAAAAAATAAAAAGGGCCATTAAGGACCCCTCACAATAAATAAATAAACTTAGCTGATATCCATGCTAAAACCCCAGGCTGACATTCAGCATCAGTTTTTTATCTGTCTTTTCCCTTTGCTCACTGGCAGAAGAAGACAACCTCCCACCCCTCAAGTCAGCCTGAAACTCTTCTTCCCAATACTCCTGGAGGAAATGTGAGGAGGCAGCCTATGCTGAAAATAATGAAAAATATTACTGCAATTATGCCTCCCCATTAATACAAGGTGTGATTTCAACAAAACACCTTGCATGAATCTATGAAAATGGAGTAACCAAGATTGCACTAGCTTGCTGTGGACTGGCCAACAATTTCCACTGGTAAGCTTCACCTTCAACCATTTAAAATTGGCATCATTACACTTAACCAATCATTATCTTAATCAAACATGTATATATCAAAGCAGAACAGGACACTCCATCAATAAAACTATAGAAATACTGATGAGTAACATCTTCTTCCCACATTTTTGACTCAAAGTACTGTACCAAATTTTTTCAGGGAAACACCTGTTTTCTGTCTTCCATTTTGTCCCGTTGTTTCTCAAAAGAAATAGAAACCGTGCTACTTCTATCTTCTGTCAAAGTATGATTACTCATAATGGTATTTTTTTCTGGTGTATTCTGAATTTACTTCAGTGAGAGCACTCCTTCCAGTAGAAATCTCCCCACTGCTTGAACACGCCTCCACTTCACAGTGCCTTTACACATTCCAGAATCTTAATGCTCTTACTTATTTTATTTCTGTTTGTATCACCATAAATACGGTGCTCATGCTGGGTTCCTTTTTCATAATTGCATCTCTCATGCACACATTACCATACTCTGTACAAGTACTGCTCAGGAAAGCTATGTCTTTTTATCACTTTGCTGATTTCCTAAATCACCTCCTAAATTTCTTATATGGGTCTGGGTGCATTTGCATGGAAATACACACTGCAATATAAAGGTATGTTGAGTGTATGAAAGAGAGAAAACGTGCCTGAGAGATCTGCTCTTCCAGTTCTATGCCAATGTTTTTTCTAGGCAGAAGTCCCTGGAAATAACCATATCTCCATCACTGAAAACATCCAAAATTTATTTCAAGAAATGGAACATTATTAGGAGACTGACTTCCAAAACAGGTAGCAGACAATAAGCTTAACCAAGAATAATTACATTTTAATAGGGAGTATACACAGATCATTAAGGTTCAGAATCAAAAGTCCATAGCAATAAATTCATCCTTGGGCAGGGTTTTTCGTGGGATTCCAGCCTGCTGCCTTATCTTTCCAAGGAGGACTGCTCTCCAATCCCATGCCAGCTCAGCTTTTAGGTGCTCATATGCCTTAATATCACAGTCCTTCCTGATATTTCCAGTTTGATACCTTCTTCCCACATGCAACCTTTAATGCTAAATATCTATGCCCAGCCACAAGGCTTGATTTATTTATTCATGCTTTAGCTGCTAAATACAGTGCCTGTTGCAGCTGGTAGCTTTGGAGCAGTGGAGGAGCACAGGGTATATAGGAAAGGGAAGTATCTCTTTCAGGGTAGTGTAAGGCACACGCATGTGCACAACAGCAGCCAAAAACTAGGTGCCAGCTCCTGCAACAACAATACTGCAGCATATTCCACTCCCCATCCTGCTGCACCCCCAGGTATCCAGTCTATTTTCAAACTGTCTTAGATGGGAGTGTAATTCACTGGCCAGTTGCTGCTTAGAAGACATATTTTATTTCATATCAGGTTTGTGGCAGTTTCTCATCAACACTTGTCATTTGTGTCTTTCTAAATTTGTCATCCTTTTTCTCCTCTTTAGAGACACATAGCAAACAATATTGCCTTAATTTGGGTTTTTGGTCAAGAGGCAAAAATGAAGGTGGGGAATAAAGTTGGCAGAAGTTCACATTATGTTGAAACAGGTCAGAAGAAGCACAAGGCGGTCACAGCCCACCTACTCACAAGTGCATCATGTACCCTTTGTACTTTCTGTCTTTAGAGGGCCTCCAGCAGCACACAGTGGAGCACCTCAAAAAGAACGTTATGACTTTCACATAAATGGCTGAAGAGAGCCTTATTCCTTCCATGTGAACCACTCAGAGGCACCTGGTGGTCTGCAGGATGAAGTGCTGGCTCTTGGCCTAAGTGTTCCTGAGTAGGTGCTGCAGCACAATGAGCTGGGATGGGGATTCTGTTGAACTGTGACAGCTGATCATGCTGATGCTTCCGACAAGCACTGAGGCTCCTGGGCTGACACCCAGAGCATGGTGGAGAAGGTAAGATATTGGACTTCATTTTTAACCAGTGCTCCTTTAGAGATCCCTGCCCATACCTCAGGAGGAGTCCCAATGCTCTGCTTCTATTTTGAAAAGTAAAATTAGAGCTAATATGGAGCACTCACAGCTCAGATATTCTCACCAGGTAATGCTTCCTCCTGATGTACATTTTAAATTTCAACCCTCTTGCTGAGTTAAAAATCTAGGATTTAATGTAAGGAATTAATTAACTGTTACACTTTTGAGACAGAATAAATAGTCTCCCTGTCTACTCAGAAGAAAATTCTCTTGTACAGTATCAAATGCAGCCATAAAAACCTGTATCAAAAGGAGAATGTCTTTCATTATTTGCTCAAATTGCCTCAAGTGCTAGTCTTATCATATTTTTTTTTTCTAGAAGAAAATATACTATTATATGTATGTAGCTACTTGGATCTTTCCCTAAATGCTTATTTCTTCACAAAAAAATACCTTTTATATTTTACAGAAGTTTCACAATAGACAATTTCTAAACATTTAGAAACTTCAAAGGACCGCTATTTTTATTCCTACTTTGATATTAATTTTGCTTTTTTTTTCTAATACTTATTAATGTGTGAAATATGAGTACTGAAAAAAAGAGAACCGCTGTTTATTCTTCCAAAGCAGCACAAGCTGTTTTCCTCATTCTTACTGTGAACTCCTTTGAACATCATTTCCATTGAGTATGCCAACTTTTCATATTTTGTGAGCCAAGGCCTCCTAATTTCATAGCCAGCTTGCATCACCATGCAAGTTCAATTTCTATTTTATACCTTAAGGCTTACAATGATGAAATCTGACCCAGTTACCTCAGGGCTAAAAAGGCTGAAGTTTTGATCAGTGATCACTGTCAGCTTTAGCACACATTTTCTTTAATCCTTCCTAGCGTGCTGGAGCCATTAGGATTGTTTTTGCTGGGCTTTGGACTGGAAACAATCCTTAATTTAATCATAAACGTTTGCTCACGTCAACCAGATTTTTGGGTCTGTTAAAGTTTCATTAAACATGTTGTGTGTTCAGCCGTGCTTAGAGACTTAGGTGACTGACATTCACAGAGAAATTATTCATGACAGACAATTTTCTGCCAAGGTCCTTGAAAAATACACCTTTGAATATATTAAATGCAAGGTATTCCTTTCAAACAGAAATAAGCCAAATGACAATACTGCAGGAAATAACAAGATGTGGAACTACGTGTAGTGGAAAACAGAGATATCATCTCTAATTCCCAGTTTATCCACCTCCCCCACTGCATTCCCCATGCTGTCAAATACATGACTATATACAAAAGGAAAAATCTAATATGATCAGTCTTTGTTTTTAATGAAGCAAAAGAAAACCAGAATATACTTGGAGATAACTCTGTGCTAGCACCATTTTTAACATACGTGTTTCATCCTGACCTAATATATTGTAAATCAACACTTTCACCAACTTTTGGTAAACAATTAAGCATTTTAGCAATGAAGAGCAAAATATTTTGAGGATCTGAGTAAGATTATCTAATTCCTGCAATGAGGATTTTATTTGACTTAAGCGGGAGATCAGCTCATACCATCACAGAGATCTAATTTCATCAAACTTAAACTCTATATTCAGCAGGTTGAGAGATTCAATTACTTATTAATCAAGAACCCTGACACAGAGCTAATTATTTTTTTAATACTTCTAAATTTATTGAGGTTTCCACTGTGTTTACAAGGACTATACTCTTAGTCACTTCAAAATAGATGTGTTTCCTTAAAGGGACAATGCCCCATTATCTTACCAGCTACTGTACATATTTTTTTCTAGGCAGAGTTAATCTTTATTAAATGAGTGCATGCAGAATCTCCACACTGCACAAGGTTGGCAGTGGATTGGACTAACAGACACGGGAGCCAGCTACATTTCTCATGTTTGCAATGCACATGCCATAGCTTTAGTTCTGCCACAGTAGAAAGGAGCATTGAAGAAAGTCTTAAAAAAACCCTGCAGATATAAAATGGATCTGTTTCTCCAATGACCCATGAAATTAGCATCGAAGAAAAACAAGTTTTTCTAAAAGGGACATACTAGGGATGCTACAGTAGCTTGGATATGATTCCTACTTCAGGAATTGCTGTCTTCCTTCCAGTGATTTCTGCTATCTCCCACTTTGTAAATCACAATTTCTCCAAAGCTACTCCTTAGCGATGTTTACCTATATACATAGGTAGTTTACTCAAGATAGCTGCAGAAAGTAAATTCACATCTGATAGTCTTTTCTTCACCTGTCATCCCTTATTTCTGTCCTTTTGAAAAAAAATCTCCTTCTGATTTCCCACTCTTTAACAGGCCTTCACCTGCAGGGTACAGAGCATCATTTCACAATAACTGCCTGGGCTTTTTACACACTTAACTCTTTCTGTTGATCCAAGATTGACTCAAGTGTATAACACAGAAGAATAACACAGGCTGGAACCTACACCAGCTCTGCATGGTGATCTATTTTATGGTACTCCTATATCAGAATTTATCTTGACATTGAGGCAAATATCAAGACAGCTTTATGACATGTGTAAGAATACACACAAATTTAGGATGATGTGCTACCTGTGACTATATTTAAGTGTCATTATATTTATTAAAAGTCATGTGGATGTAGATAAAGCAGTCCTGAGATTGCATGGCATTAGCCTGCACACTGAAGGTATACAAGGACTTTTTCTCTACCATTCTGCTGCTTTCACCAATAGAAACCTCTCTGCCTTGAAGGTAGTTAGCAACGCTGGAATGAATCGTAGCATCACACTGCCCTGTAACTAATGCCCTATTTTCCAAGGCAAAGGTTCATTAGGGAAAATGAATATAACTGTGTGGATCAGGGAAGAGGGAGAAGAGAGAGAGAGAAGAGAAGGCAAGGACTGGAAAAACAGAAGGAATTATGTCTGTCTGTAAGAAATGCAAGAGGAAGGGAGAAAAGGTTTGACAGAAAAGCAAAGGCACAAATGCTTTGAGGTGAACTACTGGTGAAAATGACAGCAAGAGGGAAAAGAAGATGGAAAAATGAAAAGTCCAGCAAGGAAGTGAAACTAGTGCTGAAAGAGCAGGCTACATATATTTCAAAAATCCCTTATTATTATTTTCCTAAAAATAATTTGGGATCACTACTACATACTTTCTCCCTGAGGTGGTAAATCCCTGAACATAACAGCAAAAATTCAATAAAACAAATACTGTGTTAGAGTATTGATTGCATAAAGCCACAGGTTAATGAGCATCTTTCCAACTGGTGAGTCCTGCATATAAATGAGGAACATGGATCTCAAAAGCTTATTATTCTGGTCCAGCTAAATACTGAGCATTGTACTAGTACATTGTAAGATACTATAATGGATGAAAAATCATTTTCCTTCTCTAAGAACACTATTCTAAATAAGAAATGCTATTTTACTAATAAAATAGCAAAGATAGAGGCTACAGAATTAATCCTCTTTAAGAAAACAGTATTAGCTAGCTGGATTGCTGTGGGCTGAAGCTCCATCCTTACACAGACATACAATTTTCATTTTCAGAAGCAGTTGCTAGGATTCTCTTCTGTTTCCTAGCAACATATTTTTAACCTACTTTCCTAGTGCATCACTTACCATGAACAAAAAGTCTTTGTAGAAGCAAATCTTTAGCTCTTCTTCCAATACAAGTATATGCATGTAATAATAAATTGAATATCTATCTGGAGGAGTTATTGATAATTCATCTTTTTCCTGAGATTAAGTGCAATGAATGAAAAAATATTAATGAAGTATCCCTGAAAAACTGCAGATTTTCAATTTCTAGTGTTTTTGTAATTCTGAATTTAATGTTAGCTCCTGGGGGAAAAGAAATTTAAAAAAAATAAAAGTAATAAAAAGTGTTCCTAATGGAAAGACCTATTGTTTCTGGGAGAAGTTTACAGGAGAGTTTAAGAGAACAACCTAATGAAGGCATAGCTTTCTAAAATAGAACGTATTCCCTTTTTGACTGCATTGGGATCCTTGGAGTAGAATGTACTGGATATTAAAGAATCTAACACTAGGACATATTTTGAAGTCTTACTTAGAAGCAACAACTGGATAAATATATATACTTTTTTTTTTTAATTAACAGATATAACACAAGCAAAGGGAACAAGGTATACTCCCCCTAACCAGTGCCATTCTCATAACCATTGTTTAGATATCATTTTAGCAAAATTAAAATCCTCTGAGGCTTTCTTCAAAATCAGAGTGGTTTTGCCCTGCAGCTAATTAAGCAAGAATTTAAAAACACTGTAAGTACAACATTATTTGCATGTTCCTGGTATTTCACTTTCACTTCTCATCAAACACACTAAGTACTCCAATAACAACCAAATCATATCCTGCAGCACAATAGGAGCATCACAGAGCTCTGTTGATATCAGTCTGCAGTGGGAAAACCACAGTATCTCCCTTCTGAGAGTTTGTAAACAAACCTGGCGTGCTCCATGTAATTTACAGCAATCAGTCTACGCAATGTCATTATGTTTCCTTTCCAGCAGGCATTCTCATAACCTGTCAGCAAGAGACTTCACGTTTCAAATAACTAAGAAGGCTTAATCAATATGAGAGTAAAAAGGGACACCAGATCACTTGAAATATATATTAATACATACCTTTTCAAGCTAATACTCAGCTATTGAAGAAGGCACAGGAAAGGCCAAATGAGAGACACAGAAAAGCAATGCTGACATATCCAAATTCTAAAGCATTTTCCTACTTCTGAGCAAACAAACAAAAAAAACCGCACATGTAAATTAATAAATATGCATTATCTTAGTCCTGTTTCTATTTAATCAGTTCTTATTACAAAAATTATTATTGATTTCTTAGTAAAAACATAAAGCTCTATTAAAGTACAAAGATATTTCCCAAAATTGATGTGTTCTATACTATGTGCTATGCTATGTGCTCATTGGTATTTTTTATTCCTCTTATTTAAACAATAAAAATTAAAACATTGCCACATGATATGTGACATCCTGTACAGAAAGAAAAATGTACAGCTTATCAGCAACATAAAATATTGATATCAGTATTCATGAAGTATTGATTGAAATGTCTGTAGTTTCTAACACTGCTCTGATATAGTAGTAATTCAATTGCAACTAATGATAAATTATTAGCTCTGATACTTATAGATAATATTCCGATTCATATAGAAGTTGTTTCAATTGGAAAAATTTTCTTCGTATAATTACATAGATAATAGATTACTTTAGTAATCTAAAGATTTCTAAACTAAACTTCTTAAGACATCCATAAATTTATCACAGGTGCTCCTGTGCTGAGTAAAAAGCTAGTAGATACTTGCAAATTATACATTGTTACTGGCAAATAGAAGAACTCGGGATTGTAATCCCGATATCTGACAATTTGTTTCTTTTGTAGACATCACATGGTATTTCATACATTAAGATATCTTTCCTGGATATAAACTCTGATTCCTGAGATACTACTGCAATGAGGTGCAGCATCATGATATACAACTGTAGATGTGTAATTCCTCCTGAAGTGTTGTTCCAGAAGCCAATATTACTGTTTCAGGGCTTTCAGACTGATTAAGCAATGGGACTTAAGCTGATGTTTTAAAGCATTGCCAATTGCCACAGTGGAAGGAACTGTGGTACAGGCAATTCAGTTATGTTCTTTCAGGAAAAGATATACCAATATTATAGTAATTTAACAAAGATTAATATAGTAAATCATTCTAATAAACTCTATAAACACCTATCCCACAAGGAAGTACTGAACAGCAGTGTAACTGCATACAAAAAAAAAAAAAAAGTGTTTATTACAGCTCTCAGACTCTATTAGGTTAATCATTCACATTTGATAAATTATGATGAATCCACAGGGCTGTGAGAAGCCACTACCTTTTCAATACTGATCTTTATCTTATAAAACACATTTAAAAAAACAAAAGAGCAAGGAGACAGATGGGGATATTAATGTAAGGGAAACTTCAAAAGGATAGAGATGCCTAATTGCCTTCCAAAGCAAACACCTGCAGATTAAATGAAATGGGTCTGTATGTGGTGCCAAGTCTTGTCACAGAATCCAACATCTTTTATCCTTAATTTTGTCCACAGGAAGAGAGTAAAGTATTGGAGAAATGCATTATGAATGAAACCACAACATTGCTTTCACAGTTGTGTTACAAAGCACCTGAGGAAACATGAAAAGAGGTTGACTTTCAAAAACCACTTGAAGACAGAAAGGCATGGGGAAAGAAGAGATCTGAGGGAGTTGATTTTTCCTTAACCTGATGTTAAACATAAAAACATTTACATTTTATTGTAGAAAAGGTGACTTGGCTTGCAGGGGAAGAAAAACAGTGGGCAGTCTAAGAAACCTCACTCTTTGGAGATTTATGCATGAGTTAAAAATATACTGAGGAAACTAAAAAATTTTCAATATATAACATCTAAAGTAAAAAAAATAAAAATAAATCAGAATGTAAATCAAATTTTTTCCCACTGTGAATATGATATTTTTTACTATGGCATAATATTGATCACATCTACATTGATTTCTACACAATACATAAGATCTCAAATCAAATTTGATGATATGCAGGTTGACTTGGAGCACTAGGAGTCCTTTAATGATCTTTCAAAACAAAATTTAGCTCACAAATTTCAAATGTCTTTGGAAATAAGTTTTTGAAACAAGGGGTTGATTGGGTTGATTTATCAAAAGAAGGTGTATCATTTTTCAAAACAGACTTCTGGCACACTAAAATATCCTGTGACTATTAATGTGACAGGGTTTTACAAACCCCTTCTTATTTAATACCAATGGTTGAATGTTCAAATGGTTTTGTCCAAAGTTTCCCACTTGAGTATATTCATTGTTGGATGTTTTTAATTAATGTTATAATAATTCCCTATGCTTAAAGCTGGCATGCTGGAATCATATGATTTTGCTAGCATGCTCCCTTCTCTTTTACTCATTTAACAGCTACACAACTAATTTGGCTTTAATGTATTTATTTTCAGATTCCTGTAGCATTAATTAGAAAATTTCCACATCCTCTATCTTCCCTGGGACTTGGAATGATGCTATATTTTATCCTCATAACCAGTCACATTTCACTCTCATGTGAAGTACCTTTGCTAATAGAGGTATTTCATATATGACTACCATATGATGTCACACTCATTCCATATTTCAAAGAAAAACCAGAAAATTTACTGAGTAAGAGACAGTGATGCTGGAACTGCAGGGGTACCAACCCTAGAGTGGGATTTAACAAGATACTATATTTGATACTCTAAGATCTTTATCGCTATGGTAACACTTGCAACATTTTATTGCTTCAAAATCTTTCACTGAAGAAATGAGATTGCACAAATATAATATAAGGGAAATACAAGCATATACACCCACACAACTGAAAAATAAATGCAGACTGAACAAAGACTCTCTGGGCTTAATTACAGAGAAAGCTTTGAGATATACCCTCATAAACACGTACAATTTCAAACATGTTGAGGAAGAATTTCACTGTCATTTAACCTTGAATAAAATAGGCACAAAGAAAGAGCATATAAAAAACTGTTTATAAGTGTAAATTATATTAAAAAAAATAAATAAAAATCCATAGCTATTTTTCCTGTTGCTGGGGTCAGGGTTTGAGACAACATGATGGTTCAGCAGGATAGCACTTAGAGACTGCCACCATTCCCAGATGGCAGAGTGGACACTGTGGGCTGTTTGTCCATCACCAGATTTAGCCCTGCTGCTGCCACCCTGCTGTCGAGGTGTGACTGCACCATTACAGGGGGTGTAACACCAGCAGGAACAGCCCAACCTACTCAAGCCTCTCTGTGAGATGGCCAAGAGAAGCGTGTGGAAACAAATATTCTCCTTTCCAGCCCACACCAAAATTTCTGCTGACACTTCCATTAGCTATCCCCACTACTTTGATTAAAGATGTAATTCAGGTTCCTCACTGCATTGTAGACCTCCCCTGGACTTCAGAACCAAAATGAGTTTTTACTTGGCCTAGAAATTAGGGATCAGAATGTGACATACCCCCCAAATATCTGGAATACAATGTCTGTTATGTTGCCAATTTTTTACTTTGGTTCAGAAATAACTAAAAATACCACCACTTAGAAAGGAAGTCCCAAGGAATTAATGGAATATTAAATCTCTTTCACTGGAGATTTTCAAGAACCCTCTGGACACAATCTCTCTTCATGTGCTCTAGAAAGACCCCAGCTGAGAAGAGAGGTTGGGCCATCTGTGACTGTTGAATACTTTAATTTCTTGACTAGCCTCTGTTTCTATTAAATCTTAATAACTGTGATGGCAACAGTTCCATGATTGTGGAAACTAAAGATATTGCACAGAAAATAAAAATTAAGACGACAGATGTTTTTATTTCACATATGCATTATTTTGAGCATCCTGAAAAACTATTTTGATTATCAATAATACCTATTCCCACTTAAATCCCTGAATTACTATACCACACACATATTTAGTTCTTAGTCTTACAAATAGGCATGATTTGGACTCAAGTAATCAGAAAGCTGCAGATTACTTTTTCACAGCTTTTACCAAACTGAACCTAAAGGCTGTAAATTGACAGCTGCACATTACTCTTACTCTAACACAGCAGAAATTCTAGGACAGTAAAGCTCCATCTTTACATGGAATCCTGGTTTATAATAAAATAACAGTAATAACAATGCAAAAGAAAATTGCTGAAATGTTTGGATACAAAATGTCAAAAACTGCAATTCAACTTTAAAAATTGCTTAAGAATTCCAATTCCTTATCAAAGTTTGTGGATAGACCTTAACAGCTCCTCATTTCTCATACCACAGCTCTGAACTCATACATTCACTTTGTATACTGATCTTCAAATTCTTTTTGTTTGTTTTAATTAGAGCACATTAACTTTTTATGCAAGGGTTTTTCTTTTCTTAGTGGCAACATTTGAACTTTCCAGAAGCTTAAATGTTCTATTTATCTGGTGATTTATGAAATACTGCTAATGTACTAAAGATTTTTGCACTGATACTTTTTTCACAGTAACAGCTAAGGTTATGGATTTTATATAAATAACAGAAATTTTCTCTGAACCGAAACATTCTGTTTCTTACAGTTACTGATCTGGAGAGGGTATAGTTTACATTTTTCAAATTTATCTTGTTATATATCCTCAAAAGGGACTATTAAACTATAAATCTACTTTATTTGCTCAATACATATCTTTTGGCCTTAACAGACCATACACATTATGCATTAGTCATAACAGTCTCTTCATTAAAGTATAAACGTATGTGATGTATTGCACAAATACCTTTCACTAGAACATATCTATCATGTGTTTGCTATTGAGACATGGATTATTTTAGTCTCAGGGTTGGCAAAAGTCACTGCATGCTATTCTGCTTTCCCCATTTGTGTTTTGTTCAGCTTCCTACTTCCAGGCAAAAATTTTGTACATGGGTATCAGCTTGATATAGCAAATTTGGGGGCAAGTGTTGGCCCTTCTGGTGCAGGGAGCTTTGAGGAAAGTGGTTTGGTTTCTTGTAAGCTGTGATTTAAGGAAACATACAAACTACCTTCAATTCATGTAAGTCAGATGTGAAGCTAGCTCTTACCACAGACAACAAAGAGGCACAGCTTTCCTTCTGTAACAATTCTCTGGGAAACACACAGCCTGGAGGTTCCCATTCCCAGCAGCACACAGGTTATATCACACCAGAGCAGCTCTGACTCCTAAGCACCTTCTTTTCAAGACAGTCTCTGATCTCACAAGAATGACCCAGGGCTTGAAGCAAGTGCACTTCACCACTGAGATACTGGTGCCAGCACCTCCTCAACATGGCTTTTTGCAGAGCTCCTCCCTGAGGCACAAGTGGCCAAGAAGCTCTGCAAGAGCACAGCCAAGCCTGGTCTGGCTGTAATTCCATCTGTACCACAGCCTTGTGTATTGGAAGAGAGACAGCTGGAGAAGAAAATGCCCTGTGTCCTACTGAGTTCTTACAGCAGCTGCAACATTACTGTAACTCTTCCAAATGTGTTAGGACTAATTGAATTTCCATATTGATAACAGTTGGTGATATATTGTGCAACTGGTTATTAAAAATCTATTCCTGAACTCAATGTCTGTTTAAAAAAACGATCAAAATTCTCCCAGAACTGGGTTAGGGCTTTTCCATGCTGAGTTAGGTCACCTGTTATCAATTACTTACAGCCTTAACCGCAGCTGAAAAAAGGTCCTATAAAGCACAGTGTGTTTCCATCCTTCCTGTCATCCACCTAGTAAAAAGGTACAGTTCTTCATATCTATTTTTCATAGGTTTCATTTTGTCTTCAAGCTGAAAACTCAGAGTGCAGCCCAGCATCTGAAATCAAAGCCAATTACAATATTTTAGGATTCCCTCATTTCCAGTTTAATTTATTGCACCTGCTATTATTTGAAATTGCCATTCTCTACCTTACCATTTCATCACAGTCATCTGCAACTGATGACTTCCAAAATTATTTATTTTGATGTGATTCATAATTTAACACACTTTTGTCTCTCTTGCATTGTGTGTTCACAGTTTGCTACTAATGGACTTCCTTTAAAATGTATATTCCGTCTTACACTTGCTAGTGACTTGCTGTTTTCTACAAAGGCTTTCAGAGCTGCTGGCAGCACCGAATTCAGCAGCCATGACAGCAGCAGTATTTCTTCCTTTCTCTGAAACACAGCTCAGGAGGGAAATTGTGTTGCTGAGGCAGTTCTGTAACCTTGAAGGACCTTAATCTAATTCATAAGACAATCTGCAGTCATATAAACTTATAAACAGGTAGTATAAATACCACCTGTTACACAAATAAAATAGGTTAAATAAAAGCCATAAACAAATCAGGAAAAAACTGATCATAAAACCTCAGAATAGTAGAAATTCTCTTATCATATTCTGACTTTCCCTGGAAACAAATCAGGTCTGAAGGACAGACAGCATCCTGGATTTTTAAATATAGGTGATGCAGAAAGCACCACCACTTACAGCTTACTCCATGTTTTCCACTATAAGACTAAAAAACAAAATCAGGATTTAACAGAGGTTCCCCCCTCCTTTTTTTTTTTTTATTTTATCAAAGTAGAAAACTTAGTAACCTGCATGAAGAGTAGACTTGAGTTGACTGACACGAGACTTGTGACATGATAATGCACATGTACATTTTTTGAGTTTTAATCACTAGATACACACTGCACCAAAAAAAAAGGTATAAAAGAAAATAGAACACCTTAAAGAAGGTCATTAAGTTAATAAATGGAATCATTCTAATACTTTAAGCATACATACTATTCACTAAAAAAAATATTTTCAGTGGATCTGCTTTGAAGTTGAGTCAAAACCCTTTACTTTTGGTTTTTCCATTGTTCCAGTTGACAATACGACTTCTCCGTTCCCAGCTCCCTCTTGTCACCTTTAATTCACTGCTCAAACTACCCCTTTATCCTGCTTCCTTTTATAACACTGCAATGACTATATCTATTTATTTCAAAAGAGAAAAGTGGTAAAATTGTAGTACTTTTCTAGTCTACACAACATGCTTTACTTTCTTCCTTTCTATCCCCTAAAGAATTAAAAGCAAATTCTCCCATGAGAAATTTGAAAGCTTATCTCATCACCTCCAAATCCTCTCCTCCAATCTCAAGCATTTCCTAATTCTTTCCTCATTTGTATGTTCTCTCTTTTTCTTGTCTTCTCCTCTCTATCTGTTTTTGTCAAATTAAGGATGCAAATAAATCTCTTATGCTTACAAACCTCATTTCTTGCCTATTTCCCCTGTAGTTACAAGCCCATCTTCGTGCCTAGACCCAAAACAAAGCAGATGTACTGAATATTTATTGGCTAACACCTGGGTGTTAATGGAAGACATTTTTTCACTTAGGCCACAACCATGCCAGGGACCACAGAAAGAACTGTCTGGACAATAAAAGAGTGCTCATATATAAGCCTAAGCTTAGCATAAGCACCCATAAACTTAGCTATTATATTTGTGAAACATATACTTCACTGTTTATCAGCCTATCTGAAGCCTTTGGCAATTAACTGCACTGATCCTGATGAACAAACATTGCAGAGAAAGAGAATAGAGCATTACTGAGTTGCTTCTTTCATTGCCATGCAGTTTTTTCCCACATGAGCAGGATTTAGTTAATTTTTTTTTTATAAAAATATCATATATTAGTTCCACTTTTTAAAATATATATATCTATATTAATAATCATTAATTATTAATCATTAATTAGGTATGAATACATGTTTACACATGGAAGCAGTAGCATCTACATTCTAAGTGGGTTTATTTAGGAGACAAGTGCTAAATTACTTAAGCCAAGCAACTTGAGTTTCCCAAAAGCAGCAAGGTGTCGAGAGGCTTTTATTGCTAAAAATGATATACTTCTAGTGTTCAGTCACTTCAAAGAAGTAGTGGCAGACAGAGTGTTTGTGGATTTTTTATTGAACTGTGTCTTCAGTATATTCACCTTTACCCAGCCTCATCTCTGTGAGGTACTTAAATTATTAAATAAGTCTAACAATTACAACTTCTCTGCCTGATGAAATAGAGAGAAGTGAGGAATGAATGACAGTAAGACTTCAAGTCTTCTGTTCAATGTGTCTAATTCTACACATTTCAAATTTCAATTGACATAAAATACATGATAAAAAGAAAATACAGCCTGACTAGTTCATGAGTAATGGTAAAAAAATTTGCAAAACAAAGGGAAATGAAATTATTTCATCTAATGCTGCTTCCAGTGGGCATTGTTCAGCCTTACTATGCAACAAGGGATTGTTTCAGCTACGTGGAGTGGTATGTTGACGAATTATAACTTAGACTGGTGGTTAGGTTGTTACAGCTGCAAAAATCAAAATATAGTCAGCTCTGAAATATTCCTGAGTAGTTTATCCAACCTGCAGGTGTTAGGACTTCCAACTTGGCTCTGTACAGTGACACCTTCGGTCCAGCTTGTTTTATAAGCCCTTAAGGTTGCTGCTATAGTTTCCAAAAGATTTATTAGTGAGGCTGTAGTGCAGTGCAAAATCACATAGCCAGCCAAGGTTTCCTACTTTCTATAGGAAAAACATTTGCATCACTGGTAGAGAAGGAAGGAAGAAAAAAATATGGAAAAATTTCAGTCATTCTAACTACTAAAATATGCCAAACACAGATGAGATTGTTGTGGTTAAGGAGAAATTCAGCACATAACTACAACAGACACAGACACTCAAGCTTCCATCTATGCAGCAGATATAATAGCAATGAAGACAGGGTGGCAACAGTGCTCCAAAGACCCTACATTTGCTAGCACAAGCGATCCTCAGCTATCTTCACCGCTTTTTCTACCCAAGAAATTAATACATAAGCTGTGCAAGACCATGATGATATGTGGCAGTAAAGTAATCATCAGCATCTCTTCACTCTTCTGAAATATAGATATGGTAAGGGAAGTATTAAAAGTCTGCTGAGGGTAAAGACTTGCTTATCACAGCACAACATTTGGTTCATCAGGGATCCAGTTCCATCATTTCACACTCCTGTGTGATCTTCATGTGTAGATTTTCACATTTAGATGGAAACCAATCTCTGAAGATGGTACCAAACAGTCCCACTTATCCAAATACAGAGGCAGGACATAATTGGGCACATGTTCTGTGGTGCATCTGGGCCCTCTGGTTTCTGTATAATGCAACAAATATAAAAGAACAAAGAAGAAAGTGACTGGGGCAATAGGGAGATTAAAGCTGACCTGACTTAGAACTAAATAGAAATTTCCTGCAAAAAGTATTGCTTTTTCTGAGGAATTTTTATTTCAGAAAAATTCACTGGCAGGAAAATGTTTCATATGCAAACTGTATAATCAGCCTATGACAAAAAGCAATTTTACAGAGGCACGGGAACACTTAAGTAACATTAATTTGACACACCACATCCTTGTCTGCCTTTGTTCACATTATACCTTTTCAACACTGCAGAAAGAGAGACTCACAAGAATTTTCTCTTTACATAAAACCTGTTGAAGGAATTCAATGAAACTGCCTTTAGGGTTTGCTCTACACAACAAATCTAAGGGCTTTAACTTTAATTGAATAGAAACAAAACAACTGCCAAAAAATGCTTTTCATTCTTTTTAACTGGCCATCATTAGCTCTTTCTTGTTTTTTATTAATAGCTTAATATTTTTGAATAAAAAAATAATCTATCCATCTCTATTCCCTGTTTCAAAATATGTCAAGAAATATAATTATTTTTGGTTCAATCTCATGTTTTCTCATTCCATTTTTTATAGGAGTATTTTTGAAATAAATTAAATTGACTTTGCCTCATCCTTTAGCTAGTGTTCTCTAATGCAGAGACTAGATGACTAGAGATTTCATTGCTGATGGATGTTTTAATTATTTTGTTTCATTCCAGAAGTTTTTCGGTAGTGATAGCGATAATGAGCATGACTCCTGAGATTCCTTCACAAGGAAAAACATATTTATATTTATATAAAAAAATATACAGTGACTATCAGATTAGTGGTCTCTCTGCAGTACTGTTTCTCCCTATATGTAGGAAATTCTTCTCTTACTTGTGAAGAATAATTTTCTCATCCACTGCAACCTTGTTTTCCACGGACTGCAATCTCAGGAATGCAAAGGCTACATATTGCCAGGCATAAAAATAAAATAGAAGCAAAGAAGACACAGTTTAGTTATCACACAAGACGAGCAGCATCACTACACTGATGGGGACCACACTGATGAACTGCAGAGAGAAAAGCAGACTAATTATGAGCCACAAAGTATAAATTAGGGTTTGCATGTTAAAATAGAAGCCAATTTCCTTCAATAAGCCCTGAAATTCACTCTAGGTTTCATTGAAGACTTGGTATATTTCACATTTTACTTTTAGTATATCTACATTACTGCCATTTATCCCCTGATTGAACTATAAAAAGATATAAAATGGTGCCATCTAAAATCACACATAAATTAAATTATCCAGATTTGTGATATGGATAACTACTGCTCAGAGGGTATCTAACTGTCTAATTGATTAACCTTAAAACCTAAATAAAACTACTAAGGTGGGATACTTATCTCCACATAAAATTAATGGAGAAAGTTAAGATCCTAGATGAGCTGAAGCGTACTTTAAGTACTTTGGTTTTGCACAGAAATCAGATCACTGAGAAGGAGTTTGAATCTAGTGGTGACACACACCAGAGATCATACATCAGATACATGAACAGACACATGATGAGCTCCCAGGTCCTAACTGCAACTTCAAATATATATTTTTTCTCATTCATAACACAGGAAGATAAGTTTCTGTGTGAGGCATTTTTGTTGGATTAATAAAGTCAAGCAGTCTCCTGAATGTCTCCTCCGGAAAAATCTTCTTCATAACTCAACAGATACTTTGGAGTTTTTTGGGGTTTTTTTTATAAACTTATGGAGTGCAGTATTGAATGTTTTCCACTCTGGCTAGAAAGTTACAAGTGGGCATGTGACAAACACTGAAAGACAAATATGCACAAGTACATAGTGTCCCTAATATCTTATCCACCATGATATAATAATCATCATTATTCTTTAGAGCTGCCTAAAAAGAAAAGAAACACAGCAATCCATGATACATGATACATGAAGAGTTGCTCTGCTCAGATCTGCATTTTTGCTGAACTTTGTCATGACCTTGAATGCAAATCAGTCTGGGATGTATGTGTCCTGGAGATTTATTGCTGTGGTTTACTCCAATCTTTTCATAATAAACTGAGACAAAAATAACCCAGACAGCTCATTAGTTATAGCATGATGCATTTTACCCTTAATTTTGGGGATGGCAAATGTCTTCATTATTCTTAGAGCAACATGTGCTGTGCAATACCTACTGTGCCACAAAAACCAGTCTAGTCCTCTGTGCACCATCTGCTTAAAGAATAATCACCCTGTGAAGTATTTGTCTTTGGCATCCTACCTCACACTATTTTCTGCCTTGAATGTCATTCTCTGCATTAATGTTTGCTTAGCCTTCAGATTTATCTTTCCTGTTCTCTGAGTATTATTTGGAATTATTAATAAAATTGAAATAATCGCCTTTGCCATATTTGGGTTGTCTACAATATAACTGAAATGAAACATTTTAGAGAGTTACCTCAATGGAAACTCCATAGCTAAGAAAATTCTTGTGGCATTAGCATCAAATATTCTATGCAAAGGAATTGTTTTTCTTCAAGGAATTTTCCAGTAAATCACTATAAAAATAGCATTTGTCTTGATGTTTCCATTCTATAGTAGTGTATTTTTGCCAGCTTTTTTTTTATTTAAAAGACATTTTGTAACATAAAGAGTATTTGCCTTCATTTTTAATCCTCCATTTGTTCAGTGCTTTATACTTAGTCAGAGCCAACAACGGCTGTTTCATTTACATTTTAGTCATAAATCTGCATTTCCAGGGGCAGCATTAGACTCACCAAGAAGCAGTGGAATTGGTTCCATTAGCACTATGGTCCCTTTATCACTATGCTGTCTGTTTTCTCTGGAAAGTGTTAACTGTGCACTGTTCATTATTCACTCTTCTGCCTTACCCCACATTTGGTGGGCAGTAAGATATAGAAGCATTTGTTATATTTACAAATTTGTTATTTATGTTATAGATGTGACTTATCTAATAAAGTGCACCTTGCTGGCAAGGCAGTGGTGTGTCACCTTCTGGACTACCACTCATGTTAACATTTCCTGTATCCAAAATTAAAATAGATCCACAAAAACACAAGAAATTTGCTATATCTGAGATCAAAATGTGATTATTTATTCTGTCATGCATTAGTCCTGACTTTGATAGCAGTTGTTACTTTTTTAGCAGTCAATTGATTATTAAAAATTTTCTTTGTTGCTTATCCCTGGGCAGGAATCTTGCCTCACTTGTGCCTTATCCCAGAACTAAAAGTAAAATATGGTCTAGACATTTTGTTTTGATTTGTTTGAAATCTGTACAGAATAAGGGAACAAATTTGTCAGAGTAAAACTAAAACTATACAGAACTTCATAAAAAGCAATGAAGAGCTTGTCTTTTTAATTCATTTGGATACAATACCTTTACCATACCATTATTCCACATCCAACTCTTTAATTGATCCCAGCAATGAAGATTTGAGTTACTTGGATCCTGTTTTTAATTTACAGCATACAATAATTCCCACTGATTTCAAACTGATTATTCAGTTCTTTCACTTTAGGACAAACAGACAGATCACACTTAGGCACAATCATCCATATGCAGTCTGCTGGAGTTTCTATCAAATTAAAGTCATATTCAAATATGTTAATAAATAAAATCCTAAGGAGATATTATGAAACATGTCAGTCAATCAGAGTAGTTTAAGGTAACACAACCATTGTGATGCTACCAGTAGCAGAAAATATATATTTTAACTAAGAATTGTGCAAAGAATGACTTTGGGTTCTATTAGTATTAATGGAAAATGGTGGCATTCTTCATGAAGGACATTAGTTTTTGTCCTTTCATGTTGCTAAACCCATGTCCTTTTCATGGGCTTTTATCCAAAATATAGTGTCTTCATGTTTTTGACAAGTGGCCTCAGAACATCTGTTTCCTTAGCCTTTTTTCCACTGCCAGGAATTAGCCACACTGACTTTTTAACTGCCTCTGAGACTGGATATTTGAGGAACATAAAAAAAAAAGACATCCTTATGGAGCAAGATTTCATTTCCCTATTTTTATTCAGTTTATGTATTTTATTTTTAACCAGTGTTTCAACTGAAATATTGGAAGAGGCCTAGCTTATGGCTTTTTCCTGTGAGGTTTTTTTAACTAATTAACACAAACTTGAGTTTTCAAGAATTTAATTTGTACAGCATATAGAGAAAAAGTCCTACAATATTGTTTCAAATATTAAAGGTTTGCCCATTTCCTGCTCAAAGGATAGAGGCCCTAGAGATATAGAGAATGTGGATAAGTTCCATTATGTATTATAATTTTTGCATCAAGGTGACTTGCTGCATAGAATCATAGAATATGCTGAGTTGGAGGGGACCCAAAAGGATCACTGTGTGAAAGTCTTGCCTCTGCAGAGGACAGTCCCAAGAGTGACACCATCAGCCTGAGAGCATTGTCCAAAAGCTCCTTGAACTCTGGCAGTGGTCACTTATGTGCTGTGCCCACTTCCCTGGGGAGCCTGTTCCAGTGCCCAAACACCCTTTGTGTGAAGAACCTTTCCTTCATATCCACCTTAAACCTCCCCTGACACAACTTCAGGCCACTCCCTTGGGTCCTGTCACTGCTCACCACAGAGAAGAGATCAGTGCCTGTTCTTTTGCTTTCCTTTGCGAGGATGATGAAGACCGCAGTGAGATCTCCCCTCTGTTCTCCAGGCTGAACAGACCAAGTGTCCTTGCCTGTCCTCATACAGCAAAGGAAGAGGTGGTCTCTGATGGCACATTTTTATGTCTTACATGCTGGAAATTACTGTTCTAATGTGGCTAATTTTTTAGAAGGAATATTTTTCATATAACTTTTCCATATGCTACTACATGAAGATGGAGAAAATGAGAATCAAGGACAGGATCCAAAAGCAAAGGGAACAAACCAAAAGTGCCTGTGGCAATATCAAAAGGAGCAACAGTGAGATGTTCATACTATTAATTTACAACTTACTAGAGGGGAGGTGGGAGATGAAAGGCAAAATAAAAAAAAAAAAAGGAAGACCTGCAATGTCTTGATCTCTGAAAATCCCATTAAGAAAAGAAGAAACCCACAGAAGACTAAGCAGGAAATTTTTATTTGAAAATCTGCTAACAGTACTGTTACTTTAGAAAACACTGATGGGCGGATGAATTTTTTCCTCAGATAGTTATGTCCTTGTTTTTGCCAATATATTTATAAATTGTCTCAGAAAATGGGTAAATAATTTTGCAGGGAAATCCTCTTGATTTTTGAAAGTGATCATTTCCAATCTCCTTCTTGTCCTTTTCTACTTATGCCCACTTCTAGTCTCCATCTTTACTTGTTTTTATAGTTCATCTCTGAAATAAAAATGTGAAAAATGCATCTGTTTATCTCTCAGATCTTACCTGACATGAAATTATGAAATCTTACTTTACATGAAACGAAAATCCAGAAATGCGAGGTTTAGCAGGCAGACAAAGATTTTAATGTAAATCTGTCTAATTAAACACAAGATATGAGAGAAAAAAATACTTACTATTGTTTGCATTTCATTAAACCATTTTTAGTGGAATATGTCTCTAGTCAAAATATTGTACAGGTATAATTGATTGAACTTGCCACAATCAACAGAAATATCTTTTGCAACTCCCTAAGAAATTTTTATTGTAAGAACACTTAAACACTGACATTTAGTCCCAGGCTCATGGAATCCAAATTTTAGATAAACACTGCTCCACAAAAAAGAATCCGAACAATTTGTTCGTACACAAAATGACTTTGTTGACTTAGGTAGGAGCTTGTCACTAACATTTAACAAAATAGCATGCCTGTTTTTAAAGGCAGACAAAGACCACTTCTTTTCATATACAAAGCCTGGGTGTTTTTTTTCCAGGGTTACCTGAAAGCTGCACTTTTACAGAATACAAAAGGGGGTTTTGGCTCATCTTCTTTCAAAGCTTATCAAAACCATTTATATTTGAACAGTAATGGATGATGTGCTCATACTTTACCAGGTATTTTCATTACTTTACAACAGCCAAGGCTCCAGGAAAAAAAAAATCCAAACATGATTAATGGTACAGCAGATTCCTGTAATAGTGGTAAAATATGCAGCCATCTAAAAACGCACAGGAACAGTTTTGCAATGATGAACTGCCAAGGAGATAAATTTCTCTAGAGCACTCTCTTTGCCACGTATGATTCTCAGTGTCACATATGAAATTCCTTTGATCCTAGCTGCAGTTAGTCACTGCTCTGGGTACAATCCATTCCCTTGTAAACAAGTCCTTCTCTTTGCAGACATGCCTATACGGTCACGATGTGGAGATTGATGACTTAGCTCAGCCTTTGTACAGTCTTACATGGCTGCCAGAAGAAAACTGGCTTCTGTCCCAGTCTCTTGAAATATATGTGAAGCCACTTGAAGATTGTATGTATTTGACTTTATAGATGTATTTCAGCTCCTTCTTTGTCAAGTCAAAGTGCCACCAAATCAATAGTCTCAACTTCTGCCACAAGTCTACCACTACAGAATGCCGAGGAAATTCTTTTATTCAAACTTCATTCCATTAGATGTAATAATCAATTGAAGGGGATTTCGGGCTACCAACTTCTTCACCAACTGAAAAACTTTAGCAATTTCCTTGTGAGAAAATGTCCACTTCTATTTTAATGTTGTAGTCCACATAATAGTAATAATACTATACAATCTCCCAAAAAGGAGTTCTGGAAAAAATTAATGTTTTCAAAACATGCTCAGAATACAAAATAGCAGGTAAATATGTAAAGTACTAAATAGCACAAATAGTATTAAAAGGTATGCTATTGCCTTCTCTCCAGTCATCTTCTGAGGATATAAGACCCAAATTGTAAGCTTGAAAACTTTCAATTCAAAAAGCAAAATATTTTCTGGAGAATAAATGGAAATAGATCAATAAGGGCTGAAATGACAACACAAGCAGCAATTTATAGCATGCAAAAACTGCAGCCAGTGCCAAAAGGCTGAATTTGGTTTAAATGAACATAAACTGTGAGATTTTCATTACAAGTTACAAGTTTTCCTAGTTCAGGCTTTATTCTCCCAGTGGATATTAATGCAGACAAATTCTTTATTTCACATTGACATTTTCTACTGTCATAGAGAGATATTACACCCCTGGGTACCTATGACCTTTCTCACATTATGGAGAGAAAGGAATACATGGAACTTTATATAATGAGAGAAAAAGCAGCATAATAGAGACACCAATGAGAACAATGGTCCTGGCAAATAGAAATAATGAAGGAATCATGGAATGTGGAAACTTCACGACGTGCTCTCAGAGCACAGCAATGGCAGAGAAAACCTCAAAGACCAAGTTAGAGCTGACTTACAGATGGGTAGACAAGTACCAAAATTAAACAAAAGAAATGCAGGATCTCCTGACTGAAAACCTCAATAAGTCATCTGAAACACTCATACAGCTCACAGTGTCCTGCTTGTCAATCTCTTCCCAAAGGCACTACAAATAATGACAGGCTGCAATGTGAACAAATCTTTCTGCCACCTTCCTGTCACCTTGAAAAGGAATGGCAGCCCCCTTTGCATGACCACACATCATCTTGCCATGGCACCAACATCCCTATCATCTTGTGATGGTAGACATCTGCTTTAAAATCACTCAGTGACCATTCCAAGGACTCTATGAAGCCTGCCTTAGTAAAAGATAAAAAAAAAAAAATAAATAAATCCCTGCCTCCTTCCTCAAGGTACTATCACTTAACTGCTGGCTGCTTAGCATCAGCTTACTACCAGCTATAATATTTTAATATATGTTTGCTGGTAACACATTAAAACAAGAAGAAAGCCACATGCATGTTGTCTACGGGCATCCTGCAGATTAAAGGAAACTGGTTCATGAATTGGTCCCAAGAATTATTATATTTATATAGTAAAGACAGAGGATATTGCAGTGGAACTCTTCAGCTATCAGAGAGACATTAGACTATTTGCTTTTAATGCAATACATGCACAATACAATAAATACCACTACCAAAAAGCATTAGAGCAACTTGTGTGGAAAATTCCTTGCAATACCATTACAAACCATATGTTTGAATTAAGTGACAAATTAAGTTGCATCTGAAATAAATCTAATAAAGAGAAATTTAAGATAAGTATAAATTACTGGACATATCATAGTCTCATGGACAACACAAGCAGTGTCCAGCTATAGAAGGCACTGCATTTAAACATATTTTTTTTTTTACTATTTCTTTTGCTTAGTTCCTGAAGTTGCTCAGCTTAACTGGCAGCTGTACAAGAAACAGGAAAAATTAATTTTGTAACATCACAAGGATCATTCAGATTCACAAACTGGGAGAGCAGCAAATGATTTAACATGGATTTTTACGACTGACAATATCTTTTTTATTTACATTATTTCCTTAGTTTCCAGAAAAGTATGTACAGAACATCTGGTAGGAGCATAAAGGGCTGTAATCCTTTCTATGGAGTCAGGCCCTATGTGAAAAATTACCACAGTACTTCTAAGAGGCATATAATCAGAAATCATAGATTAAGCTTCACCCTCACACTGAATGGAAAATGTCTTCAGAGCTCAAGAACAAGGGTCAGTAGGTCTTTGTGAATTAGAAAGACCAGGCAGCATTGTTACATCAGCTAACTAAGAGAAAATTTGTCTGGGAAGATGACTGCTAAGAAGATTTGAAGTCATTAAGGGAAGCGCTCTAGCTCAAGCTAGAACTTAAAACTCCAGATTCATCCAACTTGTAGCAGTCCATGGTAGCAGACATACAGGTCAGCAGCTGAGTGAGCTGATGTGGCTGCTACACACAGAACAGTGACTTGCAGTGACTGCAAACTCAGAGAGACACCAAATATTCTGTCACATGACTTGGATATTGACCACTGCAAAGGCTCTCAAGACACACTGTCCCTATTTATTGATTCATCCTCATCTTCTGTAGAAACTTTAAACCTAAATACTGGGTTTATATCCTGTTTGGAATGCACAGATTAAAGGAGAACTTTTAATAAAAGCTTCACAGTTTTGACATCTGAATGAAGTTTGTTATGCCAATACTTATAGCAATGACTGAATTCAAACCCTGAGACTAACTTTTAGTTAATTGCACAGATATTAAGAGCGAAAACAGTAAGGCTGACTGCTCTTGCTATTTTGAGAATTCAAGATAAGTAATTACTAAGTCCTATTTCAGCAATGTTTGAAAACTATTTTCACGTTAAATGAAAATTCAATACCATACTGGATAGCAATATCATTCATAGTACAATAGAATGTAAAATTTCAGCAAAGTGTCCTGAACATCTCAAAACCTAATTTTAAACCCATGTTTTCAACTGCTGTGCATTTTAAAAAGCTTTGAGGAATACAGATATTCAAAAACATAGTTACCCTAGGCAATCATGGAAATTATGTTAGCATGGAAGCAGAATATTTCCATTCATCTCTTCCACTTTCATAGAACCACAGAAGGAGAAGCATGTTTCATTTTCACACTGAATGTACTGTCTACACCATGAGCTTCATTCATTAGTTTTCAGAAGAATATTCTCATGTCTGATAAATAGTATTTCTGGGCCAATTTTACAGCTGTGTGTCAGACAAATAATAAAAATGCATGTTCACACTGGATTATTATCCAATTTGATCACATATTCAAGACTTAAATGTTTATAAATAATGTGATTTTTTGCAATTACAAATGTTTTGTGGCTCCTGTATATTCAGCTTGTCAAATCTTTTCAAAGTTCAAATGTAATCCATCATTCTTTTTTTTTTTCTCTAAGTGCAGTCATCTGCAACATCCACAGGAGATCAGCTACTCCCTTTGTATGCCAGCTTATTTTAGACTGTTATTCTCTAGAGTGTTTTTTTTCCTTTTCATGTGTCACCATAAAATTTTGTTTCAAAAATATCAGAAATGTTACTATAATTTGGATAATAATTAGAAGAGTCCTCCTCATAACATTTATGTTATTACCTGAAATAGATGTTCTACAGCAAGAGATATCTGGTTTGTAAAATGTCTGTTATGGATCGTACACCAGCTTGCCCATCATTCAATGGCTTTAAGATGCTGCTGATGTGTGAAATTACACATACAAGTTTGCTAAGGATATCTGTCAACATCTAAAAAGCCTCAGATGTACCAGAAATTTAGGGATCAAACTGAGTAAAACATGCTGTTTATCCAAAGAGATTTTAAAAGAAAAATTTTGCTAACCCTGTTTACTTCTTTACACTCTGCTAAGATAATTCAGTATTTATTATCTTCATTTTATTTTTTCCCCGTAGAACTCAGCAGCATAAACCCTCCTTCCTGCAAAATCTCGGTCTTTACATTATGGATTCCATAGATTCATCTCTCTTGTCTGTGTCACATAATTAAGAAAAAAAGATATGTGACCCAGGAGAAAACCACTGTTCCCAGCTGTATTCAAGCAGTACCAAGTACTCTCCTCACACTGGAACAAACTCCATTTACTCTAGACATGTGACAAAAAGGTAGCAGAACCACTCCTCTGCTTCACTCCTGCAAAATAACTACCCCACTTTTGAAAATCCAGAAACAGATTCTGATTAAAGGACAATTATTAAAGAAACCAGAGTCTACAGCACATAATTCAGTAGCCACAACTTAACAAGAAGTCATGCACCAAGAGAACACAGTAACAGCCTATATATGACGCCACATTTAAAAGAATAACACATTTAGGAGAATTTAATGCAGAATGAGAGAATGAAAGATTGGTATCTTGCAGATGACATGGCAGGCTGGGAAAGTGAAAAGTTGAGATTTTGGAAAAAAGTATCTACAACCCCTGAAAAAAAAAGTCAATTTTATAAAGCTGAGATTGCTAAATTAATGTTTCTTTCAATCAACATGAATCACTGACTTCATACTGAAAAGTGCCACAACACAGTCAGCTATTAGCTCTCCATCTTCTTATATCCATCTATAAATATGACATACACTGACACAGCATACACATGAGCTTTGACACAACTTGCAGAGATATATTCTTGCTTCTAGAAAGGCCATTCATTTATTTGCACAGGAGACCCCCATTCCAGATTGACAAGTAAAATAGATGCTTTTCAAATCAGCCTAATGATTTGTTCAACCCTGAGAGGTAAAATTTTGTCCAGTGGTAAATAATACTTTATCAAGATGCCAAATTATTCTTTCTGTTTAGCAGGCAAATGGGAATTAGTTCAAAGTCATACTACTGTATAAATAATTTGGTACACATATTTAAGCTGTCCATGATGGGCTTCAGAGAAAGTAAGTACACACACACAAATATATAAAAAATTCAAAACCAACACTTATTTTTCTATTTTCTAGATCTTAAGACAAGTAGAAATTAAATTATTGCCTGAATACATCTACTGCCACAATTAAAGGGATGCAAATATCACCCTGTAAGGTTATAGATAACAAAAATACTATTTTTAGAAATGATTATAACAGCAAAAGGTAAAGTTACTTAATAAACTTTGAAATCATGGTACCAAGACTTTAGAATAAGAAAGTCATTATAGAAGTTATAGTCTTACAGGTATCTGGAAAAGAAAAATCTAGTTTAGGCCTCACTGTCAATGGACAGAGAATTTAGGGTAGCATCATAAAGCAAATAATCAGCCATTTCCTTCTGTTAATTCTATATTCCAACCTGCCTTATTGTGATCCTTCCAGAGGGAAATTCTAGGTTACAATACCAAGAGGGAAAGAACAGGTTAACAGCTAGCTTGCAGCACTATTGTGCTATCTCAGTCCAGCACAATAGATCCCAGTTTGGTTTACCACTATTTATCGACATTTATTCATAAACAATAGAATGGAAATATAAACATATATAATGCTGTATTACAATGAACTTGCAGTGAGAAAGAGACAAGTTTTGTTAATGTCATGTTTAAACATCAAGTTTCAATTATGACTTTTAATTTTTCCTTGAATCCTAACACAGATAGGGGAAATAAGACTTTATCAAAATATAAATAAAGAATCACCCATTAGTTTTGAAACACATTGAAAATGTGTTACCTCTCTGAAATGTCCTTACCAGTACTGAATCTGCTGGACTTAAAATGAAAACTTGCCGATAACTTTCGTTGGAGAAATTACACAGGTGAGAAAACATCTTAGAAAAAATCTTTAGAAAAAGGCAGAAGACCAAGTCAGCAGAAGCACTGCGCCAGATGCACAGAGTGAACACTTAATTTTCAGTGAAGTTCTCAAACATATAACTTAGATCTTAAAATACCCTGCTCAGATACCACTTTCTTGAGGCAGCCAGGATTCCCAGTACATTAACTGGAAGTAAAGCTTCACTCCTATTTTGCATAATTCTGGTACCTTTAACAGAGAAGACAGTAAGGTTCAAAATGTCTTTTGACTGAGGAAATAAGCACCTGTCTCATGGAAAGAGCCTTGATAACCAGGCTATAACTTAGTCTGGAATACGGCGCTCTCCTAGGAAAATTGTTTCTCAAAGTACAGAGTAATTATGGGCTAAATAAAGACAGAAATATCTCTATAAGCTGGTTACCAGAGCACTCAACATGGAGTGGAGAGACTTGAATTCAGTATTTCCAATGGCTATTATTTATTGTACATTCTGTCTCAAGAATTCCTTACTGACAGTTCCATAGTCAGCTACTTACTTTAACATATGCCTACAGTACTAGTCAGAGGTTCATTTTGGGGTGAAACTATGACAATTTCAATAAAAATTTGGATTCAGTCTTACCCAAGTATGATCTTGAATCATCTACATTCTTCTAAATCAGCCCATCTATTTTGCATTCCTGTCTCAGGGTGGAGGTGCATATTTATCTACAAGTACAGAAAGAGTCTAAAGACTCAGAGAAGTTCAGGTTCTCAAGACTGAGTAGAACTTGAGTTTTGAAAATCAGCAACCATGAGTAATTCCTCCCTGGTTTCAATAACAACACTTAGTGAGGAATGAGACAAGTTTACTTTTAGGTCGTGTCCAAAATAGCCTTGTCAGTAAGAACCTATTGACTTGAACAGGCTTTGGAAAGAAATGTAATACCAGAAAAAAACACACTCATGGGTCAACCTCAACTACTTGACTGGTTTGTTATGCAGTTATTTTATGGTCAAAGTGCTGAGATCTGGTGCTTATATAATGTTAATAAGCCAAAGTACACGATGTATAGTGAGTCAGAAAAGCAAATGTGTGCAATCTGCCATTCTCAAATGTTTAGGACTTGGCACTTACAAGAGACTGAGATGCTAATGGCTCAAATATTTGGCCATTTGTGGAGGTGGCAGGGTGCCTTGCTGGGACCAGGTTTTGCCCCAGAAGGGCAGGAGGGGAGGTCTTGAGCATGTAGTGGCGAAGCCTGTGGTCTGCATGAGACAGAGGGGTGAACACCAGGGGCTCTGGAGTTTGAGCCAGATAAGGGAGATGGCTGATAATAGCAGACCCTGTGAGGTGGGATAATGCTTTTTATGATGTCAGTCTCCTCCCTCCAGCCCACCCTGGGGGAAGTGTCCCACACCCATATGGGATATTCACATTCATTCTCAGGCTGTAGAATGTTCATCTCCTCTTACTGGGCATAGCTGGTTCAACTGCACTGACATGGAAGGGGGTTTCATGTCTTAGAAGGGCTCATAAACCATCAAAGATGCCCAAAGCACCCCCCAACTCATTTCTGGGGCCTTCCAGCAGGGGTCTGTGCATGATCCACAGTGCTGCAACAGACAACGTAAAACTTCCAGCCAGGGGAGGTAGTGGGGTGTTTCCCACCCAACCTCAGTGTATTTTAACCAATTGGACTTTGTGTTTCACAGCAATTCCTGACTGCAACCATGACTTTGACAAACAGACATCGAAACTGCAACAATCAAGTCTCATCAACAGGTGGCTATGTCTTTCTACTCCTATACTTTCTTTCTCTTTTTTTTCCCCATACATTTTCTGAAGTGTTGTTTTTATTCCTTTATATTGCTGCATTTCTGCAGATAATAACAACCAAAATGGCAACATACTTGCTTTCTGTTGCAACCAAACTAAATAAACCATATACTAACATAAAGCATAAATATATATATATGTTTATCCATAAACACCAATCATTCAGTATCATTTCACTCTAAGGGAAACCTAAGGGGTTAGTAGATCCCCCTGAGGAATCTATTACAAGAACCTGAGTTACCCTCACCGACAGGGGTAGGTTGAGACAGCATTCTGTTCATAAACCTCTCCAGTGTTTAAAAATTTATTAAATTAAATATAAGGAAACAAAAGGAAACCTGCTATGTCTTATTAATTAACAGGAAATGTCAACATTAAGTGTAGTAATTACTTGAAATGTTGTGATTGTTTATTTGCTTATTTGAAATTACTTTTAAGGAAATAGTAAGTGCAAGTGAAAGGAAGATTGCCTCCTGGGGATGTAGCTTACTTCAAATGCCAGTGACTTCATTCAAGATACAGAAGGACAGTGGTTTCATAAGAAAATGATAGGCATTTCTTTCTTCTATTTCTAACCAGCATTTGGAATAATGCAATGGAAAAGATATTAAAAATTGTATTTGAAAACTTCAAAAGAACAGAAGAATTGTACATGTAGCTTCTGAAGAGATTTACATTGGATGCTTCCATCTTTTTCAAGTCCCTTGAATACTTGAGACTCTCTCTAAAACAATTCTATCACTAGAATCATAGGCAGAGATCCTTCTCAGGGGCCATGCATTTGAAGTCCTAAAAAGAGATTTTTTGGAACTATATTCCCAAACCTGATTTCAATCATAGTAGTATTAGAATATGATTTCCACTATATTGGCTGACAATATTTAACATTTCTACTGCTAAAATAGTTCAATATAGACAGCAATGAAAGCATTAACATATAATCTTGTATATCTCTGAATAGTTGAGCACAGGGAGTAGCATAGAGCATACAGATGAGAATGACATGAAACAGACTGTGAGCTTGAGCTGTCATTAGGTATTATCAAATCACCTTCTAACCCTATCACTGAGAAACTCAGCTCCTTTGGGCTTCCATTTTATGGGTACTAATTGATTTGCAGTGTTACCAAGTGATTTTGGGAATGTAATGTAAAAACATTAGAAAGTACACATATCAAAAAAAAAAAAAAAAAAAAGGCTAGCAAGAAAAAGAAAAGTATACAAAAGTTTTGGTCCTGCACAAAGAACTGTAATTCTAATGAGGTTTTTGCACCATTTATAGGAACCTCAGAAAAATTAAGCACAGCAGGGATCTGTGCTGTCATTAGTTACAAGACTAGAATACTATACAGTAGCAGTAATTCCCTGCTCTTTGAAGTGACCACATTGCTACAGAAAAATACCATCTGGAAGTTTCCCCTGTTTCTCCATAAATGACATTTATATGCTGGAGCTGCTCTAATAACCTATTCTCAAAAGGTGAAAACACTAAGCAGATGTGGGTCAAATTGAATTGTTTATATGGCATAGACTTCAGACAAGCAAATTAGACTTTTATTTTCCCCTACTAATACTACTACTATACTGTGAAGTAAAAAAGCACAGTAAAAAAAAATAAAATAAAAAAATAATCACAAACATACAAAGCTAAGACTCCACCATGAACCAGAACATATAAGCTGGATATCTAGAAAAAGGTACTAGATTATGTTCTTGGAATCATAACTTGGAGATCTCAAAACATCAGATATTGCTTAGAGAATCTTCTGACCCACGAGATACATGCCACTGAACAAGATGAAGCTTTTACAAAGGAGTTAAAAAGGAAAATGTAAATTTTAGATTCCTCATCTGGATATGCATTTTATAATGCCAAAAACTGAGATTCACATTTGTAAGCCATACATCTGTTCCCATTACCAACAACTGCAGAACTGGTAACGGTTATATTTCTATTTTTAAAAAGCAGCGTTCTGTAGATTCACACCAACATCACTAGTTATGTTAAATTTACCTAGAAAAAATCAGAGCAGGGATAAGTACTTAGCTGACAGCAAGAAGACCCAAGTTTTGGTCATCAGTGTGACAATCAGGTGGTGTTAGGCAAGGTCACATGTATTCCTTTTTACTGTCTTCAAGTATTAAAACTATCCTATGGTTATTTCTCTGAATATAGAAATATTTGAATTGAAGTCAAATATATGAAAGAACCTCAAAATACACTATGCCATAAAGTTAAAAATTATTAAAAATTGTTTCAAATATCACAAATGCCATAAAGTAAACTTAAGACATTGCAGATGTTGGGGTTTATTTCTGCACAATTAAACCACTTACAAATATATTTTTACCTATAAACATAACAAGACCTTTGAATATCATCCAAACTAAGTGATGAATCAGTGAGGTTTTCAACTGCTGCAGTGCCCACTTAGGCTAAATAAATTCTCTTTTTCTACCCCCTCAGAATCTTGTGAGGTTTTTTTCTCCTGACTTACAGAGTTCCTCCATTTGTCTTAGATGCTGTAAGACATTATAGCTAAAGTTTCAGAAAGGGGAATTCTCACCAGATAACAGGCAACTGATGCTGCTAAAAGTGGCACTCATTCCCCCAACCCACTCTCTATTAAATTGGCTCAGCAGCCTCATGAAATTTCACCTTAAAAGGACAATTAATCCTTTGACCCAATAAAGCTGAGCCCTTAATCCATACCGTATCACTTCAGGAACTCAATTACATTGAACTGTTCAGTGAACTGTGATCCTAGTCTTTCTTCATTATAACTCCTTTTCAGTTAATTTATAGTGAAATATTTGGACAGATTGTTACAATTATCTACCTTCTCCTATCAGGAGCTTTTCCTCCTTCTCTATGAATGATTCCTTATAGTCATAGTTTTTTACACAGCAAATTTTACCTGTATGCTAGCAAAAGTAGTCTTTCAACTTTATTTTTTTTTAATATTCTGCCTATAATTTTAATTAAATTACTTGTTTTTATTTTTACCCTGGTTTTACTTTCAATGCTGAGAATTAGTTCTTGTGTTAGTAAACTATGTAAACTCAAGCTAAGTTTTAAGCCTCTGCACTCACAGATTATATATAACAAAGTAACATTCTTTACAGGCACATCTCTGAGCTATTCTTGAATACTGAAGAAAAAGTAACTTAGTTGTCCAGACTTGTATTGTTCTAGGGAGAACTGCTGCTAAATCTTTTGATATGGGATAAGCCAGACCTGTTTTGTGAATAACTACTGCCATCTACTTATCTTTCCTAATGTCACTTTGATGCTTTTCATGTTATTGAGATCACACTAAGCTGCACTGTGCTGAAGACATTGATGGGGAATTTTTTTTTTTTCATATATGATCTTGGCATAAAATGTTTATAATAGGTAAATCTGTATTAATCCTTTCTGTGGATAATAAGGCAGAGTGAGCAGTTCTAATAAACTGTGCCACAGCAGCAGTGCATTTATACTATTAAGCATCTTGCTTCAGTGATTCTTGTCCAGCCAGGTCTGTGTTCCTCACTTGAATAAATAACTAAGGGAAAGACAAAAGACAGAAATGTAGAATAATGGATAATTTTCTTGGTGGAGAGAAGTAACCTTTGGAAAATTGAGAGGGTCTATGTGGTTGAGCATACTTATTAATGAATAATCATTAATTGAATCACTAGAAATGAGAGTGAATAGAATGTTCAAAAAGCAGCCAATGACACAAAGTTGGTCAAGACAAAGTATATTGATTTTTTAACAAGAAAACAAATTAAATTTTTTAATAGATTTTAAATCATTTTAAAGGTTATTGATGAGAGAATTTTCTGTTCTCAAACCCAAAATCTAGTCACTTCCAATAATACACATTACAACCAGAACCTTACATTTCTGAATTTAGACTCAAGCTATCATTTCATTTTTGCATTCCAAACTTTACCTTTTAGGATGCAGTGGGGTGGCCCTGTATAATAGGGAGTGCTGTAATTGTCTAGAGCTAATGATGGTGATGACAGGGTTGAGTATTTATAGACCAACAAGGCAGACATCCTGGTGGGAGTCTGTTATAGACAATTTATGACCTTTGAAAAAAAGGGCAGGCATCTTAGGAGGACTACAAGTATCTTGTGAGGTTATGCAGGCAGAAACTTAGAAGGGGCAAACCCCCAACAAGGACTTAATCTGGTTACTGCCCTAAAATACAAAAAGAATATTTCTATAAATACATTAGCAACAAAAGGAGGACTAAGGAGAATCTCCATCCTTTATTGGATACAGGGGGGAATACAGTGATATAGATAAGGTACTTAATGTCTTCTTTACCTCAGTTTTAATACCAATAATACCAATTGCTCTCTAGGTACCCCTTTTTAGCAAAGCAAAATGGTGATTAAATCACATAACCAAGGCAAACCACTCATGAAGTTTTGGAATGGAAGAAAGAGGCTATCATTTTCAGTCTATGTGAGTCACATTGCCTGAGTCAAAATGATGAATTGTAGGAATGCTGAAACTATGAGAATACAGTGTTTGGGAGAAAACTCTTTCCCTAGCTGTATATATTTTATTAATTCTCTTCTTTACTCCATTTGCTCTGCTGTCTCATGTCTGAGCTGTATCAAGGCAGCAGGGAATCAGTCACAGGTGAGGTCATGAGGAGCAGGCACAAAAAGAAGCACAGGGGAATGAGCTTTAGATAAACCACACAACCTAGAACTAGTAAGAATGCTCACTAGCTCTGCTCTGTTTACTAAAAAGGTGTTCTAGAAACACTCCTTCCCAAAGCAGCAGTTACAGATTATGACCTAGACATGCATATTACTCTGCTTGCAGTGACATTTATTTCCATATGCTGTTTTATTATTCACTGTTTCAACTGTGTTATCATAAGTTGTTTGTGGACTATTAAGCAGGACAAAACTGGGTATGAGAAGCACTATTACCTAGCTTAGCTGGGTTTATGAGGAGGCAACAATGTGATTTGGAGCTTATATCCACATTCAGATCCTAGTGTGCTGTTCTAAATTCTCACAGAAAAACAGTCATAGAAAATCTCTTTATAGGTTTCAGAAGCAGGAGAGAAGTCAATAACTAGGAAATTACATCTGGAGTGGCACATTCTCAAGACCTGTACAGATTCTGAAATGCATTCTAAAATCAAATGATGCTGCCTTCCTGTGCAATCTGTGAATAATTTGTGACACACATTGAACCTATTTATACACAAAGACCTTGTGGAGGAGAGAGGATTGTTTGTACAGAAGTACCTCAATATATGTATTAGTGAAAACATACAGTATGCAATAGCAACAAAACTGGTAGGTACCTCTAAATAAAATAGTAGATTTACTGTCTAATAAATTTGATTTTGAAGGCTATTCTAAGACATTAGAATAATAGAAAATAGAAAAATAGAATCATTTTACTCTATTATTATTTTGAATTACAGTGTATATATTGTCAGAAATGGGCATTTCAAAAGTACACTTGCAATTGTTTAAGATTATCTTTCATAAAACTCACTTGGAAAAACCTTAACACTTTTGGTGGTGGTGGTAGTATAACAGCTCTGAGATAAATCCTGTTTTCTGAACCACTCTCTCTTTTATTCCTTTTGTTAATATTGCTTCTTTGTTTTCTCTTGGCTTATATTGAAGTGCTCACTGATGAAATATATTAACTTTATTTAGAGGTCTCACAGTTAATTTATCAAATAAAATGATCCGGGAATCATAGCTGATAGGAATTAAAGCATTTTTTTTGTCCTTAACTGTGCCTGAAGACAGAAATCAACTTGACAGATCTACAAGCAATCACTTCTTGAAGGCTTCCAAAGTGGAAAATCCAAACATTATAGGCAATTTATTTCAGTTCTTTATTATCTTCACCCTTAGCAAGTTTCCAATTATATGTAGTAGAAAACTTCCTTGCTGAAATCTGAACTGTATAACTCTTGCCTGATCTTACCTCACTGTGATGAACAGTTCCCTTCAATTTTCCTGCTGCTTTTTATGTATTAGAAAACAATACTGTTCTCTGAAAGTCATTTTTATCTTCTCTTCATGTTAGATAAGCCCAGTTGACTTAGTCCTTCCTTCTAGGAAGAACTCTAATATTTTTCCTCATGTTTCACTGAAATGTTTTCCCTTTTTAAGGTGTAGTTTATTGCTGTAGTATATTCTGTTTCTCTGGCCAGGTTGGACAGAGGTTATGTCTCATCACATGAAATTCACCTGATCTCTAGTCTTGTGGAATTGATTCTAAAATGCTGTGCATACAATGGGTCTACCCATGCTCAGAGTAATCCTACACATTCTCAGTGACTGAATGGCATTGGTAAAACTATAAAGATCCTTTCTCTTACATCAAAACTGAGATATCACATGGTTCAGTAAGAAATTCCAATTACAGTGGTTTACATATCAATATATTGATGATTGTCACCTTGATCTGCAATTTATGGGTACAGTTCTGATTTTCATAGCAATTAGAAGTGAAAATACTAGCAGTCTGACATCTATATTTAAGGAGCTACAAATAATTCTATTAAATATATACAAAACATAAATAGAAGGGAATATTCAGCTCTGCATGCTGATAGGCTCCTCTTCTGTTACTATGGAAACCACAGTGGTCCTCAAAATAGGCAAGGTACTTCACCCTCCAGTCAGATAACATTTAAAATTTTGTTTGGTTTTTACTAGCTGCATAATGGAAACTCAACCCTCAAACAAAATTAAGTTTATATGTGCTCTAAAGTATATGAAATACAGAATAAATTTGCACACATAACAATGATGATTTCTAAGAAGGGAAAAAAGAAGTGGTATCTGAATGGTAAGGCTTTTTAAATTTAACTTTTCAGTTTAAATTAGTTGGAGAAAAGAGATTTTATTTCACCACTAACTCATCATTTTGGAATTTCTCCCTGATATATTTTTCAAGTTTGTATCAATCTATTTGTTTTAGAGCAGGAACTTTTTAGACTTAATCTTTAAAATAACACAACCCTAAGAGATCACAATGAATTGGGGGCAAGACCTTGTAGAAATACCTGGTTGGTATTCCAAAGCTGAAATGCAAGCGTTCTCTGGACAGATCAAACTTCAAATTTCCTTCCACCATGGTAGAGAATTCAGATTCAATGTCAATTGATATAATTCTAAACCATATATTCAACTTATCCAAAATACTTACCAGATGATACATAAACTCCTTTAAAAACTCCTTGAAAATATTGCCTCCAATTAGAACCATAATTAATGAACTACACATTTATTCAATTTTAAGGGATTAAAAACATAATTATTTTGGTTCTTGACTGCTAACAGAAAAGCAATTTATGATATTTCCTTTCAAAATTAATAGTTAGTTTTTCCTGAACAAGGATATTTTACATCCTGAGAAAGATGGATACTTGATGTATTCTGGTTAATTATTTTTGTAAAAAGAAAGGTGAAGAATATGCTAATAAAGTTAGTATGATTGATTCTCAGATATATGAAATAAAAATAAAGATTGATGTTTACATAGAATTACCAACATAAATAAATCAAATATAACCCCAATAATTGATAAAATATTTAAGAGGCCCACATTAATTCAGGCCTTCTAAGCATTTCCTTTCCAAGATAACAGCAAGAGCTAATTAAAATGCTTTGGGTTTCTTTTCCTTTTTTATTTTTTCTTTTGTACCAGTCCTGCAAGCAGAGCATGTGCACCACTCTTATACAGCACATCTCTTTCAAATTTTACAAATACTCAGCAGCAAATAAAGATCACAAAAACTATATTCTCATTGCTTTTTCCTCTTTTTTACAGGCAAATTAGAAGCCAGAAACAGGTTTTGTAATGCCTTCTAAAGGGCTCTGATATTATCTGCTCCAAATCCTGTTTCTCAGTGGCAAAAGTGTCTTTGACTTCAGTAAGGGCAGCATTAGGTCAATCTTGAGCTCTTGGGCAAATTTCATTCTGTCATACCAAGCAAACTGGATGTAAGCAGCAGGCAGATAGAATGCCCCTGAATTTTATATAGGAAAAGGGCCTGAGTTTTTCCTCTGTATGGGATGAGCTCAATGCCTTAAACAGGCACCATATTCATTAGTACCTTTTACAAATAGAAAGAAATAAAAGAAAAAAATTCATTTAAAAAGGTCATACAGGGACTTTTGTCCAAGGTTGGAAATTTGGATATTTGCAGTTTTATGTTTAATCCATTCAGGATGAAATAAAATTGGTAGTTGTTCAAAATTCAGTCAAAAATATAGTCTAATTTATTGAGGCTATCCAAATCTGTCTCAAACCCATCTTGATACTGTAAGCTCAGATATCTGGTCTCACAATACACTTGCTACATAGTCATATCCTAAAATACAAATCTTACTCTGGACTACACAACCTTTTGATTTATTTTAGACACAGAGGAGAGAATTTTGTTTGGCTTGGACTGTTCATGCTGTCGTTTAGCCACTGGCCTGAGACTTTGTCTTTAGAGCCAACTTCAATCTACAAAGCCTTACTGTCAGAGTAGGCTGATCATTGGGTGAAGTTGATTGAAATTCCACACAGACACCAGCAGTGAGAGACAGCAAGTGGAGGAAAAAAGCTGATCAGTAAGAAATATTGAAACATTTCAAGGAGAACTGTTTTTCTAGAAATGACACCACAGATGTGAGCACACTGCAAAAAGACAAGGCTTTTAATTGATAAAGATGGTTTTGCCTTTCAGAGAGATGCTGCTTTGTTCAATATATAATTTCATGCCCTAGGAAAAATCAGAGTGAAAGAAATTGCCAAAGATACTAATTAAATATTGTCAAGCCTAAGATAGATTTTTTTTTTTAAAGCTATCTCAGGACACAGCTAGCAAAATGCAGACAAAAACCAAGAGATCAGAATTTGCTTAGCTGAAAAATGTCAGACATCAAAATAATACAATAAGAATCAGAAAAAAACCAACCAACCAAACAAATAAAACAATAAAAATCAGCCAGATGTAGAACTTAAGAGAACTGATATTTACACTTACCTTCTGTCACACATTTAATACTCAACATTTTAAAGTACATTTATAATAGCAAAAATACATTTATATGTGCTTATTATGGTGCTTAAGAAATCCTTTGGATTGTTGAAATTATTTAGTCCTCAACCCTAGCATTTATAAGTAACCTATGTATGCTTACAATTTATAAAGTATGTTCCAGTGTGCTTTTTTCCTTAAAGTAACGTTCAATTGAGCAGGAAGGAAATAAACATTATGTAAACCAGCTAATATAACAGCTAAAGATTATAACTTATGGGCAAGAAAAGGGATTTTTTTGATAAATTTTTGAAAGGGAGTAGAAGTAGCAGGATTATATGAGCCTTCAAATTCCAGTTGCTATAGCAACTGGTGGTATTTTTAGCCATCATAACAACTTTAGCAATTGTAGAGAATATCAGTGCTGCTCTCTCTAAATATCAGTGCTGATCTTCCTTTCCCTGTTTTTCCAAATAGAAGCCCGTATGTTGCTGCAGCACAGAAAATTCTAAATAGTGTTTTGCACATACAAAATAACTTGCATGATATTTTGACAGCTTTGCCTCACCTTGCATGGAAAAAATAAAAAAACAGAGGCCAGAATTATTTGGCCTTTTAATACAATTATAGAAAATTTAGGAATTAGTATTTAAACTGTATGGAATTCGCTCATTTTTGAAACAGGCATTTAATTTTTTTCTCATTCTGTAGGTATTGGTAGCCACAATTTTTCCAATTCTATGTCCTTTTAAGACATATGTCTCATTCCCTATAGTTTCCTCCCTATTATAAAGCTCACAATAATTTTCTAATTACAAATTTCTTTTACACAAAGAAGTCACTTAGAGGAAGGCAATTCAACCATAAACCAAAATTCCCCAATTATTTTCTTGCTATAGGTTGCACATGGGACACTCTTCATTCTTAAGGGAAAAACCTTACAGAAGACAAGATGATTTTTAGATTTGTTTCCACTTCCTTCATATTTCTAGTCTTTTCCAGGCTGAAATCCTTATTCCAAACACCTGCAGAGGAGAGCAAAACAGCTGTTCATAGCAGTCTATTACTTCCATATATATAAGATGTATGTTAAGTTATGGCTTTTGATGAAGGGTACAATTTATTTGTCCTTAACCAGATGCACACAGCCATGTCAGTGCAAGAGTAGAACTCAACCAGTCTTGGTGCCAGCAATAAAAACCCCAGAAATGCACCATAATAATGTAGAAGGTACAATTTCTTTCTTCCATGAAGACCAACTAACACCCAAGGCAATCACCACAAACAGAGTATGATTACACACCACCTAAGCCTTAACCACAGTTTAAAGCAAAAGGAAACAAAAGCTGGGGTGCTGCTTTACTGGTTGCTTTTTCCTTTAAACATAAACAGACACTTAACCAAAATAACATCCTCTGAAACACAGCTGGCCTGCCCCAGCTGAATTTCAATACAAAGGACAGAGCTGAAGGGTACCCAGGACATGCAGGAGCTTTCTGTAAGAACACTTGTAGCAGTGGAAATAACAAGAACCAATAGGTGTGTCTTGCCTAGCTTTATGCTGGCCCGTAATACTTCTGCAGATGATGCTACAGAAAGCAAAGATGCATTACAAGACTTCCATATATTTACTATGATCACAGAAAATTACAAGGTGAAACTGTGTAGGAAACACGATTTCTTTTCAGTATGTATTATGTGTTTTAATATCTAAAATGGTATTGACCTAAAAACCAATCTATAATTAACATCCTATTTTAAAAACAGCCATAGATATTTATCTTCTGAAATAATCTGAGAATAAATCATAGAGGCTTTTGTCCTCAATTAAAATGAACAATTAAATATCTCAGGATGTCTATTAATAAAATTCCAGGACAAACCAAAGGCAACAAAGGGTGACTACACATGCCATCCATGTGCCTCCACAGTTCTCAATTATTTTTTTTTAAGCCTTCTCAATAAGCAAAGCCCAGTCCAATTATGCAGACAATGCATAACCCAGATTGAAATTATGCATTAACCTGCTGTTGCATGTGGTCATGTTACCCTAAGAGACACTGTGAATAAATGTTTAGAGTCTTTAGTGTCTAGCAGTTTATTTTTATATGGGTGCGTGGACTGCAACCCAGCCTGCAGCCAGCAACTTCTTGCAATATCTGCTCAGCAGCTAAAATGAATTCTCATCAGCCACAACCAGTAACCCATTCTGCTTAAACTGCCTTGGTGTCACGGTGCTGCCAAGCACAGCAATCTGCTTTGTCACAGAAACCCAGGAGTAAAACCCCACTGAAGGCAGTCATATCATCCATATGTGCAAGATCCACCCTTTGACTGGATCCAATCCCTTGGTTGGTCAAACCCTTTGCTGCAGGAGGTCACCAGGCTCGACACCTTTCAGCTTTAAACAAAAGCTGCACTTTGCCTTTCAAATGTATGGCAAATGTAGGTCTGCTATTACTTCTTGCTAACACAAAATTGTGTTTCCTGACTTTTCACATAGATTAGACTGAACTTTTAAAAAGATACTTTTGACACAAGAAAGCAGGGCAAAAAGAGGCTATGGAGAAATATATTCAAAGACCTAGTTAGTCAAACTAATCTGTGAAGCTCAGTGAACATCATACAATAATTATTTACTGAACTTAAAGTGAATTCACTTTGTCCCTGGATGAATCTCCTCTGATTAATTTTTTTAAACAAAATGCTCAGCAAGTTTTACCTTTAGGAAACAAAATCTAAATTTTGAAGAACAGCTTAGGGTTTTTTTGTTCTGCCTCCTGCACTGAGCACACTCCATCTCCTATACAATAAGTACTGCTTCTTGGATGAATTCTCACATTTGGAAGCAAACTGCAGCCCAGATGGATCTATCTACATGAATAAGGCAGGTTTGGCAGGAATATACTTGCACACAGTGAGAAATTAGTGAGGGAAGACACCACATCATTAAATATGGTTCAATAAGGCAAAAAATAATCTGACCTCAGATTTTATAATAAGACATCTATACATGCAAATATACTTATTTTCAGCAAAATTATTTAAAAATGCATCTGTTCACAAATTAAACCAGTCTAATTTTAGCTGTTTTGTTGTCAGAAAACAAGGAACAGTGCAAAACAGTACAAAAATGTATAATTCTTTGTTCCTGGGGTATGGGGAGGTTGCTGAATTTCTTTTGTTAATGTCTAGTCCTTTTTGAAGTCATAGGGTTACTAGAGAGCAGAAGAATCATATGATTCAGGCAAGAAGTCAGAACTACCAAGCATAATAAGGACAGCAAATAGTCAATATTTAATTTGCACAGGAAGCTATTTGCAGTCACATTTATGTGAAGAAAGAATTTTTTTCCCAAAAATATGTACTCAGTAGATTTTAACTATAAGGGCATCTGAGAAAGTAATAATTCACATTTTTAAAGAAAAAATATTTCTCAACCTCAAATATATCAAATTTTCTATTTGTCAATAGATCTACCCAAATTGTTTTGTTTTGTTTGTGGCTTTCCTCTTTTTTAAATAGAACAACTGCTTTCACAGACCAGAAGCCTTATTTTCCAGAGCTAGTTTGTGTCCTTCAAAAATGCAACTTCAAAATTTAACTCAAAGGCCAGTATCAATGGTTTTGTGACAGAGGACAAATAGCATTTCATGTCAATACCACCTAAAAAAATAGGTGCTTTTTAAAATTCTTAAGTCGGGTCCTGGGTTCTAGCTTCACTTACTACTTCTATTTCTCGGGTTTTTCCTTTTCCATATGTTTGGAAACTGTATTTATACAATACATCTATAGCTTTAAGCTTGCTAAATGGATGCCAATAGCAAAGAATCAAAGATGAAACACTACAGTGGTTTGCATGTGCTGTTAGTTTGTATGAAGACACAATAAAATTGTCCCTAGCAAGTCTGCCAATGAGTTGTGAGATCTGGTGCTCCCAAGTCAGAAGTATCTCCATTCTTTTCCAGAGGGTATTGATATACTTATCTAGGAGAAATATAAGCCATCCCAGGCAAACATAAAATGCATCTCTTCAAGGAAACATAACATCACAGTAGAAGACAATCTACTTTTATGTCTTATCTTTTTAGCTCAGTCATATTTAAAGATCTCTTCAAGACAGATTAGAAAAACAGATACAGCAGAAAGGATTTTAAACCCAAGACAACAATCATTAGCATTACAAAGAAGAAAAATCTATGAATGTAAATGCTTCAAAACAAAACTTTATGAAGAAACAAAACCCCTAACTTCCATAAATGCCTTTTATTTTTTTTAAGAGAATAAATAAAAGTTCTATCTGTTATGGAAAAAAAATATTCTCAGCTGATTGCCAAACTGACATTTATCAGAGCAGCATGAATCAAAGCAGCTTGTTTTGTCTTGCTTTCACTGAATTTTGGTTAAGAGTTTATTTTTTCCATAGTTGTCATGGAAATATATATAGACCAAATTAAAGCAGATAAAGCATTGCTGACAAAAAAAATTAAGTTGTTCCTACTCAGGCTGTGCTGATTAATGCTTTCTGAGCTACTTAGGAAACTGCTGTATTCCTATATCATTTGATACTAATTTGAAAGTACCTTTTATGACACTAAAGCTTTATACAGTCAATAGTCCAGCTACTATGGAAATGTTTATTAGCTTTCCCAGAATTCAACAAGGCATTTGACATTTTAGCATTTTTCAACATCTACAATGACAGTGAAAGAGAAAAAAGAGAGGAGGGACTAAGAAAGTAACTAAGAAAGACTAGGAGTAAGAAGGAAACACAAGCTCACTGCTTCTATTTATAGATTTTAGCACCTTTGTATTTTAATAATATTCCTTTCTCTCCTACACCAATGTCTACAGAAGAATCACAGTAAAAGCTTGAACTCACCCCATCTTTGGCAGTTCTAGGTGTATTTTAGTAGCCTCCAATGATGGGATTACCTAACACCTTTCATGTGGTGAACTGGATGCTGGTAATTGAGGGAATATTCTGGAAAATGTCACAGCTTGAAGCAGCTGCAGCCTGACAAAAGGTAAAGGTGGCACAAGGATGTCATGACACGGGCTACATGATGTGGGATAAAAAAGAACTCAGTTGCTTCTAGATAAGAGCTGTCCCAGCTGAATGGCAACTTCAGGCTCTAAATTCCAGCATATGGCATGTGATGCTCGTGAGGTGGATATTGTGATGGGAGATACGTCCTGAAGGGCACTGCCCAAGGACCTGCAGAAGCAGATGGAAACAAGGCAACCCTTGCTTGGGTTTGTACTTAAGATCAGCACAGTCAGTAGGGCCAGCTCTCTTATTCAAATTCAGCACAGGAGCTTGAAGATGGGATGGATGGTTGGTATTTTGAACGGCTCATTAGGCAGATGAGCTGTATAACTTTCTGCACTGCTAATGTGGCATTTCACTGGTCAGCAGGCCCTGATTAGTAAGCAGCACCCTAACAAGTTCCACTCCACCAGAGCACCTGAGCCCTTGAAAACAGACAGGGAAGCAACTGCAGTTGAAAATGTCAGACTCCAGAATTAAAGCAAACGCAATATTAATCAAACACTAAATATTAACATTCTAACTAAATGTAGGGGTAGGAATAACTATGTTCTTTTCAAGTTATTCACAACATTTGTATTGATTGCAGTATAATTTTAATATGCATAAAACTACATCAAGTGTACTTTATTTTAAACCACCCATTATAGCAGTAAAAAACAACCTATTCTCAGTATAAAAATCCTCTTTTATTACTGAATATGCACACATAAAAACAGTTAGGAATTTGTTAAAATTATAATCTATTAAATCATATGTAACATTTAAAACTCACTAAGTCACCTTCGGATCAAGGTGATTTACAACACAAGTTTTCTTATTGTTTTAGAGTGAAAGAGTTTCTGGAATTGAAACATGCAAGCCATGTCTGAAGGATTATTATTAACTTTCTATTCTTTTATCAAATAAAGAAAAAAACCCAGCACCCTGATGGTTACTGAAGACTGTAGATACAAGGTTCTCTCCAGGTGGGTATTATCATGTAGGGAAATGAGTAGATAATGATGGAATTGGTAAGAGTCATAATTACAGGATGCTAATAGTTGGCATTTTAATTATTTGTATTTAATTGAGAAGACAGTTGGAATTTGGGGTTGCGTAAGTACATCAGTGGCATAGATACTTCTAATTATACACTCATCATGCATCTTTCCATCATTGTGCTCACAGATACTATCAAAGTATTTCAGAGTGCAAGGAGGATACAGCTGGAGATACCTGCAACTTACCACTAACAAGATGTTGTTGTCACTGATTCAAAGTTTGGTTTATGCTCTTAACACTGGTTTTAGGACTCATAGAATCAGTTCACTTGGAAAAGACCTCTGAGATCGTCGAGTCCAGCCTATGCCTGTCCACTACCATGTCAACAAGACCATGGCACTGAGTGCCACAGCCAGTGTTTTGTCAAACATTTCCAGGAACTGTGAATCCACTGTCTCCCAGGGCAGCCAATATCTGCAGCAATTTCATGAAGAAATTCTTCCTGATGTGCAATCTAAACCACCCTTGGTACGGCTTTAGATTATGTCCTTTTGTCTTGTAGCTGGTTGCCTGGGAAAGAGGCTGCCCCTCACCTGGCTACAGCCTCCCTTCAGGCAGTTGTTGAGAGTGATGAGGTCACCCCTTTTCTCCAGGCTAAACTACCCCAGATCCCCCAGCTGCTCCTCCTTGTGCTCCAGACCCTTCACCAGCTCCATTGCCCTTCTCTGGGGCAGCACCCAGAGAAGCTTCTCACTCCCACACCTCCTGGTTCCTTCCTGTATTGAGGGGCCCACAACTGGATTTGAGGTGCAGCCTCACCAGTGCTGAGTACAGGGGGATGATCACTGCCCTGCTCCTGCTGGCCACACCATTGCTGATACAGGCCAGGCTGTCTCTGGCCGTCTTGGCCACCTGGGCACTTCTGGATCATGTTCAGCTGCTGTTGACCAGCACCCCCAGATCCTTTTTCACTGGGCAGCTTTCCAGGCACCCTTCCTCCTACCTGCAGTGCTGTATGCGGTTGTTGTGAAGAGAATAAAAATTAAATACAAAATGCATATGTCAGGTAAAAAATTTTGATGAATTTGAACTGACCATAAGAAAGGATTTTTGGAACTCCAACAGTGAAAAAGACCTAACTTTGTTCTATAGCACATCTACATTAAAATACAAGCCTATTGACTATAGATTAGTCAATTCTAGTTTCAATTTAATTGCCAAATGGAAAAAGTGTGACCATTTTTAATTGTACAACCTGATACTCCTCTTCAAAGAAAAAGCTTTCTCTTAAATATTTAAAGCTCAATATCAAATGTTATTTTTGTATACTAACTAAAAATAAAAGACAAGGCTGCTCTGCCATGAGAAATGCCAAAAGACCCATTCATGTTACTCTTGCTTGCTTTTCAAATAGTGATTCAAAAATATAGCTAACTAATCATTTCAACTTCTTTTTAAGTTTGTTTAATGACAACATTTTAAGTTCTGCAATGTATTTAAAATACTACACTGAATTTTGAAAGAGGCTTTTTTTTTTTTTTTCTCCTGTAGTCTACACAAGCCAGAGTACAAATTTGCAGTTGGCTTTTAAGTTCCTTCAAATCACTTTAGAACACATTCTGACAGATTTCTGTGCCAGATGGATGTGGATCAAGAATGTATAAACATATGGTGGGAATGGTAACCAATATGCTCATAGAAGTGTATAATGATTCATTTTAAAATATATGTCCCAGGGTTATTAATAGTCTCTCTTTGTAAGTTTCATATTTTTGAAAGGTTGAGATTTAGAATAGCATAGTTTATACAGGTTTTCTCCACTGAAGTCCCAGCCCAGCAGAGCCTACCTGATAAGTCCCAGAATGATTGCAATGCTTAGTTACAGGCTTTTAGGCAGTAAAAGGCAATGAAATCATCTCGCATCAACACATGTTCTGTCATCCTCAAGCAACTGACATGCTTTATTTCATCCACCCTGTTTCCCTGTCAACCAGTGACGTCAATAAACAACTAGAAATAAAGGTCTTTGGTTTGCTTTAATTTACATGTGTGCAAATAATGACATATTTAATGTGAGTAAATAAATACACTGGCTAGACTAACAGTAAATGAAACCAGGAGACTATGCCCTCATACTGCTCTTGGAATCCTTCAAATACAGTATTAGACAGTGAGGTAAAGATCTTTCACCCAGCACTCATGAAACCCTCTTTAGTGATTTTCCCTCTGTAGTTATAAGTACACATACTGGTTTTACAACCAGTTACTTCTGGAATAAAAGAACAACAACCCCCAAAACAAACCCCAACAAAACAACAAGCAGCAAACAGGATAAGAGAGAAATTGGTGTCAGTATGTTTTGGAAGCCAGTTTTACACCCTCCATCTCCCTGGCTTCATGATGACTCATCAAACAGCAAGTGCCAGATTTTTAAAAGGCATTTAGTACCTACGGATAATAATGTCATTAAGGACAAGGCATCACAAAACCATTCTGCTCAAGTGCACTAGTACATTATAAACTTGGCTTCTTAAACCTTATGCTACTTAAGGCCAGATGATCCAAATTAGGTCTTTGAGATGTAGCCATGCACTACACTTAATATTTATCTTTCAACATCCTCTGACATTGTAATGACTAATTGTTTTGAAGTAAATAACTACATTTATTTCTCAGAAATCCCGATTTAAAACCGAATAATCGATATGGCAACACATCTTGACATTTCTTTTTGTCACTTCACTCCCTATTCAGAGGCTCAACAAACCAACTCTATCCTGTCACTATCTAATTTATCTTCATCTGAGAATGGGAAAAGTCCATTCATCCTCCTTGTATAAATTTTTTCTCCAAAGTCTTCCTCTATTTGTCCATCCAAGCATTAGGAATTTTTTCTTTCTTTATTTTACTTTGCAAACAGCCTACTTTTTAGATTTAGTACTTGCAAGCTAGTCCTAGGAAAATGAACCATTTTAATTTGAGAGAATGGTCAAAATAAAAGCTATTTTCATTTTTCCATTTCTCCATTGTCCATTATTGGGCTCCTACTAGTGAATGTCTAACTGCCATTGTTTGGTACCAAGCAGATAAAACTGAGGATATATGACAAAAATTCAAAACAACACAGCTAAGTTGTATCTCTGGAGTTTCAGCAGTGCTTTGGCATCCAAACACCCACATTTTCAACTTTAATGGCTCTACTGCTGTGGCTACTCATTCCCTAAGTGTTGGAGAGCTACAAATGCTGACAGGCTCACACATTACTCTCTGCTGCTGAGTATTTGCAGATGGATATCTGATTAGCATATCCAAGCCCTCTTTAGCCTAAAGAGTTGAGTGCTAGCAGCTCTGAAGCAGGGTAAGCATTTTAGGCATCCAGGGAGATGAATGAGCTTTTGAAGAACAGGTAGTTATTCATGCTGCTGTAGTTTCACAAAATTTGAACAAAGCAATCAACACCTTCTAGATATTACACTGATTAACTCAGTACCTCAATATCTGCAACTGGAATTAGAAGGTTCCTAATGATCCTGCTGAAAAACCAAGAGAGATTAAAACTAAAATCTGATACACTCTTATTCATTCCATTTTCCATCCTCAAAAAAGTCACTTCTCTCTGAAGTGCTAATGTGGTAAATCGGCATTTACCTATGCATTTCACGACTTGCATGCAAAATAGTGTAATTAGTCTGTTGAACTGCTCTGTCACAGTACTGTCTCAGAAGTAAAATGAGCTGTGAAGAACTGGAGAGCTAAATCTACTGTGCTGAGCCGAAGTACCCCAGAGACAGGTAGGTTTCCTCACAGCACTGTACTTTTGTAAACAGCAAATTTACTATTTTTTAATTTTTTTTTTTTAATTAGAAAAGGACATTTCAGGCTGTGATTTTGCAAGCTTTGTGATTTGCAAGCAAATTCCTATTTTGAAAAAGCAATCCGCTCAGGGATAGCATTTAGAGGAATGGAACAAAACTAAGCCAAATATGGTTGTGGTGCATCACATTAAATGGTACACTACTGTCTCTGGGTATTAGTAACATTTATGGGGAAAACATCCTCAGCTGTTGTAACCATCTAGCTATAAAAATGATGTAGAAGCATGAGTATATTTTGGGTTGTTGCTATTTTCCCACCAAGTGACTATGAATGCAATTAACATTTTAAAGTTTTTACTTCAAACTACTAAGTATTTAACTAAGGGTAAATATCTGAAGTTTCTTTTCATTATTATGACAGAAACACCAAGTTCCTGAGCGTACTGAGTTAGGTTTCATCCAAAGTTAATAATATGTTAATCAGAATTTTTCTAATTTATGAAATTTACAATATGTTGTATGTGCTACAAGTGCTCCTTTTGAATTTGTAAGTTAAATCTTAAGAGTTTAAATATTTATACTAATAGCTCACATGACTTGAGAAAGCAGTATAGCTTATTCATGGAATCACTACTACATTAAGCAGGATTTGCATGCACAGGGATGTGTTACTTAACCCAGTGGAAAAGATGTAGTTATTGAAAACTCTGTGTAAAGAAATATAAATAATTTCAAATAGAATTTAGCAAAAGATGACCATTATTTGATAATTCAACCTGAAAAGATACTTGAAAAAGATACTTGAGGTCATGTAATTTTTCCATGTCATGCACTTTACTGCTACTTATCAAGCTTTAGTTTGACAAGGTATAATGTTTTACGTGTTCCAGGCAAAAAATGTATCCCACAGATTAAGACTACCAGTCTTCTCTTTTGTACAACCATGACAGAAATGAATAAAAAGTATTAAAACAACAAATCGCACTAGTATAGGAAAAAATGCTAAATCGCACTAGTATAGGAAAGAATGGCTAAAGTGTCATCTTGTACATCTTTTACTGAGATCCATGTGTTAATGTTGATTTTAACCCATGCTGGTAAATAGAAAACTGGGCCAGTAGGAAGGACTGTAGACATAAATGTAACTCAGTTTTTTAGATAAATGATTTTTTTTTTTTACTTATTGAACATAAGCTCAGGGTGGTCTTAAAACTGGAGAAGTTTCTCAGAGAAAATATTACCCCATAATCCTTTCCAATCTTTCACTTATGTAACCAGTCCTTCAAAGTCAAAAGCCTAAACCTTAAGCCCCATATAATTATCTTTGCATCATAGAAAAAAAGTAATAGAAAAATCTTTTTCAACCTCTGCAAAAGGAGACACTCAATGTCAATGTATGTGTACAATTTCCTGTATACATTTAATATCTAGAACCATATAACTCACACATTGTGTCTAATTGTGTCCAATTATAAAGCCAAAGCATATTATTTTCTGAAACTATATTAAAACAGTGCTAAACTAAATTTAGTATTTACAAACCATGAATGACTAAACTGAAATACATTCAAAAACTGTCTCAATTAGCATAAGGAAAATGGGCCTTCTCATGACTCGGGCCATAAAATCAAAATTTGCTGACTTGACACATCTTTTAGCATAACACTGATAGTACAGTACACAGAATTAAAACCATAAATACATTTTCTTGTAAATCAGCCTGAAAACTCATGCTACATTAATGTAGACAGACCCCAACAATATACCAGAATTTGCAATACTTCTGTCCATGCTAGAGACCCAAAACCAAGGGATGAAGCAAACTTCTATTTTTCAGCAGGCCTGAAAAATAGGCTCTGATTTATATTGGGAGAGCATCTGGTAATAGCCATCTTCCCATTACATAAGAATTGTGGTATTTTTTCCATTTTTTTCTATTTCCTTAATTATCTTCCTGCAGAAACAAAATGCAGGATAGCCAAATTGCAAATACCAAAATACTAGTTCCAAATAAACAACAGAGAAAATATTATTATTATTATAACATCAATATAAATATTATTATATATGGATATTTTCTGCTGAATTTTCAGGGCACTTAAATTTCCATCAACTTCCACATCATAGTGATCATTTGCCTATCTATAAGTTCATAACTACTGTACTTTTATTAAAAAAAGAAAAATTACATATATTATTGAATGGAGAACCTCCATGTAAAGTAACCTATATGAGGTTTTTGCTCTTTTGGTTGTGCCAACAGCATTACCAGTGGTCTTCAGCACACAGCCCATATGCTCCTTCTCTATTGTGCATGGTTATTTTTTGAGTAGGTTCTCAAAGCAGATGTTCAAATATTCTGTAACATTTCCACAGAGACTTCAGGTTGAATTGCTGCCCTCCATTTGATCCCACTGAGGCAAAACCCTGCTTTCACAGATAGCAGTTGACAGATAAAGACATTTGGATGACCTCGTCTTCCCTCAATCAATACTTAATTTTTTTAAAGAATGTTTCACTCCTTTTGAAGCTGGAGAAAACAGCAACAAATGAACAGTTAGATTGGCTGTTGTCAAAGAATGTTGCTGGGAAAGTGATAAATCTGTACTGTGGGGAAGAATTGAACATTATTGCTGTAATGAAATAGCTTGGGGCAGGAAAACAGCAATTTGTCATGATCAACAGTGGACTAATACTAGGCATAGTATTAGTATAATATATAGCATACAGTATAATTAGCATAATAGTATAATATAAGGAACACAAATTCCAGGAATTACTATGAAAGAAAAATGGAAAAAAAAAAACCATTACACCAGAGTAAAAAACATCCTTCTTGTAACCCTTGAATATCCTTCTCTCCCATTCCCAAAAAGGACACAAAAGAACTGCAAAAAGCCAGGGAAAGATAAGTAACACTTTCCATATCAACAAATAGGTAGTCCAGGACTGTTCAACTTGAGTAAAGAGGAGTTTGAAGCCTACAAAAACATAAATTGCAAAAATGTGATGGAGAGCTGACTAGATTATTCGCTTCCTCTGTCTACATGAGCACTGGGCACGATCAAGTGAAACTTAGGAGGTGCAGGCTTGGAACAAACAAAAGGCTGTGATTCATTGCACACTGCTGCACTGAATTGTGTAAATCCTAGCCAGAAGACATTGTGAATGCAGAGCTTTGTGGATTCAGAGGAAGAGTCTGCAAAGTGAACTTTTAAATATTACTAAATAGGAACCATATCAACACTAAATAGGTAAATATCTAAATGATATAAAGTTCAGGAAATCCTGCTAGCCAAGATACAGTCAGAGAAGAAGGGAATACATTGACAAAGTTTTATATCCCCTTACACTGTTTTTTATTCTTCTTCAGGCATCAGTATATGCACGCCTTAAGTCAGGATATCATGCTATGTAAACTCAGTCTGAACCACTGAGCTATTTTCATGTTCTGAAATTTTCCAAAAGACGAGGCTGGGGTTTGACAAAATTTGTATTGGAAAAAATTCTCTGTTCAGGGTGGAATTAAAATCTTAACTGGATAGAGAGAAAAACATCAAACAAAGTAGAAAAGCATTCCAGGATCTAGGGCAGTCAGGCTAAATCTTTGCTACTCTGTCATTTGTAGGGTGAGCAGCAACCTGAAAAACAACTGTTCTCTATATTTAAGCATTCATTTTGCCACAGAGAACGTCTCTAGAGCTCAGAAGATTCCTGTGACAGCTTTAACTAGCTGGGCATTCAAGTCTGTGCTTTGTTGACCAGAATAGAGAAAACTGAACAATTACAGGCAGAGATAAATCGAGGTTGCTGCCAGTACTGCGATGGTGAGATCATTCACACAGCAATGAGGAGAATACCCGGACACTTAGACGCTGACTTCACCTGCACCTTGGTCGGGAGTGAATACTGCAACAGCCAGCCAGACAAGCTTGTGTGATGCTGCATGTGAACTCTGATGCTGCACTAAGAAAGGAGCATTAGCAGAAGCTCAGCACTGCCCCACTGCTGCATTTAAGCTGGTTAGTTTTCCAGCAGTTAGGAGGAAGTGGAAAACCTGTAAGGAGCTACTCTATTTTTCGCATTCTGGATGTATTTCCCAACAAGAGGCTGTTTACAGACCTACTTATCTCCTAGTGGAAAATTTTGACACATCTTGGGTTATTTCAGTACAGATCTGGGCTCTCTTTTGAAATCTTGGGGGCTGGTTCCCATTTGAAAAGCTTTGCCATATTGATAGCTGTTACTGTGCTACACTTAAATCAATTTTTATGGACTGTAATAGTGACAAAAATTATCTCACTTCTGTTTCTGACATATCAAAATATACAAAATTCAACAGCAGAGAAAAGGAAAAAATCCACAGACATATACACATGGCTATTCTCTATGTAACATTTTGCCTTTCTTGACTGCACACATACGATGCTCGTTGAATACATGCAAACAGATTTGCTACCACTGGCAGCTCTGGAAGGCATTCTTTTTAAAAAACAAATTAATGTACTACCAGTTGGGGGTTTTTTTGTTTTTTTTTTTTAAATATATGTAAACAAATTACATAGTTGTCATGAAATATTTGGTTATAGAATTGTAACAGGTAACTGTATCTGCTAACTTAACAAGTAGGTTCACACATTTGCTAGCACCGTGGGGTTGCATTGTATATTAGAGCTTATTTTGGAAGATCTTTCTTCTAAGTTCTTTTGAGGTCTGTGTTACTGTCAAGAGCCAAGAGCTTTGACAGCTGTTGCCAGCTCTATGTGGTTTGTTTAAAACAATACAGGAGTTGCCTAGCAACATCACATCACACATTTGGTACCCTACAGTATCTCACATTCCTAACTACTCTGCACATCTTCACTACTTAAAGGGACACTGTCAAGTTAATAACCTTACATGAAAAGTGGACTCATTTCACTTTCACCATAATTAGATATACGAGGTGAGAGAAAGAAAATTGACATTAATAAAATATTACTTGTACTTTCTTTGCAGCAACATTTTATATTTTATCTCAAATCAGCAATATCTGTTATCACTTATGGCCATACTGTTTGGTTTAAAAATAGTTCAGTAAAAAGCAAAGTTCTCATAAAGAATTTTACCCTACTAACATAGATCTTAGAAAATTAATGTTTTTTCTCTGTATACATACAATTCCTCACACACATTATATGCAGTTTATAAAACATGGACTTACTGTCAAAAATTAGTTGGTTATATTTTTTCTGTTAGGTAGCATTTGTAATAAAGATTGTTAGAAAGACCTGGGGGGCCTTCAGACCTCATGCAAAGTCACTGAGTTTAGGGTCCTTTGCATATATGAACTGCAGGCCTACTTTGGGAGAAGTCCTCCATATATCTTTTATACAAACATCTCTGCAAAAGTCAGAGATGTCAGTCATAGTCGTAAGAAAAAAAAAAGGAAAACACAAGAAGTGAGAAAGTCATTAGGAGAGGTGAGGAAGACAAACTGTTCAATAGAGAGGTGAAATAAGATACTGTAGATGAAAGAAAAAAAATAAACAATAAGGAAAAAATGGAAGATAAATCATCATCAATACCATCTATAGCTTTTTTGGGGGAATATACTTCTGTATTTTTTGGTTGCTTTGTTTGTTTGATTTTAACTGCTACAAAAGCAGACAGAGACCAGAGAGACAAAAAATACACAGCATAGCTTTCAAAGACAATAAGATACTCTCAGGTATTTTCTTCTCAGTTTTCCATCCACAACTGCACACCGAAAGGTCTTAATGCATCAATGGTAAGGTTTCATTTTTATCTAATTGAGAATTCAAATAGGTGTATTGGAAATAATTCAAAGAAATATGGAAATTTTTGCTACCCTCAGGCATCTGGAGAGTTGCCAGCACAATATTCCATGCTACTGTTCAAAACTTATAATGACTCCCTAAAAGTGAACAGAACAATTGTAAAGTATAGACAAAAGCACACATACAGAGCTACACATCTGAGAAGCTGGGAGTCATTAACCTTGTATTTCAATATGTAGCAACATTTTGGGAAATATTTGGTTCCAGTGGTTCAAAGTCTTTTGGGGTATGTTTAAAACATTATGAGCTTCTGCAAAGAGTATCAAGCTCCTTAAATGTAACCATGGCACAATTAGATTGCTGCTCTGAAAACTTTTTCCACATCTCCCTTTCTTGCACTCCCACTGTAAGATGCTGATTCTCTGGTTTGGAACTAGATGTGGTTCATAAACAACTGCTACTGCAACAGCAGATTCTCCATTCAAAGTCCAGGTCTTACCTGAATTAATGAGCACAAGCGTGTTTCTGGAGCATCATTTGAACTGCTTGGTTAAATAACAATGCCAATAGCCAGGGGTTTTTTTTTTGTTTATGTTTATGTGAGGAGGCAGCACTTGGGACTGAGGAATTATATCACACCATATCCAATCAGGTCAGTAAAATGAAGCCAGGTGGCAGAAGATGAGGCCATCATAAATATCATTGAGGATGGCAATATTTGCTACTTCAGAGGACATAGAAAAATTAATGTGAGCATATTTAGCTATGTATCAAAGCTAATTGCTCACCACCTGAATAACAGAATGATCTAAGAAAAGAAAAAAAGGGTTAAAACCAATGCAAAATTCAAGTCTGTTTCTGAAAGAAGGCAAACAAATGACAACGAAAACAAGTAGGAACGACAAGTGGGTTGATGTCACATATGGGAAAATTCAAAGATAAATCATAAGATTAGACAGCTGCAGGATAAGAAAATACTAGCAGTTTTTCCTAGTAAATGTCTTTTGTAGACCATAACTGTACATTGATGCTTTATTCAATCTCTTCAAACTTTAGCAACTATAAAATCCATCACCTCTTGTGACTTTTGTTGTTCCACATCTCTACTTGTCAGTTTCTCTTAAATATTTTTTTTCTTTAACTGAAGAAATTATGTGAGCATCTGAATAAAGAATGGCAGGTAACTAAGTTTAGAAAGTCACATACTAAATTTGACCTTGGACAGCCAATTCTTCCCAAAAAAACTCCCTGTGACTCTGTAAATTCCCCACCAGTGGCTGCTTAGCCATAGAAGTGTCTGAACTTTTTAGATCATCTGGTTTTTCACTTCAAAGCTTCCTAGAGCCTATTATTATACTTCTATGAGCATCTCAAGATGGCACAACATCAGTTGGGATGAACAGCTCCAAGACTACCTTCTATACAAAACCAATCAATTTGTATTTATTCTCATCAAAACACCATTGCTCACTCATCAAGCCGAACCTGTCAAGAAAAATTGTTTCTCAAAAGAGATTCTGCATCCTGGTAGGCATATTTCTATGCAGTACCTCACTCTAAAGGCTGTTACCCATTTGATTTTGGGATTGGTTCATTTTTATAAAGTATGTAAGACAGAAAATAGCAGTTTAAATTTTTTTTTCAGTCAGAACACCTGCAAAATTAGCACATTCCTTTTTTTTTCCAAAATAAGTAAAAAATCATGTTTAATTTTCTGAAAGAAAGTTTGTGTTAGCTACCTTAACTACAGGGAGAAGTTTTTCTCCAGCTCTGAATAAGGGTTTAACATGTTTTGGAATTTTTTTCTTTGTGTTTCCTTTTCGTTAACTCTAAATGTGAGAAAGAAAACTTAAAATTGCTTGGTGCTTTGGCTGCTTTGAATACCACAAGATTCCACTTAGTCTTTCATAGCCCATGCAGGAAACTTTGTTCCACACAGTATTCATAATACCCAGACTTGATACCAAGGCTTTAACTATTGATCTTAACTTCTCAATATTGGAACAGAGCCTTATTGTTTTTGATCAAGCTAAATGATTGTCACTATGGATGCATATACTAACTATGCTGCATATAATAATGTGCTGTTGGTTGGTTGGTTGGTTGGTTGGGTTTTTTTACACAAGAGCTAGGGCACCTATTATTCTTTGTTTCTTCACTTATAAACCAAATTTATGACTGTGAGAAATAAAATTTAGGTATTGAGAATCGGCTTACTCTGGCTCCATAGTCACTGAAAAACTTGTGAGAATGGCATTTACTACAATAACTAATCTTTTCCTCTGGAGCAGGTTGGTGTGGATCCATTAAGAAACTGGCAAGAAGTAAACTGTAGAGTTTAATATTTCATGCCCCCAACTCTGGCAATCAAGCTGTAAGTTTCAATAATTTATGCTTGGAAAATGTGCATTTCTTTCCTCAAACTGCCTTTGAAATATTGGACATTTCGGACAATGGCCAAAATAATTTCTTAGGTTGGAAGGAGTAAAACAATCAAGCAGAAGCATAAATGGAGTAAGAAGCAATAAATAAGAAGCAAAGCACACTGATTTTGGTTACTTCTGCAGTGGCAGTAGCACTAATGAATTCCTCAAAAACAGAGAAGATAAAATGTTTTGGTTACATATGTACAAGTTAACATATTCTAACAAATTCCCCCTTTCTCTTCATATATTTTTTCATATTTTGAAAACAGAAAACTGGTGGCATATTTGTATTAATATATTTACCTTCAAATGCTACTCAACACAACAACAGTATCATAGGACAGGAATTTTCAATGATGTTAAATTTCGCAAAGTTGGTGGCACAGTTAATTTCACAAGTAGCATTATTACACCAACAATTGGCATTTATGAAGGAAAAAAAAAATATTTCAAACAGGCAATGCAGCAGAATCCCAAGTCCTGTATTAACTAGTTAGTTGTTTTGTATAATAATATATGTATATAATAATAATATATGTATACACATACTTAATATATGTATAATCCTATTGGAATTTTTGAATACTGGGCAAGGAGGCAGCTACAGTCATTGTATTAAATACAAAACTTCCATCAGCTGATTTCAGGAACCAAAATAAAGCAGGGAAAATATCAAACCCCACTTTTTTCCCAAGCATCTTTCTAATGAGGTCACAGTAGAGGGACAATACTGTCACCATTTTCCACTGAAACCTAAAAACTGTCCCATATTTTCCAAACTCCAAAATAAAGAGCATGACCCTAATATAGCATGTAACTCTTTTTTTTGTGAAAGTAGAAGTATTTCTGTAAACTCCTAATTATTAAGCACACTTCCCTGTCCAAACATTCAGGATCCACTCTGGCAGTCACTCTTGCACCCACCTGAGCTGGGATCAAGGCCCCTTCACTGCTAGACACCCCACTGTCAGACACATTTACGTAAGAAAGGAATAATTAAAATTTCAGGTTTTTCCTCCCTCCCAGTCAGACTACACATTTGATTAAGGCAAAATGAAGACACAAGGATAAAGGCCCTGCTTAGTAAAAATTTTTCATGATTTGTATTTTGGTTCAAACACAGTGAGGAGTTGAATAAACTAATCTTTGACCAGAAAGCAGGCCATTATCTACCCTAACCGTTTTCAAAGTAAAAAACCACATCTAGACAGTATATTTTAACAAAACAATGCATTCTAGCATCTGTATTTACCTGAAAACATGCATCTGCGGCTCTGATAGTTATATCTCAAATATGAAAAACCTAATTTTTTTCTTCTTCATAAATATGCCTATAGTATACCTTCTGATAGCCATTACTTCTTTCAGTCTTTCAGTCAAGACCAAGCTAAGATTATTTTCATCTATTTTTTGTCTGTAGTGCACCTAAGGGTAAAATATCTACAGTAAGCCTGATTTCCTCTCACTGACTGATACTGAATTCATTACAGTCCAACTGCTTTAGTGCATATTTCAATGTTATATACTATTGTCTACTACTGTCTCACTATAAACAAAAAACAGCTAAATGTAAAATAGCTACCCTTTGAGACTGATTTAATTTCAAGAAAAATCATTACTTCTGAAAGTCAAATTAATATAAAATTTCTATAAAATCTAGATGATCTTTGGTGATCCCATTCAAACTCAATTATATGCTTATGTATGATTGCACAATTTCTGTTGCCCAAATTATTTTTCTCCAACAGGCAGCCTCACAACTGTGCAGATCAGGTATTTACTGTAGAAGAACGGACATTTTTCTTCTCTGAAAATGTGTTTAAACAGTTGAACAGGATGCCAGGGAAGGGGTTGAGCCACCATCCTTGGAGGTATTTAAAAGATGTGTGGATGTGACGCTTCAGAACATGGTTTGGTGATTTTTCTTGGCAGTGCTGGGTTAGTGTTTGGACCCAGTGATCTTAGAGGTGCTTTCCAACCTAAATGATTCTACTACTCTTTGATGCAGTGCCTAAGAACAGATGCTACAACACCATTATCATTATCAATGCTGTTATTTACTTGACTGTTGAAGGGCAGAGTTCACTGCTTTAACTGGCACTGGCAGAATATATGGATTTCAAAACAAATGCTTTAAAATTATGCTTAAAGAAAATTAATTTTGTATGCTGTAGTGGTTTAATACATTTCTATTAGCCAGACTAAGAGAAGAGCCAGATTCTCTTACCATCTTGCCACAGAAAGCTGAAATATTTAGCCTTATGGAATGAAAATTCCAAACACACAAAGAATGTCTTTTAAATTTAAGAATGCATTCTGCATATGTTTGATACGCATATTTACACATACAATTTCTCCCACATGAACAGAAATTGACAAAATATATTTAAATTCTCTGTTTTAAAAGAGCAAAGGAAAATTATATTTTTTTAATTCTTAATTTCTGATTTCTTATTTTTTCTAAATAAAATTGAAAGACCGCCTCTTTTCTGACTGGTAGTTTAGTGATTTTTGAGCTGTAGTCGACATAGACTACTTTGGCTGTCTTTTTATGATTAAGAAATATAAATGCTCATTGATTTTCAAAAATACCAAGAGTGTGTTCTAACTCTGTAAATACAGATACCTTAGAATCTGTGCACCACAAAAGATAAGGCTTCTATAATTTCTGGGTTAAGTTTGAGTTCTTTGTATGTGCAGGCCAGAAAACAACCAGCTTACAGTAATTTCAGGCAATTGAAGGCAACAGTGTGTGTCTTTACCAATATTTGAGGATAGCCCTGAAAATTTCAGGTGTATGGCAATTGAAATAGCCTAAGCCCCTGAAGAAATAAGTTCCCTATATTTTGTTTTAATTATTCATGTGAAGCTGATGGAAGAAAAATCTCCATACCTCTCTAAAAGATAAAAGCTATGAAATGCCATTCACCGTGTTGGCGATATTTAATTGGCAGGTAGAAACATCTATTGGACAAGAAGTTTGACCATCAGTCACAATAAATGCATTCAAATATTTTATAATGAGATAAAGTAACTTAGAAAGTCTTTCATTTATAGGAAATTATTAACTAATGTCACTAAGTGTAACAGGTTGAGTGAAACAATAAAAAGTAGCAGAGAATTAAGACTTAATTACTAAAGCAAGCAACAGTCCCTTTTATTAAACTCCTATATTGCTTTTTGAAGAATATCACACCAATGTTTTACCCATGGTTCTACTGCCAAATTTCAATTAGCTACTGGTCTGAGGAACGCTGGAAAAAAGAATTCTAGACTTAATCTATCACTTTAAATGAGTAAATTCAACATACAGACCAGCACACTAGCAAAGCTTCTGTCCCACTACTGTTGTATACTGCATGTGCAATTAAATTTAGTATGAAAGAAACAAAGTATCAGGAAATGCCAGATTTAAACTTTTACATCCTCTTCTTTAACACTAGATTTTAACAAAATACCAGTAGACATTCAAAACAAACTCAGTTTTAATGAACTGCATCAAAACCTCTTTTAAAAATGAAAAAGTCAGCTAGCAATTAGTTTTTAATTGCCTGTCTCCATGTCATCTTAATTAGTAGCAGATTATCATTTTTGGTTTGGCCTATTAGTTTCTCAGCTTGATTGGTTTGGGTTTATACTATTTTAAGATAATTCAGTATTACATTTTTCAGATTGGTTATAATTTAGTTATTTAATTACAGTACATTGCTCCAGCCAGTAGCAATCCCAAGGGAACTAATCATCAAACTAGAGTTGTGTACACATTGAAGGTATGCTGTGATTTTTTTCTGATACTTTACTGAATACCTAAATCATATTACTTATTATGAGCTAACTGAAGAGTTCCACTTAATAACATAATCATGATAATTATTAAGCTCTACTAAAGATGAATCCAATAATTACCATTAAACATCTATTTGTTTATGGTTTGTTCACATGCTACATGCAGTAGAATGGTGAGGCTGCCTTTAAAACGGTAGCTATAGGATCTATATTACTACTACTACTAATAATAATAATTATAACCAAAGCAATCCAAAAGCACTCTCAAACTGCAAATTTGTTGATGCAAATTTTGCATCAACTGCAAAAAACGTTATCCAGGGAACAGAAGTACAACAGAAAAGGATGTCTGGAATATGATCTATAGTACAGGAGTAGAATATATGGAGTAGGCACAACAATTCTGTTCAGCCTCAGAAGGGCAGATACTACAGCTCTCACATAAATGCTGAAGGGTTGTATCAAAAGTAGGTGACATGAGTAGAGGAACCAGCTTGACTACTCTGGGTCTCCCCTTGACAATATCATTTGAGCAGCAAAAAACAATGGAGGTGGTAACAGGGCCTTCCTGTGCAGCAAATGCTACAGGGGGAGGGCTACAAGATGCACTCACATGGGGAACGTAAGGAAGTATCAATCCCACAGAAAGAGCTACTGGAGTTTGCTAGCTGAAGCAAATCTGTATTTTGATGATGCTGGCATAGCTGAATGCTCTATTTATTTCCATCTTACTTTGTCTTCCTGCTAAGACTTGGGTCAAAAACAGAATAGGAAATTCCCGGAATTCAATCTAAATGCCATCAAAACAAAATAATACATTTTTGGTCCAATATATCTAGTATCTAACCAAAGCAAATGAACATAATGTTTACTTTCTCTCTTCAGGAGCAAAACAATGTCACAAAGGAGAACACTTGATTTCTGTGGAATCTGTTTACCTTTGACTATTAGTTAGGTGGGATTTAGCCTTCTAAGAACAATACTATAAGATCAGATATCAGACCTCGCTTAATGTTTAAAATCAGCATTAAAACTCTTTTTACACTGAACCTGGAGCAGGGTCAGCATTCTGATGCATTGGAAGAAAAGCAACCATACCTATTCAAATAATGACCTAAATATACATGTAGATGGGATATATAGGAATGAGAGATCAATTAGAACAAAGTGTTCTTATAGACAGGCTTACTGGTACCACTGGAATTCTCAGTAAAACAGAAGCAAAAAACTTCAGTATTATCCCAAGAATTACTGTAAGCAAGAAAAACCTGTGTAAATTATCTTCATGAATGGCACTGAAGAGTAATCTTGGTATTCATCAAAAAAGGGAAAGGATATGAAATCTCACCTGCTGGTAGAGAGAAGGAAAAACATCAGCTAGATGTTCTTTGTTCATAATTACATGCTACTCGAACTCCATTCCTATGCAATAAAAAGGCCCCACAACCAGTAACAGCAATTTACTGTGAGCTTTTCATAAGAGACTTTTATCAGGACTTCTGAGTAACATGATTCTCTTCTTATAAACAATGCTGACTTTATTTTAGCTGAGACTTAAAAGATAAGCAGGTTTCACCACTGCTTGCTTCAAACCATCAGAAACCCCTATTATGTGCTTTCAAGCTCACTTCTTGTTCTGCTGAATTTAGCAAGTGTCACTGCATGATTACAGATCATGTATGAACAAGTAACAGGCTGAGATCCTTTGTACTTGGAAAAGCAGAAACAAGAAAATAAAGTTGCCTTCTCCCCAAGCGGAGCACAGTCTAAGCCTAAAATGATAGACTGGATAAAAGTGTCAAGACTTATAGTCCTCACTTAGTCACAATGGCCATTAGTGATAGCTTTGAGAAGAGATTTTCCTAAATAAAAAGAACAGATTTTTTTTCAGAACAAATGCATGCCATTTTAACTTATTTTTAGTCCAACAGGAACTTGCAAAAAATCCCTAGTAATTAAAAAAAAAGAAATTTGTTCTGGGTCTAAGAAAAATTAGCAGTTTTGCAAGGTTAAACAAATACCTGCTTTTATAAACTGAATAAAATTGTAAATTTGGAAAGCCTTAATCAAATTTAAATGCCACAAGATTTGTAGAGACTGGCACGGTTTTCTATAGAACTTGTAGCAGAATTAATTTATTTGGAATGTAATACTGCCATAAATTTAAAAGAGAATAACAAAGAAAACAATATATTTCACAATCAGCAAAACCATTGTAGATGTCAGCACAAGAAAAAAATAAAAAGGATAGATAATGATTCATAGAACTGGATCATATTTTTTCTCTGGTGAAAATACCTGTAGCTTTTGCTTTATCTTGATATTATACGCAATATCTCACACTGTTTGGATCACAAAACAAGTGATGAAATCAAAGGCCTTTGTTTAACTACCTTCTCCCACTCTCCATGAGAATACATGCTTAACAAGCATAATATTTGAAATAACAAAAAAGAAGATTTTAGTTACTGATACACAGGACTCAAAATAAGCAGGAATTTATAACTGTCCCACTAAAACCTTGAACCAACAGTGAGTGGGATATGACCCAGCTAACATCTGAACCAAAACCACAGTAGAATATCCAGAGCCCTATTTCTCTTTCCTATGAAATCATGAACAAAGACTAATGCTGAAGTAAATTGACTAATGAGGAAAGAGAGAGTGAGATTCTGATCCACAGTAACTGAATAGGAGACGTTCTGGCAGCAGCTTCCCTTCAAAGGGCTTCAGCTCAACTTCTTTCTCCAGTTTCAGCTGAAAAAGCAATTATACACTGAAGGCTACAGAAGAACAGACTTGCTTTTAAGGTATCGGAAATGTTTTGACATGGGTTCTAAACAAAACATGTACAACACATACAAAGGCATGCAAAAAACCTGCTTGGTTTAATGTTTCATTACAAACTGGGAACATAGCCCACATTAACTGAAAGGTTCACATAGCTCTTGTATGAACTTGGGCCAAGATAAGTTATGGTTTCACATCAAAACCTGTCAGAAATTTGTGGGTTTTGCATGGTTGCTGTGTGAAATTGGGTGAAACCAATATTTTACTTGGAGTTCTGGGATCCAGCTGAATCCAAACACACACCAAAATTCAATGAACATAACAGCAAGGAGATTAAAGTCTTCTATAAAAAAATTATAAACCCAACATGTTTTGCACAGCTATGAATGGAACCTCTTTTTCAGATCATCCAACACTGATCAAATGTCAAGGAGAGAGTTCAGAAGTCTTGTGGTCTTTGAAAAAAACCTGTATTCATTAAGCTCTGAAAGAGTTCAGTTGAAACTGGTGTAACTACATCTCATGGAGAACATTACTCAAGCTGCAGTGTTACTTTCACAAACTTTTCTTAAATTGTTTGGAAAAGAATTTAAGCTGAATTATATAACTATATTTTTACATGTAATTGAGAATATTTAACACACCCACACACTACACATCTGCCCCCAAACATGACAAAAGTTTCTAAAGTTAACAAAGTAACTTCTTCTTCTAGGAAAGGCATTATTACAAAGGGAACAGAAATAATAGAATATGATTTAGAGGAAGTGACACATTTGGACTACTTTCTAGAACCTTATGTAGACACTTACACCTATTAAGGTAAGATAGTAAAATGGCAGTCCAAATGTAATAAATTAAAAAGGGCAGGACCTTTTCTTTTTTTATGACTTTACCTGCAAAGAGAAGTACTGCAAGATTCAGTCTAGGAAAAATCTGTTTCATGATGATGAAGTCTTATGTTTCAAATCCTGGTATAGTGCCAACAAAGTATTCTAAAACCATTCCACAAATACAGGAAGAGGAATACGAGTTTAAAAATGTGACTTATTGATACCTGATATTGATAACTGATTGAAAAAAAACCAACAATTCAAAACAGTATTAGTACTGAGAGTGCAGAAAAACAACAGCTCTCAAACTGAGTTTACATGTGAAATCTGAATATGTGCTAGAGGATGGTACACAGCTTCTGTGTCAAGGGAATTGTGGTATGAAGAGGACAGAAGTTATATGATTTGGGTTAATTACTAACTTCAGTTTTTACCTCTACAAAGTAACGCCTGGATTAAGTGAGGTTAAATTCGGGCTGTTAATCCACCTTAAAACCAAACACCTAACCCACTTTAAATGTATTTATTGTCTCATGTTCTTCAATACACATTAATAAGTCAGCTATGGCTTACTTGCTATTAGTTTTCACACCTGTATTTAAGGGGTAAGTACTGGATAAGGAGAGAAACAAATATAGATAAATTAGATGTTTTTAGAGGTACTGGGCATGATAAGCTACATCTTAGAATACCATATCAAACTGCCAATGAAAACTCAAAATTATAAGTAGTTCTCTCAAAAAAGCCATGGGAAACATGAAAGGTATCTTTAAAAAATGAGAAAAAGACATTGAAGATAAACTAAATGGCTTAAATCAATATTCAGAAAAAACACTGGGATAAATTAAACTATTGATAAAATATAAATACATAAAAGGCAATATTCAGAACAGATCTGTCAATAATACCACCCCAAAACCACACCAGATTGAACTATATTTCTAAAATGTATTCTAAAAATCAGAAATCTCTCTAAACTCTGTAGAGTGAGAGATATATTATCTGATATATATTATAGGAAGATTGGTTCACTGTGAAAAAGTTTCCACTGAAAAGTAATTTTGTACTATATTGTGCAGCTCTTTTTTTACAGTTTTATTTCAAAGTTGTCAGACAAGGAAAACAAGAGAAGCACTCAGATTACTTCTGCTTAGGGAGATGGGAAGCAAGAAATACATTTCCTTATAGAAGCTCAAAGAACTGAACGTTGTAGAAGTTTGTTGAGACAAAAATCAGTTTCCTTCTTTAATGAAGTTCCATAAAATGGCACAATGATATCTCTGAAGAAAATCCCCCCTCACCATAGTTCAGCACATTTCAAGCAGAAAGAGCACAAGATCCAGCTGACATTCAGTGATGGTTCAAAGCACTGAAAAGCTTCTACAAATGCCATTTCTACACACAGAACCTAAGGAGGAAAAAGAAATCAGTTTGTTTCTCCCTCTGTCCATTAAAGCATAACATTAACATAAGCAGATTGTTTCTTATCCAGTGGATTTCTTCCCTTTGCTTCTGTAACAGGTTCTAAACATTTTTGTGGTTTTACATCAAGAAACCAAGGGATGTCAGAATTTTCATGCAACAAACCACAAATTCCACAATGCACATTCACACTTGATGTGCCTTGCTCTGAGAGCCAGAAAACCAAGAAATGAGGGAAAAAATTTACACTGTGCTTATTGATCTTTGCACTCTGCTTATTCCAGTAGAGGACTTTTCAAATCCACACCTGGAGACAGTATTACTACACCACTCTGGTCTAAGTGTAGAAAGAGGAAGAACCTCTCTTAGAGGACTAAAACAGAGAAGCATATCTTTATAGTCTTATAATCATGTTAAGATGATAAAGCACAGCTGAGGTATATAATGCTTTTTTCACACTCAGGCAATCCAAATGTTCTGAGTAAATGCTGCTGAACTGATCCTTATAAACTGAGTTGTGAAACAACTTGTTTCTACTGTGCATTTGCCATGAGTGCTTCAGTATCAGGAATTCATTCAATGCATTGCCTGTGCTTTCTAAAACTAAAGCCCAGGCAAATTGCTAAGATCCTTTACTTTTTAGATACTGTATTTAGGCAGCAGAAAGGTTTCCACTTTAATTTTTTTTACACAGTATCATTTTAAGCAAATATCTAAAGTCAGAGGCTGCACCATCTGGTACGCAGTTTGCCTAATTGGTGCTCCCTGTGGCACTCATGAATCAGGTGTTCTGGGATAAGTGTTCACAACTGGATGTTATGTGCATAGCACCTGGGAGGATTATTTGACACTTCCATCATTAAAATTAGTGAAATCTACTGGAATGAAGGAAAGCCTGAAAAATTATAAATGTCTTAATATTACTTAGTTTTATCTTAATGTCCCAAACTCTGTGAAGGAATGATATCCAAAAGGTTTCTCCTTCTTGCCTTTTCCACACTGAAATATAATGGTGTCCTTATAAAATTGAAAGGATAGGTAGGTAGAATGAAAATATTTTAATATATAGTTTTTAATTTTCTCACTTAGATCAAGGAAGTTCCCACAATGCTATAGATATCTGAATTATAACTATAACTAACAGATCTAAACAGACACCTAGACTTAATATCTAGGATTTATATAATAGTAATACAGGTAAACCTTAATCTGTGGTCTTGATTATTGGTATTTTTATTTCACTCAAATATTTTAATCCTCATTATCTAGGGCACTGGAATGAACTTATCCCAAGCAAGCTGGTACCACCTGAAGGAAATGCAGTTCTGGATTTTGAGGAAAATGAACACACCTCCTCCTATATTTCAGTTTTACCTTGGACAATGCATTAAAAAAAATAAGAAACAAAATTAAAGTGAGCCTTTACAAAGAGTCCAAAATTCAGCCTTGCATAAACTGTTGGTCATTAATCTTCCTTCATATTTGTTTAGAACTCAAGTAACACAACATAGTAGTATAATATAGAAGTATAATTCTGGATTTTAGAATCATTTGGAAAATATGGAGGTATGTTCTTACTGGTGTTTTCCAGGTCAGTATTTTAGGGAGAATGCTTAATTCTGGTGAGGTGCCTCAGAAAAAAAAAGTCAACAGAATCATGCCTTGCTTTTTTTAGCTTACTTACTTACTGAATTCCTCAGCAGCTGCATTCCAAAATCTGCAGTCCATGCCAAAGGCTGTCACAGGGTCAGGCTTTCAGTATCCAATGCTGCATAGGCATCTGCTAGACCTTGCTGGGGTTTCAGTCCCTCTTACATTCCAGTATATTTAGTTTTCACCACCAATACATGCCTCACTGAGCATTCAGGCTTAAGGCACAATTGGGACCCTGCACATTTTCACACAAGTGTGTGAAAAGAAATGTGATACCCATGGCAGTCCAGCAGGCAGAAAAGCAGATTCCATAATGAGAGCGCAGAAAAAAACCCCCTGTGGTCCCACATCATGATTTTGTCACAATTTCTTCCAGGAACAGTTAATAATTGCATGGATTCCTTCTGGAGCAGTGGAGAGCCATGTACCATACTACTGCCTTTTGAGATGACCAGAGCCCAAATAAGCTCCAGAGACACCTCAACTGTGTCCTAGCTTTTATGTCTTGAGGATAAAAAAACAAAACCAAGCCACACCAAAATCAAACTATCAAAAAACCCTAAGCCAACCAAAAACACCAAAAAAACCCCACAAAAACAAAAAACCCTCCAAACCAACATAAACAAACAACGATAAAAACCACCACCAAACTAAAGGAGGGGGAACAAAACTGCACTGAAGAGAAAAATTAACATTAGTTCAAATGGCCAGGAAATCAAAATCAAGTTTCACTTTCCTATAACTCAGCCTCCCTTGTTACACTCATCTTTTATTACTGCTGTGCTCTCTATCAGTTTCTCTATTACACTCATGATAGTACCTCCCCACCTTTCCTTGCTTTCTTCAGTACCTTCTCTTGTGCACTGATAGTTTCTCCAAAAACATCACAGTTACTTCACAGTAGCTTCTCCCAGTTCTGCCATCTGGCTAATCTTTTGTCCTCAATCCTCTTAATTTCAGCTCTCCAAATGAGAAGTTATTTTCCTAAATACTCAGCTAGACAGTTAAAGGTGTTTCCAGCATATGATCCACAAACATACTTTGGTCCTGCGCTGCTAGAAGCTGAAAGGCACACAGGATCCATGAGGCAGCCTTTGCTTCCTCACACAAGGCTGCACTACTGGCACAGAAAAGCTTCACTATATGAAAATTTAGGATGCCTAAACATATAAAAATACTCCAGCCTACTTCATTTAAGTCTCTGAAAACCGTCATACTTATTTATCCTCTCTGTTTACCTTTTTTCTTAGTCATCCAACCCCAACTCTTCTGAAAATAATTTATGCTTTTGCAATCTCCAAGGAATGGCTACCAAAGTTTTGCCAATGACTGTCTCTCTTTCCTGCAAAGATGCACGAGTACATTAAATAAAAAGAAAAAGGCTTAGAGTAATAATGAATTTTTCATTCGTGGTACTATAATTCTATCTTATCCATTCCACATATTTAACTACTATTCTCACTCAGTCTCTTTAAGAAAATAGTTTATCTGCTGATTTCTCTACCAAGAATGTTTTACATTTTTGGGTACTGGATTAATAAAATAAATAATTTTATTTACTTCATACTACAGAGATTAGACTTCAGACTAATTGTAAACATTTCTTCCATTTCTTGAATTCACCTACAATGCACAAAATGCACTGGTCCTCTAAGTATTAGACTTTGTAAATCCACATCAACAAAGACAATGCATTTAACAGGTCTTTCTCATGACATCTTTTCCCATTCTTTCCTATGACTTTTTATAAACTTTAAGCATTTTTCAAATTCTTTCTGGAATTCTTCCAAGTATGAAGGTTTAATGACTGTGATTTTGTCTTCTGTCTTTTAAGGAGACTAAGACAAACAGATATAAGAAACTGCAAGGCATATTGATGAAATCAGGTGAATTTAGTCTTCAGACAGAACGGTGCAATTGTTCTCCCTGTGCACAGCCTATGAGTGCATATCCTTGCACTGATGGCACAGAAACTCAGTTTTTTCAATTCCAGAAAAGAGAATTCCCTACTGTTATACAAGTGGATCAGTATTATTACTATGGGTCCCACAAAACCCAGGAAATATGCTTTGTCTCCAGCATAATATGCATTATTCACATCACCATCTAGTTCAGTATTATTTTACGAAATAATAGAACACTCTCAGAACCTTTAAGCCCCAAAGATCAACAGATAAGGAGTATCATACTGAGATTATGTTGAAATGCATTCACTGCTCAAAAAACAGTCTCTAAGATGATAAAAATAGGACAGCTATAGCTGTAAGGTCTTACAGTTTCTGCAGTCTTAAAGGGCAATTCACTGCATTTTTCCATCTCCTGCAGTAATTGACATCACTCAGGCTATGAATCCGGTGCACTACAAAGAGGTTTGGTAACTGTCTGGGCACATACAAATAAAGCAGGAGAGGAAGGAATATACTTTGACTCACACCTTTGGCTTGGACACCTTTCTCTTGGGAACAGTTATTAAAATGTGACAAGATTTATTAACATAATATTACATTTATACCGTATAATAAATACAAGCATACACTATTACAAACTTGAGAATTTTCAGCATTCTGAAACCAGAAGAATGGGAATGTCAGCATACAGGAAACTAACTGCAAAGTGTTCTAAGCTTATTGAGAAAAATATCTAAGTGCCCACACCAACTTAGATATGCTGCAAAAGGACAGTGTCATTTATTTATTTATTTATTTATTTATTAAATAGCAAAAATAGCCTTAAGATGGTTTAGCAAGTAAATTTCAAAATGTTTTAAATTTTAAAATTCAAGGAAGGGTGAAGTTGGGAAAAAGACACCATGATAAAATGGTGACTTTAGAAGGTTATGGCTTACATCATTTGCTTCCTTTATAGTTACTTTCTTTTGAGAGAATTTTTTTTAATTAAATTACGTCATTACTCTTAGTTTTTGTGCTTATGGATTCTTAGAATTTTTTTGTTTCTCCTTTGAAAAGTTTTTCAACACCCAAAGTACTTTTTGTAGGTAAGAGGTCTTGTTCATAAAATCTGACAGGAATATTCATATACTTTTCAAAGTAATAAGCTGGTTTTGTGATTTTAGAGAGGTATTTTTTAAAATTTTGGAACCTGGAAATTTCCCTTAATAGGGGAAGATTTAGGGAAATATTTCCATGCAAAAGCTAGAATACTATGCAGGGGATAGAAATGAGAAGATAACATTAAAATAATAAAATTTTAAACTAAGGCGGGGGAGAAAAGGATCATAATCTCCAGCAGATTAATAATGCAGTAAGGCTGAAAAAAGAGTTTGAGGAACAAGCAGAAGTATCAAAATTAGTTCTATATTCTTCTTCTAACATCTCAGAAAAAAAAAAAAAAAAAAAGTCTGCCAAAGTTTCTATAAAGCAAATTGTTATTTGTGGCATAAAGAAAATTCAGGGAAAAGACAAGGTTATTACAAAGAAGCCAAGTGAATTCTCTGAGGAAAAAATCATTGAGGTCCTGACTTGGGAATCGTATAGAAGAGAGTACAGGTGAAGCAAAGGATAGCACACCACCAGAGACAGACAGCACTCACCAGGGATCTTTAACTGAACTCAACAATGAAATATCAACATTATCTATGTACCATGTGCTTTAAAGGCATATAAATTTATCAGTAGAGAAATACAGTCCAGGGAAGAGATGGAGAGGTTGCTTTCCATTAAGCTCATAATTAACCTGAATTTTGGCCAGGTGCAATTCAGTGAGCTTCTCACTTTTGTGGAATCTCATGAGCAATCTTCTTTGCACTGCTCACACAGCAGAAGCAGCACTTGTCAACTTTCCTTTCCAGCAAGCTCCCCTGGACTGCCACCCTAGTATTCACCCCATTTACTCAGCTCTCCACAACTTCTGTCTCTGGAAAAGCAGCATAATGCTGTCACAGCTTCTCACTCCTTGTTCCCTGACTTTCAGTCCTCATCACATTGCTTAATTTGAAATCACCAACTCCATGCATGCATAAAAACCGTACAAGACTCTTCTGCAGCAAACATTAATATTGCAGAAAACTAACCTCATACCCTTTTTATTCCAGTCTTAATAATCTTCCAAAGCTCTGTGTTAAAAGGCATTTTATTGTATTAGAATTCCCTTATGTCTGTTTCTCTTTCAGCTGTTCTCTGTATGTACTACATGCCAGTCAACATTTAAATAATTAACTAATGATAAATTACTGTATTTCTTCTTAAATAAGGAGTGGAATGTAGTCCTGCTAAAACTATAGGAACAAGTCACAAATTACGAGCCATTTCACAGTATGGATGGTCATAGCTACCAGAGTATATATTGAAAAATAATATATAGATACATAGTAAAAAATGTAGAGAGCATCAGTGCAAAATTATCCTTAATATCATATATCTGTCTTTAAGCAATACATCCTCAGAAAACTTTTTGGTGCTCAGTAGTCTTCTAAGTGTTGAGCATTTTAAGAATTTATTATTATAAATAATGTAATTCTAATAAAGAATATTTTTCATAAGAAAGAAACAAAACCAATTTTTTTGTTTCTTCAGCATTTATAAGACACTACTTTCACTCAGCAGAGGAAGGGAAAAACAAATCTTAGCATATAAGTGGCTTCTCAAATAACTATAGCATCTGCATAGTTGGTACTTTGAGATTTGATAGCAAGGAGATACTCAAGGACAGAGTTATTTGTTGTAGGTATAATGGCAATGTTAAGCTCTCCACATAGAGCAAAGCATTGTGAAAATGCAGGATTATAAATATGAGAAAAAGAAAACAAACAGGGAAAGGTAAATACAAATTTTACACAGACACACATTATTAGCCTCTTCTGTCCACACTTCACAGATATTGCAAAGGGCTAATGCATTGTCCTTCAGATTCCAGCCTTGGTATTTTTCCAAAGGTCTGACAAACATTATTTTGTTACTTTATAATTTATTTTGTATTTTTTCCTTTCAGTTATTTTCTGCTTATAAGTTTGTCTGGCTGATACACTTGTCCAGCCATGCCCTGATCAGTGCAGTCTGTCCTGCCTCCCATTAACAGTCCAGCTATCCATATTTTCAGTGCAAAAAGGTAATGGTTTTATTCCAATTTTCACTGTCAGACAACAGTCACACTCCTTGGGAAGGGCTGCCTTTCAGGCATTAATTTAAATTTTATAATATAACATGAAAATATTATAAAATTCATATTATATTATATATAATATAATATGAAAAACTTTGAGGATTCCCCATTAAAAAGGCAACACACATATGTAAATTTTTTAATTGCTGTTTTGCTACTACTCCTAACTATACTTTTGCTACTACTGCTACTTTGAATCAGGTATGGATGCTTGAGGAAATGTTAAACTGGAAGAATACTCAATTTCTGCTTGCTGTGAAATTAGTCTTTCATTGGGGCCAGGGTGAGAAAGATATTTCAATAGTGAGGAAGGACTTAAATATCCATGAAATACATCTACTACATGCATGTTTATCACCTGTATTTTTTTTCAAATCAGCTCTGTATCAGGAAGTAAAATTTAAGTAACACTATTCATGATTTTGCACATGTGCTATTCAGTATAAAATGTTGCCTTTGCTGACAGCTGCTTTGCCAACACATGGAGTCCATGGCAGAGTCTGTGAAGAGAAGAAATTATACTTCCTAATTTATTGTGTTTAGTTTGAATGAAAGATCACAAGACAAATTAGATTTTCCAATTTCCTTCAGGGAAAGCAGTGACATTTTCTGTTATCCCTTAAGCACTTAGAGTATATGAAGAACAGAGAAGTCAATAATCAGCAGTAGCTATGCCATCCAATATCTAATTACCAATGCAGTATTTAGAAGTACTACACTACCTTCTTCTCTAAATCTTCTGTGTAATGGCAGATTTTATAGGCTATTAAATTTTAGGCGGTTGCCATTAAGAATAAAAGAGTGCTTCCTGAAATTAAATAAAATACTCTGTGTTTTAAAGTAGTCTCTAAAACACAGGTACAGAACACTGAATATTTTTTGGCTGCTAAGAAGAATTGGATGACAGCCTTGGAACCATCCACCCTCATGTTTTCTACAGAATTTTCCAATTCTCTTTAAAACATGGTAGCATAACTCTTCCCAAAATTTCTTAGGCTTTCTCCTCAGAGTGAAATAACAAAAAAAAAACAATAACTCAAACCCAAACAACAAACCAACAGAAAATCCAACCAAAACCACTATTCAGAAATGTTGGAAAGAGAGGTTGTTGTTAACCTGGCAACCAGGACAATTCCTCAAGCAATAATAGCATAGTACTACACAGGCTCAAGAGTTTCATCCAGCACAGGGAACTCATGTTAATTTTACTCCTCCTTTCCCCCAGTTCAAAATGCCAGGCTAATGGAACTAAACTAGAAAATTCATGAGCAAATCCAGATAAAGATATCAATGGAAGTTTTGTCTCTCTTGACTTCTTGAATATTTTACAAATATAAACAAGGCTAAAAAGAAGGAATGGTCACATTTTCCTAATACTCTGAGGGATATTGTTTTTATTGTTTGCTAAATATATTTAGTAAATTTCATATAGGTTGGTGTTTTCTGTCTTAGACTTGAGGCATCATTAGCAGCACTAATAGTATGAAAAGTGTCTTGAAGAAGGTAAATTGGGATACTTGGAGTTGAAAAGTCTGAGATAGACACATTGGAAATGCTTCAGGATTATTTTCAAATGTACTGATAAACTAGCAATGTATTAGAATTATCTTGTAATAATCAGTTCTGAAAGCATCAACTTTGGTGAGATTTCTGTGTAATTAGAAAGCTTTAGGAAGCTTATGAACTAGGGATATTGTCACTCAGTATTAAACATTTTCCTAAAATATACCCCCTGGCTGCCAAGTAACAGTACAGCAACATTTATTATTTACATACCTACAGTATCTGAAAAAATTTAATAAAAGAAAAGTCTTCCTTATTTCTCAGTAGGAAACTGTAAATGTGAAACAATAAGAATCTTTACTTTTCAGCTAGCATCTTGAAATACCTAAAAATGATGATTTATTAATCTTCTGAACAGTATACGGAAAGTAACATTCTGTGTAACAAGTGAAAATGTTTTTCATATTCTAGGGTGTAAATGGAACTGCCTCTGGGCTGGATGAGTTTTGGCATTCATCTCAGAGCTCAGCATAGCAGTCAGGACTTAAGAATCACCTGTCTAATTGGTCAAATGGATATTCTTTCTCCCTCCCGTTATGATGGTGGTTTGTTGGATTTGTTTTTTTCTCATCTGGTACACAGTGTCACATTTGTAGTATTGAAAAATGTTTAAATTGCAAAAGAATTTCTCCTGTGTTTTGACCTCCCAACAATAAGCACCAATATTTAAGTGGGGTTTTAAGAAACCAATTACATGATTGTCACTTGTTTACTTGCTTCTCAAAGATGAATTCTGTCATTTTGTTCCACAGGTCTGTTCTACAGCTATTAGTCTTCACTAGAGCACCTGCCTGACATCTCACCACAGTTGAAAGCGATTGCTCAGAAAAATCCTCTGCATATAGGCTAGATGTTTATAGCTATGGCAAAAAAATCCAGAGGTCCTATCTGCTACCTCTTTTCTTTCTCTTACAACACAGCTCTATAAAGGGGAATGTATCCAAGAGAAAATTAATTAAACGTTTCTGTCTCTAAGCAGTTCAAGATCTGAAGAGAATACAAAAATCTTTTTCCAGGAGTTCCTGTGTGGAACCACAGGCAGACATATTCACAAAAAAAGACATGTATATCATCAGGGACTACACATGGTCAAAATAATAATGTGAAGGAGCAATAATTCTTTCTGAGATTGCTTAGTGCCATTTACAGTAATGCTTAATGAGTAGTGTTTTAACCCAATTCAGTTTGAGTATTCATTAGGAGATATATTTATACTGTATATTTTTTTCCATTCCTAATTTGTAATGATCATATTATGAATTCTGGTTAGGTGCCTAACAAAGCGAATTATACAGCTGGCAAAGGGGAAATATTCTGGTTTTACCTGTGTAAAGCACACACCAGAACACAAAAAGAGATCATTTTAGTTGAAGCAATCTGTATGCAGTGCACATCAGCAGCAAGAGCATAGTGCCACAGCCAGTTTGTTGGCCACAAATTGTCAGATTGTATATCCTGTGTCAGGAAAGATACCAAATAAATCCTCATGCTGAATAAAGAAATAGACAATCAGACTCAGAATCCTTGTTTCTAGAGCATGACTCTTCCACAGAATCCATGTTAAAGTTGCATGTTGCAGCTTTTTGATCTGCCTAAGCTTGTTTGCATCTCTGGATAATTCACACAAGAATAGAAAGCAAAGAGTGTCATTCTTTGACAACTACATTTTGAATCATTTAGCTCGTTATCTAAGTCACACTGCAAACTGCTTAACTTGCTTGCACAAAGAGTTATAAACAGAAGCATGAGTAAAGTAAAAGAACAGTGTTCAACAAACGAACTGAGGATTTGTATTTTTATTCTTTATCTCGTATTACTGTAGCTTTGTCATTAGCTACATATTCAAAATTACACTGGGACTATGGGATTTTTCTATTTGTGCAGAAGTCATTAATTGAACTACAATAACAATAATACTAATACTACTACTAATAATGTTTTATTGCATTCAATTGATGGTCTGTCAACTAAAGACTGTTGCACTCCCGGAATTCTCAGCTTTGCCGGATCTGTTACCAAGTTCCACAAAAGCCTGAGTCCAAAGCAAGATCCTGAAAAGGATCTGGATTAGAACACAATCCTACTAGGCACTAGGCAATGCATATACATATTGGATAAGTAGATCTTTTCTGAAAGTACTGAGGGTTCCCCCAGATGCACTCCCCTAATACCAAGATAAAGCTTCATGATGCTCTTACCCTTTATTTCTTGGGAAAGTAGCGTCCATGCAGAATAGCTGCTTCATGAAAAAATAAAATAAGCAAACAACAAAAAATTAAAACCACACCAAAATTCACTTTCTATGCATGTGCATAATTCAGATATAAAAAGCACAGCTTGTCTTTATCTGAGATCTGATACTCAGAAAATAAGATCAAGAGCATAAGTTTCTTCAGCTTCAGTATATCTGAAAGCTACACAGTTTATATTCATTGTGGACATTTAACTGGCACTTTATTGTTGCTGCCAATGAAAGTGGCTATAATGTAGACTATGGTTACAGACCGAATAAATGTATTTATTAACTAAATTTTTAACTTCCCTCATCATTATCCTATTACATAATGAAACATCAGATATTCAGCTACCCTGTGGTTACTCTTTACCCTGGATTTTGTCCAGAGAACATTGCAGGCCACAGGAGCACATGACAGGGGACAAAGTGCCTTCCCATTTTGCCTTCTTGATTTACAATTATTTTTCTACTCATATGATCAAAAGGTTTAACTGTATAGGATGATATAAATTACATGGAGTCCTTTCTTTACCCTGCCAAAACAGCAATGCTTATAGGAGTTCATTATCAATAGTTATTAGCAACAGCAATGGCAATATCCAGTACAGCACAAAGATAGAAAGTGGATGCAAATGAAGGCACCTGCAAACTATGTTTAAAGATTTCAAATTACATGAATAATTTAGAAGCTGAAGTGAGTTGGTGGAGCAGATATTAAGAGATTTAAGTTGCTTTGTTTTATAAACACCAAAGTCCAGTAATTTTCTGGCAAAAAAACCCCTATATTGCAGGTTTCTGTAACTTCACCTTTACAACTCTCTTCATGTGATATACTTTTTTGAAATCTGGAATTTTTTTCACTGTGATTTTATACTATCCTCAAGTCATTAACATTTCTCTAGTCCTTGAAAAAAAAGACAAATTTAAACTTCAAATCCAAAAAGGTATACATTTGAAAAGGAAGACAACAAGAAAATTCATGAAAAATCATTTGGTTTTTTGCCACTGTATCGATTTTCACTGAATGTTTTCTGATAGAGAGATGATGAGCAGCCCTGTATGAGGGCCTAGGACAGACAGATAAACAGAACAAAAATAAACAAAAATCCCTGTCATGAAGAAATGCTTATCTCTGATGACAAAGAGACATTCATAATGGTAAAAAAAAATCTCTATCTTATTGTAACACATGTATTCATTGCTAAAGTAGCATACTTCTGACATAGCCATTTAAATTTTTTTATATCTTATTTTCTTGGCTTCATAGGTTTAAATGACCTCCTGTTTAAAGTTACAGAGCTCTGGTAAAAATATTCAAGTTTTAATAAAATTACTTTCATTTTCTCTGAAAAGGGTGTAAAAGTCACCTCCTTAAAGCATCTGAAAATATTTCTAAGCAATTATGTATAGTCTCAACAATAAAAAAACTACCTATGAACTTTTGCTTAGCTCAGAAATTAAGATCTATTTCTCAGCAGCCAAGAAGAAGAAGTGAAAGTGCAGTTGTTAACCAAGTGATTAAAGTAAGTGTGGGAGGAGGTACTGTATCAATTCACAACCCACAGCCTCTGGTGGCTCAGAGAATGAATTTGCAATAACAGAAAACATAATTGTATCATCTTAACTGGCACAAAATCAATACCTTCCTCGGTAATCAAACATTCTCCTATGGTGCAATAATGAAAAGGAGGGCACACCAATGACATTTTTCCCATAGCATTAAAACTTCCTATTTTAAAGTCTGTTAGACAAGCATCAAAAACCTTTTCTCTCTGCGCCACTGGCCTCATATTTGGGGTCCATGAAGAAACTTGTTATGATTGTGATTCTCCAGGATGACTTCTTCCTTGATAAAACCTAAATCAGCTGCTTTAGCACTTTTACATCAGTCTTTCTGTTTTTACAGTGCTATTAATCAGCTTAATTAAGAAGAAATATTACACATTTTTATGTGGTAGTCCTTAACAAGAATACAGCTGTCATTCCTCTGCTTCAATTAGTCTCTGATACAGTGCTCAACATTTACTTCTAAACTAATTCACATTGCCAATTAACAAATATTCATATTTGGCTGATATTGTTTCCTAAAGATCTGCTCTAAATTTTTTTTACTTGTCTGTTCCATGCCCTTTTTCAGCTCTCTCAGACTATCCTCACCGGGTCCATCTAGGAAAAACAGGCTTGATAACCTGATGAGCACAGTCCTGATAACAGCAAGATTGTGGATTTGATCCCCATATGGACCATTCACATAAAAAGTTGGATTTGATCCCTGTGGATCCCTTCCAGCTCAACATATTCCATCATTCTGCTCTGTGACTACAAGGAGGTCCATGGTGCTGTTAAATGTAGAGCAAGAAGTTTTCTCTTTCCATATAATGTTTTAAATATTCTATTCAGATAGCAAGTTTTCTATCTCGCATATTTTTTTCTTTGTAAGCAATTTTCAACCATTTAATAGGAGCTGGTTTTCCATAAGAAGTATATCTATCCATGGCAGTGATATTACCCACTTTAATATAATGACATGCTATGAAATTAAAAGATGCTGTCACCTGATAAAAGCAAAAAAGTAGCTCTGAGAAAACCTATGTTTCACACTATGAAGGCACAAAGCATCCCCTCTTTCATCAGGGATCAAAACAATCTGGAAAAAAAAAAAAAAGAGTCTGTTTCAGGAAGGAAATTTAAAAAAAAAATTAACAGAGGTATTAAAGGAAGTTTAATGGGGTCCATTTCTCTCCACATAGATATGTTGCCTGGATATATTAAAGATCTATATATTGCTATTATAAAAAAGTGACTTTCCAGAAATAGATTTTTGAGTAATCCTGGATACAACAGGTAACAGATTTATTTATCAAAGAATTATTATAGAGAACAACACCAGGGTTGACTGGATGAAAAATGCCTACTAAAAGATTTCTAGCCATCAAAAAATCAGGTTTTGGAACATGCTTCCACTAACAGTATTGAGGAGGGATTTGGTGGTGGGAATGTCTCATTTTAATTGAAAGCTGCTGTGCAGGGGTGCAACTGTGGTCTGAAACCTGTGGTCTCCAGCAGCTCTTACAGCACTTCTGTGTAGTCAAATATTGAAAATGGATTATTGAAGTTTTCTATTTTTCTCTGAAGCACTCACTGAGTCATGAAGCATTTAATAATAGAAAAAAAAAAAAAATCCTCATTTTGTAGTAGCCTTGTATTTAAAAAAAACCACTTGCAATACCAAATTCAAAACCTTGCAATACCAATTCAATCTGTTTATGCATCATTACCCTTTTCTAATAGTATTCGAACAGGCTGACTTGATGAAACAGAGCTGGTAAGACTGGGAATTTTGACTTTTTTAAGTTGGCTTGTAATCAAAAGACTTGTAATCAAAACAGTAAAAGGTTAGGCAGTGAATGGCATAAGGAAAATAAGGAAATACATATTCAAGTGTCCTGTTTTTTAGCTCATAGGCACTAATAGATATTTTGTAACAGTTTTTCTTTCTATAGCAGGGTTTTCTTTGTCCTTTTTGTAAAAACAAAAAAGGAAGGTCTTTCAGAAATGTAGGTGCAAAGATTATATTTTTATCAGAAAAATTACTCACAGGCTGTTTCCCATATATGAAACTATTTAGTGCTCTATGGAAGGTGTCTAAAGGAAAACAAGCATTATGTTTCCTCCTTTCACTGCTGCTGTGCCTCAGGCAGACATAAAAAAAACCTGCTGAAGTAAGAAAATAATACTTTGGCTTACAAATTTACTATGGCTATGACAAAAAAAGATGTTCCTTATTAATATAAGGTAAAAGAAACCATTGTGATGACTAGGAAGGGTAAGAGTATTTATAATATAAGACATTAGGGAAAAAATTCATATATGGAAAATAATTCAAATAAAACCAGCTAACAATAATTTCTTCCCTTTTATTTCATATATGTACATTCCATGCCGAACAAAACTGTTTTCATTTTTCTTTAGATTTTGACTAAAGAAAGACTGAAGCTAAATCTACACTGCAGCTTAAAAGATCAGAGATGATGATAAATCCATTTAACTTGATGATAAATCCATTCAAGTTACAAGTGGTCTTTTTCATCAGACAAAGATAACTTAATTTCAGAGCCTACAGTATGTCTAGTTTGGAAATAAAATATTTTCATGCACAGAAGGATCATATCTCAAAGCAAATGCAATACTTGGCTATGTTCTATTGATATAAATGCACACATAGATCAAATTGTTTTAACCAGGAGTATTTGTTGCAGCTGTGTGTGGGCATAGAGCAGATATACATGAATTAATAAACAATATCCTTCAGCTTCCTCTCAAAAATTTCACTCAATCTCTCACCACAGTTGTAAACAGAGCATTTCCAAACCCACTGTCATTTCAGGCAGTTCTCTCTTTGCCATAATACTTATCCCATGTGGATTCAACCCCAGATAACTAAGAAGGGACCATGGTTTTTTAAGAGAAGTAGTGAAAGTCAAATTTCAGAGAAGACTACAGAGCAACTAAGCAAAACCAGGTTCTGAATCTAGAGTCCTGAACCAGACTTGAACTATACTTCTCATTAATTTATATAAAACAAAATCAATCAAATATAGATGCTTCACGATGTTTGGATATGTGCACATTTTTTTCATCAGTCCCAGATACCACTCAAGTCAAAGTACAAAATTTTACTACAGGTTAAGTAGATCAAATTAATCAGGCTAACTCACCACTATCCACTTTTCTTCCATTAAATATCCAAAGCCTACCATAATATCAACACCCCACTCAAAAACAAAAACCAAAACAAGATGCAAACAAAAAACACAAAAACACCCAAACAAAACCAAAAAAATCAACAACCCCTCCCAAACAAACAAAGACAGGGTGAATGCTCTTAATCAAGTAGATATATGAAATTTATTGTTCTTCTGGTGTTGACTATTGTGTAAAGAAAACCAGAGAACCCAAATACTACAACAGGCTTACATGGGAATATGGTTATACAGACATTTAAAGAATGCCTGCAAATAACAGTTCTTATTAACTTCTGGAGGAGGAACCTTCATTACTAAGATCATAATCTTTTCTATCCTTTGAATTGATGGAATCATTCTCAAAAGTCTTCCATGGAAAAATCATTAAGATATAATCTGTCTTATTAATACCTTCCCTTCACAATGGCATACCATCTACAGAAGTGGAACAAAGTCATAAACAACCCTAGAAAAATCTGGCAAACTCATTACACACACTTTTGTATGTGCTTGGACCTGTGTATTCTCAGCCCTCCCATTAATAGTCTCAGGTCCTCCACTTTGCTCTTTTCCATTTGTGGTGTATCTGTGAGATATGGAGTGAGAAACCCTGAAGCAAAACCAAGAATTATGATGGAGTTGAGGTTGTGTCCCTGAATTCTAGGCCATACAGACACTAATGTGTCTTCAGTAAATACAGCATGTCATTGCTTGCAATGAGACCCCACTGCCATCCCCAGCCCAGAGCCTTCCCTCACTTGACATCAAGTACATTATCAGGAGCATGGTTAGCTAACCAGACTGTTCTCAACATAATTACATTGAAAAATATCAGATAGCTGACCATGAAACTGTATGTTCCAGAAGAACATTGTTTCGGTAGCCCCACTATAAATTAACAGACTTGCTATTTGTATTACATGGACAAACACAGAAAATAGAATCCAGTTGAAAAGATGTGTTTTTATATATGGAATTCACATGAATAACATGTGACTATACTTCCTTTGTTATCACAGAACTGGAGTATGTGTTTAAATACAATGAAATACCAACACTATTAAATGGATTACTGGAAAGAGGTAACTGGAGTGTTGTAATACCACTTCCATAAGCACTGATTTATTTTAGGTTTATCAGTAAGCCTATAGTTAATGTGAAGGTAGCTAGTTTAGATGTGCACAGGATGATACATAAGCATATATCTGCAACAGTACAGTTACTAAGATTCCATGGAAGTCCATAAAGCCTCTATCGATAATTCTCCATGAAGTAGCATTGAGCAGAAAAGTGAGTGCATTGTTTCCTCCTTTCATTTTTTTTTTTAATGTAGCCATGCCATGGAAGAAACTGTAAGACTTCCTGGGCTGAAAAATGCTTCTTTTGTTTCTTGTACATCAAAAGAAAGTATTTCACAATAGAAATTAAGTTAGCAACTTGGTTTAAAAGGAAATAAAGAAGTAAAGGAACTTGCCACTCTATTTTTTTTTTCCTTTGAAGCATACCTGAAGTTATATGAGTATTAGAGAAAACTAAGTTATCCACACTGAGATGTACTTCCTTCTGAGCAAAAAAAAAATATAAATGGAAAGGGGAAAAAAACCCAAACAAAAAACCAAACCACCCTGCTAATGGTCTCTTATTTCAAGTCCCTACTATGAAATATTATTTTATTAATAACAAAATATAGACTAGGAATAAAATCTTCCAACATAAATTCTTCTCATGCAATCTGTATTTTCTCATTAGTCTGTTTCACACTTGTGGGAAACTTAGAATGACATTTGAAAAAATGCATCCTTCACAGTAGCAAGATCTTTTAGATCGGAACGTAATGCTTCAAACACATTCTACTGTATATTGCTTTTTATTTTAAGAATTTATGCTGATGATGTGGCTTGGTGGGACTGAATTAGTTTTAAATAGGATACTTGTTTCAGATAAAAATTTTATTCATTATTACATAGCACAAATATAAATAGTGATTGATTTTGTTCTTTAAAAATTCCAGAATGAAATAGTCTTAACTGACTTTAGTGTGTGTTTAGTTAAACAGCTACTCCAGCTACAGTATCATAGTACAGATGCATATTTTCATGTTTTAGAATTTCTGGTATTCTGTAATTTCCAAGAGTAAAATCACTGGAAAAAATTCCAGATTGAGAAGCATGCTGGCAGTGGCATAAAATAAAGTGTGCATTTATCAATGGATCTGCAAATTAACACAAACATCTCACTGTGGCCAGTTACTGCCTCCCCTCACCCCTCTCCAGTTCTCTTCACTTTAAAATATTTTTAGGGTAAAAGAGCAAAATTAAAAGCCACTGTATGAATGAAGAACTCAGAAAAGTAAAAAGCTGACCCTGGTATGCAAGCTACCAAAATAATTATGATCTGCTTTGACAAACACCTCTTTCTCAGTCTGCTTATTTTTTCTGTTAGAAAAGGTTAAAATAAATGGTTTGTGACATTCCAGTAATACAAATGCTATGAGAAAGTTAAAAAGGGTGATATATTTTAAATCAGTGAAATAAAGTATAAGGACATGTTTATACTTCTACTAAATAGACTTTGTTCCTCTCTATTCTTTTTCAGTCACTTATCTAGGATTTGGATTTATTGGTCTACGTTACACAATTCTCTTTTGTTATGCCACTTCTTTTCCTAATTTAAGGATGAGTAGAAAAATTCAAGGGTTCTCTTGAACTCTTATTCTAAGAGAACTGATTTTGGCACCTTGGCAAGAATGGTAAGAGTTCTTCCAAAGACAGCTATGTTTTCCAAGACATGAATCATAGAGAGAATGAACAAAAATTATTTTTCCTTCATGAAGCCAAGTACAGAATCAACATCTCAAGCCTTAAGTGTCGATAACCTATAAGTATTTAAAGAGCATGCTTTTTTTAAATTTCTCTCTTTTCCCCATAAACCCCTCACTTCCAGAAAGCTAATGAAATATCAGGTACTTGCCTTTAACTGAGAAAACTATGGAAATTATTTTATTCTTATCCGAGCTGCTTCCATTCTGTGACAAGGTTATTGCCAATTTACATTTTGGCCAAACTGTGTAACATTATTCACTCTCAAAAATGTGAATCTGGGAGCCAACCTTACAATTCCCAACAGAAATTCCTTAGATCTGACCTGAAGGCAAGAATCAGGAAGACAAGCTCTCTCTAACCACAATAAAATCTCTTGTTGCACATAATAAGATAGTACCCAATTTTAATACTGATACTCTGAAAATTCTAAGAGCAAAAGCCTTTGTAGTACACAGTGTTACTATGGCATCTTCTAGCAGTCTGGGTCTGCTCTAATTGAGGTCAGTAGGGACCTTCTTAAACTGGAGAGGATTATGTCCCAATAGACATATTTGACTCAGTATTGCCTTCAGAAACCCTAGAGTCTGAGAATCAAAAGCTTTGAAGCTGAGCTTTTTCAGCCTTTTCTGCTTGAAAATCTCCTTTCTTTATAACAGCATTTATAAAGCACTGGAATTTTTACAGCCCCAAAGCCTGTCTGTGAACTTCAGCGGCTGAGAATCCATGGCCTACCAAATTATTAATAAGTTCAATATAACTAATTCCATTATTTAACTTTTAAAAAGTTAATTGCATGGAAAGAGAGGCATTTGCAAAGCAGAATTTCATTGTGTTACATACTGTTATAGAGCAGTATGTGGAAATATTGCTTCTTGTATTTTGCTATTTTGTGACACAGGAATGAAAAGCAGCAGCCAGTGGTTGTGGTTTTAGTGAAAAAAACTAAGAGAAAATGTACTGTCTTTGGAGACATTTGCTATAATGATGACTGATGAAATACTGTGTGCTAATGGAAGAAATATAATAACAAATTCTAGACCAAAATTGAAACATTGCAGCACTACTTACAGAATTAAGTACAGCTGAAAAGGTGTATTGTTCTTCCCTATGAGAAACTGAAAATTTTCAAATACTAAAACAATGCATTAGAACAGAGTATTATACCTAAAAATGTTTCAGATAACAAAATAAAATAGTCAGGAAACAGTCCCATAGTCCCTTACAAAAAATATTCTTCAACTGTTTTGTTCTTGTCAAAGCACTACAAAATAAACAAACTTATGGAATCTCTGCAGCATGGCATGGGAAACAATCTAAATTGAAAACTGGGTCTTTAGGGACAAGCATGTGGGGCATAAGGCACTTGAACTAATTGACATGAGATATTTGGTGGTATTTCTAAGTTTCTTTATGACTGGTGAGGGTGGGAGGGGGAAAGAGACACCAGAGAAAAATTCTGTATCTCTTTTTTCCTAAGAAGTCAAATAATTTCAAATGAGAAATAGTAATTTTTTTAAAAACTACTTAGTTCATGTGAGATACAAAATTTCTCTTGCAAGCGTTTCAGCACAATAATGCTCAACCATTTCTGAATACATTTGAAGCTGTTTTCTATTTACTATTTGATATTTACTTCATTAAATTGTTATATTAAACTGTCATTTCACAACACATTAAAGTCACATATGTTAGGCAGTTGGTTTTATAGACATGACAGTTGCACAAAGATAGACATGGAGAGGAAAAAATGAAAAAATAATTTTGTTCACAAAGAACAAAGTATAATAAGGTTACTTTTCTAGTCAAAGTGATAACCAGCTCTCCTAAATCAAGCACCATTTTTACCTCTGGCAACCAGAAACAGTTGGGATAGATCTTTTACCCACAGCCATGCAATCAAGTAATCTAGCCAAAAGTATATTCAGTGTCTCACAGACATTACAGGAATAAAATTAATTTCAAAAAAACCAAACCAAAACAAAAACTTGTGTTTTATTCCTATCTGAAAGAAGTCCTGCTTCCAGGCTCACATCTGCCAAGTTCTCAAGATGAAGAGGACCAGGTGCATAGACCAAAAAAGTAGAAATTCATTTTCTACTATGCCATCAAGAACTAGTCCTCACCTAGCAGACAACTAAAAGTTGCCCAGAAGTCATTTCAGCAGAGTTCCTTCATCTGCATTTTGAGACACATTAAGATTTTTTGTATTCAGTTTGCATATCTGTATGGTTAACAACAAGGCATTGATACCTAATGACTTAGAAATTTTTTTTCCCCTGTTTAAGAGCACTGTATTAACAGAAAGCTGATATTGGCTGTAGTCTTTGAAAAAACATTCCAATCAAGACAGAACTAGATCTGCTACCATCTGATGTAAAGCTGAATTCTGTGTTAAGTCTTAAAGACCTTGTATGACAAAATCCAGTAAACCAGTAAATATGCGAGGATCTGCTAAAAAGACAAAAAAAAAAAAAATCGGAAATAAACAGGCTTCTATGCAATACATTGACATATTATCAATTTACTTCGTTCACCAAATTGATGTGAACAAATTGGCAGAGATAGATAGGCAAACTGAGTTTCCTTCAGGTTTAGAAATTCAGTAAATTCTTCAATATCAGTGCTGAAACAAGGGTACTGAATCCCTCAGAGCAGGGAGCAGGACCAGCAGCCCAGCTTCCCACTGTGCACCTCAGCTGTTTGACAAGAGCTGCCAGTGGAATGAGGAGGACAGCTTTTTTTTTTTTTTTCTCTCCCTTTTAATTCCAGCCTTTCTTCACCTCCTCGCTACAACTGCCAGCAAAAGGTGACAAATTACAGAACTGGATGGCTGGCTTAGCTAGAAGCCATGCTAGACCACCCACAGCCCTGCTTGAGCCAGTCCAGCAGCTGTCCATGTCAGAAGGCTGGATCACACCTAGGGCGAGAAAGGAGCAGGTGCCAGCCAGCAAATCCATGGAAACAATATAATGTTACTGAGGGACAACTGCAGGGAACGTCACTTAGTTATACCCAACCACACCTCGGGGAAGAGTAATCAGTCTCCAACTGTTTTACAGACCAGATTTTTGATTTGGTTTTATTGGGACTCCTCCCTCCTTTTACTTTTTTTTATCCTCACATATGCACTTGAAGACCTGCAGCTATAACAAAATTAGCAGAAAATTGCAGATAAGTCCAGAGCATCAGTGAAAACACCTTGGAATTTCAAAGTCTTACACGTGTGCATAAGGACTAGATTCCCCTCCCCACATATATACACATATACATATATACACCCCCTGCATACAGACATTTGTCAAACCTTACCAGCATCTCCTGATTGGACAAATCTTTTCTCCACACTCTGCCTTTACCTAGCATATAAAGTTAAAATCAGAATGCACTGGAAAATGAGGTAGTGATCAGTCTCTAATAATGTGGCCAACAAGTACAAGCCTTAAATTCAAAACTACTTCACATTATCATCTAGCATCAAGAGCTCTCAACTGTTTACTTTGGTGAAAATGTTAATAAAAAAACTACCAGCTTTTTATTAAGCCTTTTCAAACACATTAGAGGAAGATCTTAACCATTTTAATTATGAAGTCCATTTGCACAAACGAAGAGAGAAAATGTTTCCAGATGAGACCCAAAGTGCATCACACTCCAAACCACTGATACTCTGTCCTTTGAGAATGTAGAGTGGAACACATCAGTTTCTTAGGCCAAGAAATAAAATTCTACATCTCCTATGCTGCTGATTTATCACCATATTCACAGTATATGAGGTCCTGAAAAAACAATTTTCAGGATATTTCAGTCTTACTTTGTAGCTAGATACTTTATCTTAAGACTATCAGCTTTTCCAGTTATTGCCAATACATGAACAATCATCTCCAGAAACAACAACTTTCTCCCTGGTGTTTTTGGCAAATAAATTTGTTCAAAGTGTACCACATTGGTTGTGCCCATAGACACAAAGGCATTTTCCTTGTGATTCTTATTAGAACTTCAGTTTCAGGCACTGACTCTGTGGTTTTTCCTATACCCAGCTAAAAAACTGGCCAAATCAAAAGCCACACCTAAGAAAAGCCACTGCCACTCACTACAATTTGATTTCAACAAAGGTGTATGCTGTGAGACATACTGATATCCAGAAATTCATACACTTATGAGTATGAATATTTTGGAGAAATAAAAGATTAGCAAAAAAATCTAGAGAAAAAAGCAAAAGTCATATCCCATTAAAAATATAAGTGAAAACTGAAATGAGAATAGTCAACCTCAACAGCTTTCAAACTTCTTATTTCTACACACAGATAAGAGACAATGCTGAGCATCCATGACAAAAGCATCCATGCATAACTAAATAATTTATGTACAGAGAATGACACTAATGTGACTTTATATAAAATAAGCAGTTAGACTGCTCCTGAAAAATAAAAGCAAAGCAAACCACCATCACAACTCATTCACTGAAAAACAAACAAAAAACCCCCAGCCAAATCACTCAATAAAACAATTCAAACCAAAACTAATAAAAATCAATATATCTAGTAATAATGTAGTAAAAATCTTCATTTTGGGGTATGCAATAATTGAATTCTGGGAAAAATGAAGAAAGGAAAAGGCTACTCACAGGTAAATAAGGTTGCTGTTAACAAGTTAATAATTTTTTACTTGATAAATTTTAGTAAAATTTGTGATAGAAATAGCATAGTTTACATCACTCCCTTTACAGATTCAGAAGTTTGTTCAGTTAATGCTGTGTAAATGTTTTCCTACACTGAGTCATCAAAAATTGTTCTCATATGTTGGTATATTCCATAGAGAAAATTAGAATAGATTTAAAATACTGATGCAATTAAAATACATATAAAGTCTTAAGCATTATTCCAAAGGAAGGTTATCTTCTAAGTGGAAATTCGGAATTAAATCCAGCAAATACTTGAGCAATGAGGTCATTAAACTAATAAAGACAGCTGTTCAAATGCTTTAGGCAAAGTGAGACAGTAACACACTGAAACGATGCGATCCTGAAGTATTTTACTGTATGTACAACACTACACTTCGAGCTGATAAAAAAAAAATGAAAAAAGAAAAGAAAATTTAAATACAATATTAAACACACAATAGCTTCATTGTTACAGGTTGCTACAACACATTTGTGAAGTCTTGAAAAATATTCAAAGTATTATAAACCAATCAAAACCCAAACAGCAAAAGAAAAGCAAACCCCTAAATAGCACACACAAAGAATGTCTCTCTTAGAAGACTGTTTCAGGTGAACTTTGCGATGACATTAACTCTGCCTCATTGAAGAGAATGCAAACCTGATATTCAAGCTGTTGGAAGATAGTTTCCTCCACTAGCAAAACATATTCAAATACAATGAAAAAGGTAATAGAATGCTATTCCCATCAATACACAAGTATTTAACTAAAGTTGTTCTCTAGTTCATGTTGCAATACTACAATTAACTAGATCAGAAAATTAATAAAAGCAGCCCAATTTTCCTGGCCATGTAATAGAATCTCCATTTGTCTTACTATGAAAGACAAGTGACAAGAGCTTGTAATAATGGAGTTAATTTCCTTTAAACATTCTCTTGTTGAATATGATTAAAAATACACATTATCATCAAAGGCATGGTTTTCTGCACATACTGAGCAGCACAGAAGGGCTCAAGAGAGAAATTCATTCTCTTGTAACACTGGCATGGGCAAAACCAATTTCTACAGTAAGATTACCAAAAGGATGATGATGTGTCAACTGTTGTCCTTAAACTGTTAAGTTACATTTCACCATTTTCTACTGTTAAAGTCAACAAAAAGTACTGGAATACAGTTTATGATGTATCTGATTTTAGAAACTGTGAACATCATGGATTACAACTAAAGTCTGTGAGGTCTGAGATTATACAAAACAAGAAAACAACAATTAATTCCTGCAAATGCATTTGCAAGTACTCAGTAAGTCCCTATCAATAAAAGAGAAGTTAAACTAAGTTTGCGGAATGTGTATATGAACATCACAGGTTTAGATCATCAGGCTAAGGCACTGTGATTATAAAACAATCCCACTTCATTCATATATAACTTTCATCTCCATAAGAAGTACATGATTTATAAAAAACAGTTTAACACTTAATAGGCCAGTAATGTTAAGAAATCAAGCATGACCAATAGTACAGGAGTCCTCGTACTGATTGTTCTATCTGAACACGCATATCGAGGCTCAACAGAAATATTTCTTGTTCTAGAAAGAAACTATACACAAGTCATTTTATGCAAGTATACACAAGTCATTTTAGGTCATAATCCACGATTTTGTGCAATCAGTTCCAACTTAATTAATGGAAATACAAAAGAAAATAGATTAAATGTTTTATCCTCTTGTGAATAACATGCAAGAAAATGCTGATTTTTCAATCTATATTTTCATGAAAACACTAAAGACTGACATGGAATCATGATGCTATTGAGTAAAACCTTGATATAATGTCACCCTTTTTTATTCTGCAAGTTTAAAAAATACTCAGAAATACCTAAATACAAAATTTGACATTTGTCAATTTGTCATTGTAGTTGACATTTTTCTGGCATAAAATAGAAATCAAGGGGTCATTCTATTCTCCCTAAGCAGACAACCATGTATTGATACTCTGTAGAAAACATTATTTTCTGTTTATGTCAGCTTAGAAAAACACTTTACATGAAAGAAAATACTAACCCCACACTGTGTCACCCTACACACACACCCTTTACTATCCTCAGAGTATTGTAAAAGTAAGGTTACTTTTCCTGGAAGGTCTGGTTAAGATGGCCAGAAAAATGTAAGCTTGCTACTTTATTACCAAAACTATAGTCATTTCTTAATACAAACTCAAGGCCATGACATCTTTCTTAATTCAACAGGTTAAACTTAAACTAAATATAATTCCCTGCTTTTTATTGTACAAAGATTATGCTGGAGTCCCATAAAACCTTTCAAAGGTTTGAAAGAGGGGGGAAAAAAGGACTACAATTTATTTTAAAAACTTCATAATTTGCAGAATTTACTCAGCAGATTACCTTTAGTACATTTCTCTCAGCATAAAGAGAAATAGTACTGAAATTATATCAACTTTCACCCTAGTATGAAATACTACAAAATAACCTTGAAAATGACTCATTACTAAAAGGCACAGACAAGTTCCATTAAGGGTTTCAGTTTCTTTAGGCTTTAATGTATTTCTCAGCACATTCCAGAATAATGCTGGTCATAACTACTTTTTCAAGCACTGCACTCGCAAGATGCTTTGACACTACCCACGGCAACATATGTGACTAAATCCATACAATAAATACCTGGGCAAAAGTGTTCTGACTTTCATACTCACCACAACACCAGTACTGTACAACTGTATTCTGTATATCTTGAAATAAAATTATCTCTGAAGCCCCACTGATGTTTTTTTACAGTTATCTCCCTTGTCTGCTGAACTATGAAAGGTCACTAAATCACAAAATTAAAGAGAAGAAGTCAAAAGAAGAGTCAGTAGACACAGGCACTGCCTCTAAGGCCTCCTTCTGACCATGCATTACCTCCAGCACTTCTGCTGACTTCTCAATAGGTCTACCTGTCAAACAAATGCCTACTGGAAAAAAGAGGGTGCCAGGCAGTCATTTTTCTTTAAAGTTATTACTGCTGAATACATTAGTTTTGATACATAAAAAGCTGTGAGCAGCATTGTTTCTACAACTTGAGAGAATACTATGTTGAGCAAATGTGGTATTTTTTTAAGAAAGCAAAAACTTCTGAATATGAAGGCTGTTGTAATTCCCCTTCAAACCCTACACTACCTCATCTGACTCCTCCTCTGCAAGTAAATGGAGTTCTACTTCTGCTTACATCTTCCACAATGACTCTATTTACTGCCTTCATCCACCACATCAGCACAGTATGGCAAGATTTTTAATGAGAATACTTTAAAAACAACAGCAATAAACCCCAAAGAAGAAATAAAGAGTCCCAAAATATCAGCCTAATGGAATTTAGGGAAAGTATCACCACTAGTTTATTGTCTGACAATATTTTTATGCCAACTGAAAAATACATGTTTTTTCACTACAGAGATGGAATGACATTAAACAATCTTGCCAAAGCAAAAAAGATAATCCCACATCATAACATGTAATTAAAACCACATGGTTCCCATAGGAACAGATCAGGAAAACAAATAACTTGGTGATGGACACAGCAGAAGAGCACGAACAGAACCGGGTAACTCAATGCTCAAGAAATGTTATCTTGGTTGAAAGAGAAAGGTTCCCAGAACTTCTAAATAGGGTGAAGATATTCTAACAGCTTGACTGATAGAAAAAATAACCTATGAGGTTAACACTTTATTTTTTTTCAGAATTACTTAACAAAATTCATTATATGTGTGATGCACAAATAAAAAATTACTTATATATAAGTATATAAGTAATATACTTATATAAGTATAATATACTAAGATATACTTAGACACATTTCCTAGAGAATTCACTTAACATGTTTGCTTGAGGGTTTTATTTCCCCCCATATATTCTTCTTCTTTCAGGCTGATGTTCCAAAGACATTCATTTAGGAAATTTGATCCACACAACAGTGCTCTGTATAAGATCTATTCTTCTGTACAGGTGGTATTTGTTCAGCTTATGTCTGATCAACTGGACACCCTCTTATGGGCACAAAATACATTACTTTCAGATATTCAAATACATTCTGAAAGCATCATAATATTCAGTACAGATTCATCTTAAATAAGTATACTTGATATTTGTAGAGTGGCACAACTTGCTGAAATCACAAGGAAATATTCCAAGTTCATTCTCTCTGAAAATGATTTGGAGAAGGATGAGGATTGAGACCACTGAATTGAGAGAGGAGCGATAGAACAATTCCAGGAAAACTTGGCTGCCATCTATATTTAATTTTTAAAATCAAGTCAGTCTCTTAACATCATTAAATTATTCTCTTTAAGATTTCTTTTTAGTTTTAATAAACTAAAACGTGTCAGAAAGTTTAAAGAAAATGGGGATATATTTTGAATAGTCTATACTATAGTCCATATACTTTATCTGTGTATATAAAATACTGGTAATACCTTTACCTTTCAGTAAAGGCTGAAAAATAAAAGTGAATCGGCAGTTCATAAATTTTAGATTCTTTCCTGATGACATACCTTTGTCTGACAGAAGGGGAGCAGTATCTTTGTGAAATGAGTTATCCACCTACATAATTCTGCTAAGGCCAAACAGTACAGCAAGGCTTTCTCAGGAAATGTGAGCATTAGTACACTTCTCAGACATTCAAGCCCTGCTGGATTTGTGAGCATACCATTATTAGCTGGCTAGAAGCTTATTCAGCTCATCATCTTCCTTCTGCCATGTTTCTCAGATCACTTCTGCTGAGAGGATTGCAAAAGTTGCTTCTGACAACGCCAGCCCCTCCAAGCTGAGCTGAGCTGAAGCTGCCAGCTAGAACCAGCATAGATAAACAAGAGCAGGGTCTGAAACTGGCAGTTTGATTTTTAAACGCTGCTATCTGCAGCACTTCCGAAAAGCTGAGCAGAAAGACAGAATGTACAGCTCTCAGAATAAGCTGAGAAGAAAGATGGGACAGGGATAGAAGATTCTACATTAATTTTAATTCCTGTGGATTCAAGCTCTAAAATTAAGAAACTTATAAAAAAAAGGGGAAGCACCCATGCATCCTACAACAACAACAATAATAAATCATCATCATCATCATTATGCTGCAATACAGTCCTGACAACTTCCAAGGTTGTGTTCAGTTGCCTCTTAGCCTGAAAGTGAGTCCAAGTTAATTCACACCAGCTTAGGATAAACTGACAAAACTGCTCTGAGTTTCTGACAACCTCCAATTAGTTTCAAATAACTTTAAATATTGCTGTAAGGAATTATCTTTCTCTTTCTCAGAACAGACATGAACCATCCAAGAACCATAAATAGCATGTGAGGTGGGAGCCAAAATTACTCAAAAACTGGGCCCAGGGCACCTAAAACACATAGAAAACACAGAAGTAAATTTGCAGAACTGACTGCACAGCCAAATACCTTGGACTCCTGTTAGCAGAGAATTTCAACATCTGTTTTCATCAAGAGTATTAAACATGTCCCTAAATACTCTGAAAAACCCTAGGCAAGACAACCAACACAGACTAAGGTAAACAGCCTAATTCCACAATGCAAAGTTTAATGCCTCCTGAGTAAGAGCTCCCCAAACAATCAAAAAAACCAAAAGAACAAACAAAGAAAAAAAGCTCAAATTATCACAACTTTCAGTCCTTCGTATTCATATTTCAGGCTCAGTATGGTTTAGGGAAAACTGAATTATTTCAACCAGGTGGTTGAAATTACTTCCATCCCAGTAAATTTTAATAGAACTAGATTTAGAATTAAAGCAGAATTACAATTTACATCACTACGATATGGATCAGTGTTGCTCTTCTTTTTACCAGTTTATCCCAGTGATGAAGGGTACTTACCTGAAGTGAATTCTCTCCCTTCATGAATCAATACATGTATTCGAAGCACAGAAAAACTTCTAAGTAACAAGTGAAAAATAAAATACTCGGAGGCAATTGGACAAAATGGACAAAACCATTCATCATTAAAATGCAAATAAAACATCCATTGAAACCAAGATTGAATATAAGATTTTTCTTTAGTTTTGTGCATTATCTTCAAGGGTCTCTGCTCCTACTCTAGGCCCAAATGATCAAAATATTGGGTTTTCAAACATTAAAATGTTGCACCATTCAAGAATGTTTATTTATTTTCCATTTTTGTGCCTGTAAAAGTTAATTGTATCTCATTTTACCAATACTGTTAGCAATTAGAAGCCACATTTTTTGGTGAATAAGTGTCTTAAAAAAAGATGTCATCCAGCTCTGTACAGAATACTGGCTTCAAAGTGTGAACCCTCTCACCAAGGGGCGCTTTGTACCCAGCCTGTCAGAGAGTCCCCCGGATTCAATTCAACCTGCTCCAAATTCAGGTTGCACAAGCTATTCAGGGCCAAATTTAATTTCTTCTTAACTTCTGGTAATCTTCACACAAAATGAACTAAAAGCAGGTCATTTGTTACACCTGTTAAGAGAGAGGCTTGGCCTAATTTCTTTCATATACTATGAAAAAAGAAGTTTTAGAAATGCATTATATAGCCAATATTTTAAGTTATCAGAATAAAGGTATTCTCACTCAAAGAAATAAAAATAGGCAGGAAATAAGCATCACTTTCACAAATCCAGCTGAGACATTCATAGTATTAAACTGAGAGGTCAAAGACAACTAGATTAAGTATTTATGGATTTCTCTCGTTTTCCTTAAATTTGCCACCAAGGTTTACTTTAGGGTATTCCTCTGTAACTAAACTTCATAATAAACTGACTTTATTCATCTATGAGATTTATGCATTTCTTCATGCCGAAATGACCTCATGTCACTATTGTGTATTTAGTGATAAGGTGGTCTCATTCCAGCAATAAAGCCATGTGGAACACATTACTCAAAGGCCTATTAAGTATAAAACATTCAGCATTTATTTACCACATCGAGGGAACAGAGTCCTTAAAAGGTTATTTAGACTATAGCATGGAGACTAAAATATACTCAGCGTCCCATTGATTTGACAGCCTGCCATAACTGTCTCATATATTCTTAATTAGAACACAATACACACACACATACTGTCTTCTGGGAAAACATTCCCAATTACATAGGGCCACAAGAAGAACAGCGCTGCTTTTGACAGCTGGAATGCGCACATTGTCATAATCCTGCTGGATACCTACTGTAAGTGAAAGGTATGCATCTTCCTGAAGCTACAAGAGGTGATGTCAGATTGAATAAAAGTCAGTGTTGTAGGCCATCCACCTGCATGACACATTGATGACTCCAGCTTTTGCTGAGGGGGAGGAAAATTGCTTGCCGTTTTTCTTTACCAATATAAGTCATACTTCTATTCAAATCAGAAACAGCATTTGGGGGAAGAAAACGCTTTTCAAGCCTTCATCTCCATTGCAAATATAACAGCTCCACCTTGAGGCAGGACCCAGTGAATGTTAGTAGAAGGTGCAGTCAAACTGGAGATGCCTATCAGCATACAGTCAGTCAGCCACAACTACCTAAAACACGGATTGACATCTCCCAGTGTCCCTTTCTGCTCATCTTCTTAGCATTCAAGCAGGCACGTGTGCACATGATGCATGTGTTTGGACAAATTTACTGAAGAGAAATTAAATATATATCAAATAAGCATCAGTTTGACAGAACAGCTCCCAAGGATGATACAAGTCAAGCGTAACAAGGCCTGACAGAAATAGTCCTTAAGGAGCAGGAATTATCCAAGCTGCTCTCTGAGTAGTGCAAGCAAACAAATTTCAGACCATTAATTTTTTCATTATCGTAGTCTTCCTAACTGAGAAATAAAAAAGATTAATACTTTTCAACGTTTCATTTAAATCACTATTCAAATATTCTGAGAAAACAATTTTAACACACTGCTAAGCATTGCAAGTAAGTTCTCTTCGAGTATTAATGACAGTATTTATAGTTAAATGGGTTATTTTAAAAATATAAGTGCTAAATATCAACTTGCATGTTCTCCAGACTACTTCAGGAGTTTTATTTTTAATTGACAGTGTAACAGTATTTAGAATGTTTCTAATAAATCCAAATTATGTCAGTTAGATTGGCAAGTCCAGACAGACATAAAACCTGTGTCGCATTTAAATGGATGTTGATTAGACTGAGATAGATTGGTTGTGGCATGTATTACATGTTTGCTTGAAGATGATCAGTAAGTGGAAACAGGATTTGCAGCAGGAAATCAGAGTAAGCTATACCTGTAGAACAAAATGATAACAGAATAATGAAAAAAAATCATCATTAATTAAGTTCACTGCTCTAAAGAGGGTCCACAAGTAACCACCTTGAGAAAAGACTGGAGTTAGCAATTTGTGCTGGTTTTAGCTCTGATAGAGTGGATTTTCCTCACAGTAGCTAGTATGTGGCTGTGTTTTGGATACACACTGAAAACACTGTGGGAAATACCGAGATGTTCCAGTAATTGCTGAGCAGTGCTTGCACTCAGTCAAAGCCTTTTCTACTACTCACACCACCCCACCAGCAGGGAGGCTGTGGTGCACAAGAGGCTGGCAGGTGACACATTTGGGACAGCTGACCTCAACTGACCGAAGGGATATTTCATATCGTCTGGCATCATGGTCAGCATATGAAGCTGAGGAAAGAAGGAACAGGATGACTTCTGGAGTGATGGCACCTGTTTTCCCAGGTAATCACCACACATAATGGAGCCTGGAGATGGCTGAACACCTACCTGCTCTTGGGAAGTAGGAAACAAATTCCTTGTGCTCTGTGTGTGCACAGCTTTAGCTTTCCCTATTAATCTGTCTTTATTTCAACCCAAGAGTTTTCATACTTTCACCCTTCCAGTTCTCTTCCCTTCATGGCAGTGGCAGGGAGAGGGGAGAAGTGGAAGTGGCTGTGTGGTGCTTAGTTGCTGGCCAGGGTTAAACCATAAGATCATTCTGGAAAAACAAAATTAACAGAAAGACAAATTACTGGGGACTGACAGAAGCACAGCTTTAAAAACATGTTAAGAAAGTTATTTTGCAGGTAAGAAATAGATGAAAAGAGGCTGAAAATTTGTCGTATTTAGGTGAATGGGAATTCTTCCATTAAGAAAACAATCCCATCCCTAGAATATGGGTATGACACATTCTCTTTTTTAATCTCAAGTGTATGGAAACTCATCATGACCTTACCAGCACTGACAAGAGCTCTCTAAAACTGTAAGTATTGCAAAAAAATTGACCTAATTTATAAATTAATTAAATTCATTAACCATTGAAGACAATGAGGAGCTTCATTTAAAAAGACATTTTTGCTAGTTCCAAGATGATGGGAATGTTAAAGAGACTTTACACTTGGATAAAAGAGGAGATAGTTTCCTAATTTTTTTTTTTTCTCAAGTGAAGAGTAATATACAAAATACATTTCAAATTTATTAACCATTTTAGCCCAAACTATGACTCTTCACAAAAAAAACAGGGCAAACCTGATACTTCCTTTGCCAAATTGCTTTATTCCTAACTGTATTAAGGGAAACACAATGTTATCTTGATGTGAAAATGCAGCACAAAAATAAGCATTAGTTTCATTTTAAAATTCAGTCAGCATCTATAATTTGCAATGCAATCTCTTTTATGGCTTATTAAAATAAGTGTTATTGAAGCATAATTTTAATTCTATACAGCTGAACAGACTCATATATATTTATGACTGCAACAGATGTTTCTATGGGCTCATTTAGATCACTTCTCCTTGCATTCCCCTCAGCTGATGAGGTGCCCTTCTATGTTACAAGGAATTCCTTTTACATCACAGTGGTACAGCTGGTTAAAAACACCATCTGCACTCATAAATGCCTGGATTGTATTTAGCCACAACACACAGAATTTGAGAATGCCTACTGAAAGCTGGAGATGAAGTTTTACATTATACTGGATGGCATTTGCACACATTCCATTTTGAAGTCCCTAAGTACTGTTTATGTTGTCAAAATAAGTCAAAGAAGGATTTTACCAGCTTTTGTTCTGTGGTGGCCATTTGGACCAACACAAGTTCCAACTGTGATTTAACCTTTTTTTTTTTTTTTCCCTAGTCAATGTAGCTTGTTTTTTAAAGTGTACATCATAAGCAATAGGAAAAACATTACTCATTTCAAACCCATTCTTTAAAACCATTCTTTTCAAAGCCAGTTACATTGATAAATGCCATTTATAAGAGTCAGTAATTCACACATTGTCCATAACATTATTTACTGCCACAGTAGTTTGTGCAGTGAAGCCCAAACACACACACTAGGCTCCCACTGCCTGCTAAACCTCATTCACAGCTTATTTCTAGAAACAAGTTTTAGAAGCTCTGATCTTCACAGGGCTCACTTCTATCCACTGTTAAATGTGCAACTACCTCAGTATAGCCACTTACCCAGAACAAACTAAAATCCATCTTAACCTGCCTCCTCACCCACAGGACTTACTTCTGTTTACTACTTTAGTTCCTCGAACTAAATCAGAGCAAATGATGCATTTCTGCTCCTTGACTGCACGAGTCCAAGCATTTGTTTTCTCACAGCTCTTTTACCTGAACTCAAACTAACTTACCTTGGAAAAATTATAGCCAGTAAAATTGCTTCTGTATCATTTCAATAACAAAAAAAAAAGTGTTTATAAAAGCAGTTATACTGAAACACTACCGAAAATTTCAAAGACATTCAGACATAATTTTAATTGATCTGATATTGATTTGCTATTGAACAGAAGTTCAATCCATAGCCTGAAAACTTTTTCATTCATATTTTAAGGAAGAAACAACTCACTTAAGAAAGCTTTTTATATATAATTTTACTCTTCTGCAAAGAGGTTGTTCAAACTCAACCTGTTGTTCTCTAGTGACCTCCAACCTATCTTTTAGATATCAAAAAATTAGCCACAAGAAGAGTAGATAAAGTGAGATGCTGAGAAGTTTGCTACAGGACACGTTTTTCTAGCAACTTGTAAAGATCACTCATGTCACAAGATATTACCATGTTTTCAAACATGACTATGTTGCTAATCTTTTTGTAAATATTACATCTGTTCTGCAGCTTCTGCACACAGAAAAAGCAACAAATTTTTAACATAATAATCAAGGAAAAAAAATTAAATTCACTTTTTCTATTAAAATGTAATGCTGAATTCTTTTCAAGCTATTTTCTGGACTCCCAGGTCTGTATCTCATAGGTTTAGTTCACCAGAGTGGTTAAAATTCCCAGCGAGTGCCAACCTTTATTTCTATAAACTAAGAAGAATTTTGAAAATACAAGACATGGATGATTTGATGATTCATCTCAGCAACAATAGTCACTTAGAAGAAAACACATGCCTGGTACTTACCGCTTCCAGAAGCTCTATTTCACCTATGGGAGAAAATAATATACTTACTACAGAGAAAAGCAACTTTAGGAGGATCTAAGTACCCTCAGTTCTGTTTGTTTCTCTATGTGTGGTTGGGTTAAATTTGGTTTTAACATTTAACTGTACTGAAGCTGCAAACTTCAAGGGTATTGTTGAAGAAAGGGTAATTTTCACCCTACTGAAATAAATAAGAGTACAAGTTTGTCAGCTTAAAAGGACAGTGTTTTCCAACCTGCTTCACTATTGAGAGACTTCATAAATCAAAAACATGATATGTAGAACCAAAGGGAATAAATGTGTAACAATAAGGCATTTTCTTTCTATTGTTCAGAAATTATTAGCAGTTCTATTAACATTCTTTTGGTTCACCTTTGTTTAATAGCAGACTTGAATTTGGAAATCTTTATAGGAAGAGAGAAAAATTTATTTTAATAATTAAATGTTTTAAAATTATTTTAATGAAAGCTTCTCCAGAAGTCTTGCAAAGGTTTATTTGTTACAAACTGCTGCACTTCAGGTAACTTACAAATCAGTCCAGAATCTTAAATCTGTGCTTTGGTCACTGCTGTCATTCATTTGAGGTACAGGATTTAGTGTCAAGTCAAGAAGGGAGAAGAAAACAACTATCACACCTGTTTGAAGTTACACACCTCAGTAAAAATGTGTCCCCAGACTGAGAATTACAGTAGTTTTCTTAATTCTAAGAGTCTGATTACTTAAATAAGTACTATTGGTGAATAAGTGTCTGACAAGGCTATCAAAACAAAGCAGAGCTAACATTAACATTTACAGTGGTGTCAAGATGTTGAGTCTACCTGTCAGATGTTAGTCTTGGCTAAGATGGATGCCTAAAACAAACCTACTTGTTCTCCAAGCCCTTTTTAGGGAGGCAAAGCAATTTACTTGTGAGCCAAGAACTGCCTATCCCACACAATGACACACCCTCCATTTTATTTCAGTAACTGAAAGAAAGCAAACTAAACTCCTGTTATCAAGCAGTTTCACTGTCTGCTTTCAAATATCATTTCCAGCACTAATTCTGCTTTCCAGAAAGCATGTGCTCATAAAGAAAAAACTATAGATATTAAATAAACACAAGATTTCAGTCAAATCTCTCAGAATGTCATGATTGCCAGTATACAGAATAGTTCCACTAAGAGTATGTATTTAATTCTTAAAGGTAGAACAATTTTGGCTCTGTCTTGTCCATCTCTTCATAAATATGCTGACAGATTTATTTGGCTAATTCCTTATTTACCGCCAGCTTGTTTGTAATGTTATTATTTGGTGACATTGGTATTATTCATAACAGCAACAGAATTGTGAAGAGATGTATTTTTCTTTAAGAAATGCTACTTCACATAAAGTGCTAAATTTAGAGATTACATGAGGAAATTGCTTAGTTCTGAGGTATTTAACAGTTGAAATTCAGGCCACATAAAAATGACATGTTCAGGGGCTTGGATGGCCAACTTTATGCACAAGTGAAACCTCTAAAACATATTCTGTTTGTCCCAAAGTTAAGATTTTCTTCCCATTCTGTGTATGTAATCAGCCAATAAGCTGAGTTATAAACAATGCAACAGATTCTTTCTGGACCTGCCAACAGACTGAATAAAACTGTAAGTCTTATACAGTAAACCTAAAACTTGATTATGACACACTGAAGACTTACATGCTAATCACTGAAAATAATTATTATGTCACATTTCATGAGAACTTTCTCATCTATTCTCAAAGTCCATAAAATCTGAACACCTCTTTGCTGGGTGTATTTCTTTTGAAATTCAGGAGAATGCTGCAGCAGAAATAGAATGAGAGACCAGTCTTATTTTCAAACATCTTACTGATTTCACTGAAGTGAAATAAAAACAAACCAAGAAATTGCATTTGAAAATTTGTCTCATTTCCTCCAGACTTAAATACAGTGTTAATTAGTTAAATTTCTGAAGGGTTTTGGAATAGCAAAGCAAGATTATAAAAAAAAAGCAGAAAAGTTCTTTTGAAAAGAACCATCATAATATAAAAAGATCTTGGTCTAATATTCTGCATTTAAAACAGCATTAAAATATTAATATTAAACACACAGCACAAAAGGAAGAATAATTATTTAATAATACTGAATAATATTTTAATATTTATCATGTACCTTGGGTTTTTAGTCAAAGCTTCTGTGAGAGAAAAACAAGCCTGGAAAAGAATGTGTACATCCTTCGTGAATTACTAGAGCCCCAGCAAATTACTGTGGATATCCAGGCAACCATTCACCTGCTGCTATCAAATGAGAAAAGAACAGTTACCTTGGCAACTGCTGTATCTCATATTACACTGTGTTACTTCCAAGACAAAAACACTGTCTTAGGAGAGAGTTGTGGAGACCATGTGGGTTTTACATTTTCACTGGCAATGTCCTCAGGGACAGCAAAATAGACTTATAAAGCTATCCCAATTCTCAATTAGATAGAAAAGAAATGCATTTTAATTATATGAAATGCAATGACGAGCAAGTATAGTCCACATCTTAGTTCATATATGAATCATAAAAGTTGTAGGAAGGATTTTATTTTGTTTCCCTTTAATTTACAAAGGGAGAAACCATTCAGATTCCTCAGGAGATTCATGTTACAACACACATGTTTTATAGAAAAGAATAGAGGCATGTACTATGTATTTTAAAGCTCCCTTAGAACTACACAGGTTCATGTGAAATGCACTACAGGACACTAACTGTGGCATCTCTTAGTGACTGCAGTACCCGTGCACATCAGATATGAGCTAGAACTGCTGAGATTTTATAAAGAGTATAACAAACCATATTTGTTTTATTACTAAATTATGCATGATTTTCTCTGAAGCAGAACAACAGAATTTATATATAATCTGACATAAAATTAAGAAACCAAGAAGCTCATTTTAAAATGCTTTAAAAAGGTCAGTTATTATGAAAAAAACAATTTAACATTTTTGGTACAAGAAGCCTCTGTGCTTCTGTGTATACTACACCTTCCATTACAAGGCTGGCATCCAAAACCTAATTAAAATTTCCATTCAAGACATGGACAGAATTTTTGAACAGCAATTTAAGTAACAGTTCCTAAAAATTATGCAGAAAGGTGTCTGCTTCTATTTCCCCACAACAAATGTACTTAAACACCAACCTTTTTTCAAAATAAAAAGGGGGAAATAATTTTTTTACGGCAATTACAGGGTACTTAAATCAAAATTGTTAAGGCAATGAAGACTTGATATATCAAGAATTACACTACAGGATACTAAATCATCCAGTTAAACTATTGAGTAACCATTCTTCCACTGAATCAGTTATTTGCTCTTCATCGATGACAAAGAATATAGCTTTTTTACCTGGACTCTGTAAATATTTTCAACCAAGTCATTATCAGATGAACTTGATTTCAAACACTCTATTTAAAGTTTGAGGACACACCTTGAGCATTACCTTTCTGTAATTGTGACTTAGATCAATTCATTTGACAGGTTACACAGGTGGTATTCAAGTTCTTTCATCCTAATGTTTTCCTAGTTAATGAGAATCTCATCTTGAAACTATTTAAGTTCATCATAAGAAAGAAAACAAAGCAAACATCCTCAACAGTACTGCCACCCAGCAATGTGACTGGAGACAGGGGAACATCTCCTGCCCAGGCTGGTGGGACATAAAACAGAATCCAAGATTTTTAACATGTGAACAGAAATTCCTTTCAGTTTCCCTTTACAGTGGTATTTTCTGTCCTACAGTCTTGTGTTTTGCTGTGGTTAGAGAAGTTAGTTCTCTTTTGCTGTCCTGTCAATCTTTGCTGCAACCTTGGTATGCTGGCAGCTACTGCAGGAGGCCACACCAACATAACATAAGGTCAAAAGCAACATTTTGAGAAGTAATTCTTCATATGACAAACTAGGAAGATCAAGGAGGACCTTAGCAGTGTTTGGAACAGAAGAGCTGTACTTGAGTATTAACAAGAAATTAATTTCATACTACTATTACTACTTACTAGAAGCATATTAAAGTTTGTAATACTGCTTTTACTCAAAACTTGGTATCATTAGCATTTTACAAATTTCTAGTTGTCCAATTCTCCTAATTCCATAAGTACACTTTTAGTGTGCCGGCAGAACTTCAGAAAAAGGGAACCATCTTCACTGAGGATTAAAAATTAGACATGTTAATTAACATATGTATATTTTATCTTGCTATACTTTTAGATTGAAGAGACCTGTTTATTTCCACACCACTTTTAGATTACTGATCTGACTTGCTTCATAAGGTTTTTCAAGTACACCGCTTTTTCTTTATACTACATATATAGATACACATCTTTGAAAGAACAGAGCTACAAAACAAGACACTCATGAACAAAAAAACCCACCCAGCTACCTCCCAAAAACCCAAACAAACAATAAAAAAAGAACAAAAAAAACCAAAGCAAAACAAAAAACATGTTAAGTTAAAAGTTTAGATTATTCAAAAGACTGCAGTTGTCCAGCAGTTAGACTGGGATTTCCCAGACAAGACTGAAGAGACAACACAGGAATCATGCCTTTAACAGTAACTTCTCTCCTACAGTGCTTTAAACATCTAATGCACACACTCCACCTGCATTAGCATAATTATGCCTACTTTAGATACAGGCTAAGTCCAGCACACAGCAATGAAACACCTGTCTCACCACTGTTCTGTCACTGGGCTAAGAGTAAAGAGAGCCTGAATACCCTGTGTTTCAGTCTGATACTTTACTAATCCAGACTTCACCTGATTGCAGTGTTATCCAATGCTCATTTTCACACAATCATTGATGCCAGAGGATTAAAAATCAAATCTAAAGTCATTCTATACAAATGATACCAAAAAACTCAAGTTTAAACTGATGAGAGTAAGAAAATAGCTGACAACAGGAGCCATCCTGTCTGATATGTCTCAATCTCAGAAAATGCATGAAATAATCAGAAATCCACCCTTAAGTCTGCTGCTACATTAACTTAACCAGTGAAGGATACAGATACCTCTGGTACTGACAAGACCTAAGAAATCCAAGACTGCAGCATTAAAAAGCAATAATTCATGAAATTATTTAATAAAAATTAAAGTGTTAAAAGCTGAAAGAATATGGCTAAGAGTATGTAGAATGATAAACAGCATTTAAAAAAGAAAATGTAAAGCTTTTGTTACCACAGCATAAAACAAGGGGAGCACAGTATCACTTGCTCAATTACATGTTCCCTAATATTTTCAAGAAGTTTTAAAATAATTTTAGCAAACCATGAAACATATAGCACCTTTATATTGTTTTTATATTGTTTATATTGTTGTGTTTATATAAGTTGTAATCAACTGGCAAATTATAAAATTTTTAATAGTTTGGTTTTGGTTTAAAGAAAAATCTAGTAAACATTAATTTTGGAAAATATTACTTGATTAATTGAAAGTCATTCAACTTTCTCTTACTTATTTCATGCTGCATGTTTTCTACTCATGCATCTTTAGTTTTGCTATTAATCTAATACCAAATTGGTCGTTCTAACAATTTTTGTATTTTATAATACTGATAAACCCCATTTCAGAGCTTGCATAACCAAAAGCCTAGGAATAACTTCTGCTGTGGAGTACATTATCATTTCCATTTCCTTAGCTCTGACTCTCTGAAAGCCACACTAAAATATCTTAAGTTAAAGGCTTCAGAATATGACTTTTACAATTACAAGTAACACCACTTATTACACACAAGTTGTTTATTAAATGCAAAGTGTTACCACATTCAGGTGCTCCTATTTTTCTTTCCATGCCCAACCTCCTAAATTAATCACATTCCTTACAAGTTCCACATAAAATGTATTTGCTATTGGTCACCTCCAGTAAAGAGTCAAAAGTATGCCCTTTCTTTGTGTATTTCCTCTGATAGCTTTTCGTGTGATCTTGAAATAGCACTGACCTATCAACAAAGTGTCTCAGTCTCAGTGGCAGCAGTGCTTCTGATTTGTCAACATAAAAAAATCCCAGCTCTTTGTCCTTATAAAACAAAGTAGTTGTTTCTGGATAAACCTATTCTTTAGAACAGTTTTGAACTTCAATCAGTTTTACAACTTTCTCCAATTTCCTTGTGTCTTACAGAGATAACCGTGGGGCCAGTCTGACTCACACTTCAATTAAAAATATTCTTAGCTGAAATAAAAGAATACCTCTAAATGTAAAGCAAAGTTAGAAATATTTTTGATTGGATTACACTAAGTTCATTATATTCAAGTTATTTGGCGCTTTACAAATTACTATTTTTCAAGTTCCATACTTATCTAATTTATGTCCAATAAGGTAATTGAGGTGCTATTCTTTCAGTATTGTTTGACTTCTTTTCAGTAAAGCCAACTTCTTGTTTTCCTCATCAAAAGGGGTATAATAGATTTGCTTTAAAATTGTTCAGTGGTATCACTTGGTATTGAAAAAAAAAATTAAAAAAAAATTCAGAACTTCATGAAGTAGACACTGTGCAAGTTAGGCAGAGTTAATCAAAAGGAAACATTTCAAAGAGGCCAATACAGCTTAAGATCAGATTTTGGAAAGAACTAAAAGTATCTGCTTCCCATTGCTTTATACAGTCAGAGCACTATCTTCTCTATGGTAATACTTTTAATACTTGATAAATGAGATTTACAAACACTTTCCATTCAGCTGTCCCACAGGCTCTTCCAAATGTCTGTAGTTCTACACCATATATTCTGCATAACATCATATGACAAACATCAACGGGTATCTCTCAGCAAGATCAACGCGCTTACTCTGACAGTTTTCAAAAACCTGGAGAATATTACTTTAAGAAGAAATCAAGATAGTTATGTCTCTTTTGCTGAGTTAGTTCAAAAAATGACAAATATTTCCTACAAGTATTAATTGGTTTCATCTCTTCCTCAACCCTTAAAGTCAGAATTCTTTTTGGCACCCTGCAATCCTTGCTACAGTAGCCAGTTATGACAGCACAAAGGTGTAGCCATTTAGTGAACAATACAGGAGTTTATTTGAGCTCCTGTAGTTCGACGCTCACGTTAATGTTTCTGATAATTACAAGAATAAATCATCAGAAAGCCAATTCCTATGTTATGAGTCAGCTCCACCCATGATCTTGGACTTTTGGGCTTCCAGTTGGAGGGGGAGGGCAGAAGTGAGCAGTGGCATGATTTTGGCAAGACTATTAAATTGGAGAGTACCATTCCTAAACCACAAAAAGTTAATACTTTACTTTTTAAGAAAGAAAAAGTAAAATATAGAATATGGCAAAATTAAAAGCTGATTTATCATGGAAAAAAAACAAACAAACAAACCAAAACATTCAGCCAGAATTAAGTGTCTTTTTCCTTTCAACACCCATCTTGTACAGTACCAGGGTCATCTGACCAATGTAAGAAACATGAAGCTTGCTTGGTTTCCACTACAGCTCTTGTTTATGGATACAGGATATTTATCAGACAGAGCATGATTTTTGCAGGTGCATATTTACACAGGATTTTATCAAAATCTAACCAGATTTCACCCTAAATTGTGCTGGAATAGTCACCTTATGTTCAAAACAAAACCAGCAGCATTGCAATTAACTTGCAGTAATTACTTTTTCCAACACTAAACCTAAAAGCAAGCTGTTCATATCAAATCCACCCATTATATCCTGGAAAAAATGCTTGAGTTGTTACACCAGATTCTGTATAATAAAGGTCATTATCACAGTTCTGCATCTCAGATACAGGAATCAGAAGTTGAAAAAATGATGGTGAGTAGTATTAAAATCTGTCATTTAGAGAATAATGTTTCAATATAGATTGCAGATCTTGGATAATGCCTGATAGTTCCAGCAGCTTTCAGAAACTGATTTATAATACCACCACCATTTTCATTGCACAGGAACTGAAAATGAACAGTTTGTCCTGTTCTCCATTTTGGCTCATGGAGGGATTTTTGCTGCTGAGAATGTTGAACCTAAACCATTGTTTTGATTGATTTAATGCTGGAAAGAGGAGCATCCCTACTAAATTATTCCTCCTTGTCCCATAACTTTCAGCTGTACACTGGAATCCCAACCTATTCCCTCACATCATAATTTGGCTGCAGAAAAATACAACTTTAGTTATTTTTTGCATGTTTTTCACAACACATGGGTTTGCAGAACACAGCTGAAACAAGCTGAAACCAAACATGTTGCTTTTCCTCCACTTACTGTCTCCTTAAATGCTCTTATATTGTCTTCAGTTAGTGTCTGATATAGAAAAAACACCAAGATGTTGACAATGTCTGGGCAGAGTACACCATTGCATGCCTAGGCAGCTCTTAGAATATTCTATGAGGTATACTGGCTCCAAAGTACCCACTGTCACCGAATCACATATCCCAAAAAAATCCAAGTACCAATCACCATATTGCTTCTGATTTTTTTTTTTTTTCCTGAAGACTTCCACTGCCTCATGTTCTTATATGAAAGCCTCAAACATTTTTATTCTTAAGCCTTGGATCTTTTACAGTAAGTTGTATACCCCACATACCACATTAGTTACTCAGCAACACAAAGAGAAGGAGAGAACAGGCATTCTGAAAAGAAACTTGTTGTGACAACTTCTGAAAGTCTTTGAAGCTCAGTAGGCAAACGATTAAAGCCAGCTTTGTTACGTATTGCAGGCTGCACAATCCAAGACCATTCAAACCCTTCATATAAACCTGCCAGTCAAGCATACCCCCCTCATTCATCACAGTTGTCACTATAGCTCACAGTTTTTTGGGGGATATTCTTCTGTTCCCTTAGCAAAAACACATACAGTAACCTTGGGGCTAGGTTCAAACCACTTTGTCTATCAATCTCCCTTTCCAGTGACTACTATCATCCTAAATCCATTTTTCATATTACCAGATTAATAGAAGACTGTACAAAGCATGCAATTATCACCTCTCCAGAGAAAAGCCAGAGGGGTATCCATGATGCACAAAGTTGAGGAGCCCAGCTCACATCCATAGATGTTGCAGTGGGTGACAAAGCTCCTGTAAACAAAAAAGCAAAACTCTTTCAAAATGGAAGTAATGCTATTTTCTCAATTTATGTGAAGTTCAATTTGAAGTTTAGTGTAACTTGAGAACTAAGGGTATCAGCAGTACACACACACAAAAAAAAAGCAACAGCAAATAAACGAATTCAAGCGCATTTGATTTTAAAGCAGAAAGATTTTCACAAAAATACACAGCTTAGAGAAGCACCTTACTTTAGAACACTGCAAGTCTATTTTTTATATTGATTCTTCTTGGACAGAACTCACAGGGTTGAAAGGCATATTTGCAACCTTTTCTACAATATGGCTCTATTTGCTTAAGTGCCATAATCCATCTGCAGTCTTAGTATTTAACTGTAAGTGGATGGTATTTATTCAGCTAGTACATTTTTTCTGACATTTATATTACCTCAAAGGACAACACTGCCTTTGGAAACTCTATTTCAGATTGAGCTAATTGAACTTTTGAAGGCATGGTAATCATGTCATGAATCAGCAGTGTTGGTTATGACTTTGAAGAGGTGACATATCATAGAAATTGATTTTTTTTCAGCCTCAGTAAAAAGGAATCAAGTTACATAAGAAAATAAATTAACTTTAAGTGAACCAGACTGCTAGAAATGCAACCTCTAAATGCCCCACTCCTACAATGTATGTACACACATAGACTTTGCAGATGCCTTGTCTTTATGAAAAGAACTAAAGCTCTTTTAAATATAGACTTACTGCTTTTACTGAGTATTTCAGGCTAACAGTCAGCGTATCTCAAGAACTAAATATATTACAATGTATGCATTATACACTTACAGTAAATAATTTACTCTGAAGTAATCATTAGACCTGAACATTCTCTGCTGAAAAAAAACTGTGGAGTTTAAACCAAATTACTTGTAATTGATGAAGTCTCTTCTTTAGAGATCATTAACCTAGATCCAGACCATGCAAAGTAGCGAACAAAAACTAAATTCAGTTTTCTATCTAAAAGGAATTGGTATTCTCAGAGGGGAACCATGAAGATGGAACAATTCTGCTTCTTCTACAGGTAATACTACATCTGTTCTGTAGATAATACAAGGTATGTCCCAACTGTCTCTAATAAAATCCAGAGTACATAAAGAAAAGCAAGTTTTTATTCTGTATAACACGATTAATGTGAATTTTCTAAAGAGGTTCACACAGCAAGTTGAAAATAACTAATCTAGAATAACAACTGTCTACTGGATTTTCATAAGAGATTTTGGCAGGCAGGAAGAGCATTAGTCACTGCAGCAGCCCAAAATGTCTCAACCTTGTGGAGAGGAAACATGGGCAGGGGAAGAGCTTCTGGAAGATGATAAAAAAACAAACTGAAAGGACACCCGTTATGAAGATTGGATTTGTACATTCAATAAAATATCTGTCTATTCTAAATTGACTTTGTCTTGAAGGATGAGTTGAAGAGGCCTCTTCAGAATTTCCAAATCCCTTCAAACAGTTTTACTTGCTTTTTTCTGCTCCAACAATAATTTGGTTGTTCACAGCATAATGGAACAATTTCAGTATAAGAATGGCAAGTGTCTCCAAACAAATTAGCAAAAGCCTCCAGCTCTGACATCCACATATATGGAAAAAGTAGGGTAAAATCCCTCACACTCTGAGGACAGATGGTCTCAGACTACCATACCTTCACAAAATGGAGTTACAATATTGAGATAAAGAGATTCAAGCACATGCTTATGGAGTATCAAAGAAGAGCCTTATTGAATGTAGCCTCTCTCAGTAAACTCTTGATGGACTCTTTTGTGAGGGTCTGGAACAGACACAAAACACGTGCCAGGTCATCTAACTGTGATAAAATGGAAGCAAACTTTCTGTAGGTGCCTAGATGCCCAGAAAACTTTAACTGAAGGCAAGTTAGGCAGCACCGTGTCAGGAAGTAATTCCATTTGGGCACTCCATTCTGTAGCTGAGAACCAAGGGCTTTTAAGGCTCTGGATCTAAGAAAATATGCTATTATGCTGCATACTAACAAAAGATTAAACTTCCCATGGCATGCAACAATAATACATTAAATCACATGCTCTGACTTTACTGCAAGAAAAGACTGCTTTGAAACTACTTGAGATCAAAATTTGAGAAATAAAATCTTCTGGGACTAAGCCCTTGTTCCTAACATTTCAGAGAGAACTAGCCAAAGCACAAATAATTATAAATTAAAATTCTCATTTTATGGCTCAGCCAGGTATATGCATACGTCTTTTACATTTCCTAGAAAGGCAAGTATTATCAGAAGTAAAAGACACATTTTCATCAAAGATGGACATTCTGTGTAAAATGAATCTGAAACTTATTTTATCAGGAGCAACCTAGAGAAAAATAAACAGAAAATCTGAAATCAATTACCACATAAATGATGAAAAGAAACTTTAAAATGTACCACTGTTTGAGAAGACAAATTTACATTGTATTTTGTTTTCCGGTACATAAACCAATGCTTAATTATTTCTAATAAGTCACAATTATATTACAAGTATGACCTTTTCTGAAACAAATTGTTAATTTAAGATGGCTAAAATATGAAAATCAATGTTTTCACCACAAAGGGTCATCACTCAGCAGCTAACAGGTTTCTGGGAAGAAATACTTGCAAGTCTAAATACAGGCTATTTCCTAGAATTTCACTGAAGCATAAGCTAAGAAAACAATACTATCAAAGGGTTAGGAATAACCACACAAAATGAAACAGAGAAATCTACCTCTATGTCAAATAAATAGAGAACATAATTTATACTTAAGTATTTTTTTGTTTTTTGGGGTTTTTTGAGTGTCAGAGATCTATTTTAACAAAATTGCAGGAAATTTACTTTAATATCATACATAAATGTCCATGTTCATTTACTGGAAACATTAGTGAGAGAACAAAAACCCTAGAATCATTCTCATCATTTTATACCTGAGTCACTCACAGTGAACAGATTTCCACCACAGAAACATAACAATGAGAAACAGACAAAAAAAAATTCAGATCATGAGTTAATTCTCATAACCAGAAGGTTATTGTCAAATACTTTTTGTGAAGAAGGGTATTAAAAAAGCAGTTGACAAATCCAATTTCAAAACTTTAACTAATATTCCTCCCAAGACTGTGCAACACTTCACATGGACAGTTAAAAGTCAGTGTCCTGAAACTAGAATGCATATAAAGGAAAAAGAAAAAAAAAAAAAAATAGAAAAATTAAAATGGGGAACTGGGTCAAGAAGAGGTCTGCACTCTGTGGCTTGTGACTAAAGAAATCTTATCTTTAAAATCTTCTTCTAATTTCTTAAGCTTTTCTTGTAGGTAGAAATAAAGTTCTGTGTTCTGCAAAGCATATTTTCTTTCTAATACTTTTGGTTATCCTTGCTTTCATGTTTTAATGGAACTATAAAAAGATAATTAGAGCCTACTGCCTTCTCTGCATAGGCATTATGCATTTATTTGAGTTGAAAATTATTTTCTCCTAGACAAAATCCAAAAAAGTGATTGGATACAAAAGTATAGATAAACTCCTTATTGGTTCTGTTGCAAATACTATCTCAATTTCTGCTGCTGTTCTCAGAATGGACTGCACCACTCTGAGGGAAATGTTTACTTTGGGAAAAGTAAAATGAAATAAAATCCTCTCTAAGCCTCTAGTGCAAGTAGAATAAATACTGTTTCCTATTAAATCAAACTTTTGGAAAGTTCTCTTTACAAAAAGAGAAATGAGATCATCTTGTCAACAGCAGAGCCCTTAGCAGAACAAGTTTTCACAGAAAACCAATAAAAGTGAAAAACTGCAGTGCCATCATTTAAATCAGGTTGCTGTGTGCAATGATTCTGAGATCTTCTTTTCAAAAAATCTACAGTCAGTACTATTCTAAGTGGACATAAAAAATATGCATACCAATTTTGCACAATACAATCCTCATGAAAAGATCACATATGATGTCCTGCACAGGATGAAGGTGGAAAAGAGCTACTTAATAAGCTCAGAGTATGGAAGAAAAGGTGATGTATCCTTGGTTTTCTCCTTAATGGCAGAGAAGTTTTAGCCAGCTTTCTGGAGCAACTTCTGCTGAGCAGCTCAATCCCTTTGTGGGTGGAAAAACCACCATCCCTTTTCCCTTTCATGTTCTAAAGAGCCTCCATCTTGAACTCTTGCAAACTGCAAGAGAGAGCGCGCATGGAAAGAATTTAGCCAAATGATTTCTGATCAATTTTTTGTTTAGTGCTAATTATTTGGGTCTAGAACATACATGCTTCCTTCTCTTTAAAAATTTGACTTCTTTTACTGAAAAATAAAGGATTTCCAAAAGACTGAAGATGTTCATATTCCACCAGTGGAACTCTAGCTGGCTGCCTCATATTTAGGGGTCTCTTCTAAGACATACCATCATGAAGCCTCTGTAAGAGACCCAAGAGAAGGCCCTGGTGAACAACAATAAGATTATCTGACTGCTGGTAATGGTGTGTAAGAAGAGGAGAATGAAACACTTAGGTCGATTTTTCAATATTTTCTGAGGAAAACGGTCATAAATTGAATATTTCATTTTAATAGTCTAAATAAAATAATTTTTAAATATTAATAGATTATTCATATTTTTAAAATACATATATTTATTTTGATGAATTTTTTTGATAGGTGTTATCAGAAAAGGTATTGCTTGAATTAAGTAAAAAACAAACAAACCAGAACGTGAAACTGATTGACATTTAAGAATGTGGAAGATTCTCTTGTGACATCCTACATTGCATACACCTAAAGTTTGTCTCAAACTCTGCCACTCCATAACTTCCAGGAGTGAGAAATTTCAGAATTTCTACATTCTGCATGAAAAAGTACCTGTTTCATACTGACTTCCTAGTGGTTTCAGGGACTGCCTCTTAATTCCAGAACTGTGGAATTTTGTAACATTTCTGCTTGTCATCACATTCCTCCTAGGCTATTACTTTTACTAATTTTTAATTACAAAAATTAAATTTTAATATAATAATTTCTATTATTATATATAATTCTTATCTATAATATAAAATCTATTTTAATACAATTAATAATTTTAAATATTACCTTGGTCATATATATTTTTAGGCCTTTTCCTACCCAAATGGAGTCACTCTCATATGGGTTAGTATTCCACCTCTCCTGATTATTTCAACATGAAGTAGCTTTATCATACTTTTTTTCTTATCCCCAGCACTTGAAAACGTCATGAATTTCTGAAACACCATCAGGTTATGTTTTAAGTAATAAAACTGGGGAATTGTTAAACTCCTGCCACTTGAATTATGTTGTGAGCTTTATCACTCCAGCCATGTTACAAAATCTGCCTGTAAAACAGACATACCATAAGAAATTACATTCTGCATGTGCCTAATGAGCAAAGGTGATTCTTTTCCCTCCACCCAGAGGAGAAAATATATTTTTTTCTGACAGGTGATCTAGTGAAATATGTTATTAAATTTCAAGTTTAAAATGTAGTTGCACTTGCTTTTAAAACAAGCGTGACAGTGATATTCACTCAAATCACCAGAGACCACTCCTTCCTTAAAGTAAAATACAGAAGTACTTATATCCTTGTTATGCACTCTGGTTCTATATGAATCATGAATGCAACATCTACAAAATCAGGTACAAAATTACTTTAGAGGATTGAGAGAATATAGCATTTAGATGATAGAAGACAATCTTCCTTACACAGTCTTTAAACAGACTTTTAGATACCACATATGTTCATCTAAAGGAATTTAGACCTTTCCATTCATTCCATGCCATAAAAGTAACTATCTCCCCTCAGAAAGGATTTTAGTACAAACTAAATTATCTGAGAACAAGTATTTGAGAAGAGTAGCACTAACAGCCAGCCTATTCAGCATGCAACATATGAATTTACAGCACATTCAGCATAACAATGAAGGACTGATACATTCTCCTAAAAGAATAAAAGTTGCAAAACACACTCTCAAACTTTCACCAAGACCTGCAACTTTTCTTAAGAGTTTGTAAACAAAGCCTAAAGCTGCCAAGTAAGGCTGAAAAGAGGCTGCCAAATCAAGAGGCTGCAGAAAATTATTTTTAAAGGTCTTGGGTCAAGGCTCAGATGACAGCATAGAATTAAGGTTGAGAAAACAACACACCCTAGATCTGCAGTGTAAGTAGGGCTAAAGGCCTGCCAAAAAAGAAGGGAAAAGACATTTCCCCCACAACCTTTATCTGAGAGTCATGGCTGTTGGTCCAAGGTAAAGACTTATCTGATCATCCAGTTAGGACTGACAGGGAAAGCTTCAGTATGCATAGGGCCAGGGAAAGTCTGCCAAAGGGGATTGCCAAAAAAAAACTTCTCCTGAGAGTTCCTTCCTCGAGGCAATGTCTGTTAGTCCCAGGTTAAGGTTCCACTAAGGGGACTGGCTGCGAGACAGGTAAGGCCTAAGATCTACAAGCAACACTTATGCCACTTCTTCTGTCCAAAATTTTGTTGCTCATTTTCCAATAAGCTGTACAGTCATAGATATTTCTGAAAGAGAATGGTCATACCATCATAAAGTGTTTCTATAACCTATGGCACTAATCTCAATTCTGGCAGAATTCACAAGATTCTTCTGCTGTTTCCTTGACTCTGCAGTGCTATCTCAGCTTTGATAAAGGACCCCTCCATGTATATACATGTATATACTGTCCATTCACAGTTACACACCTGAGGGAGGAATAACCTTGGAACCCCTTTGTATTCATGTTGTTCGCAATCTTGTAGACATTTTTTTATTCCTAGAGATCTTATTTGGCCATGTCCTAAGTGCAGAATGAAAAAGAATCTGCCAGTGAATCTGAATCAGCTGCCAATTATATATATATATATATATATATATATATATATATATATATAAATATCCAAAAGATCCTGATTCTTTTAAAAGATTCTTACAGTTCTATTTTTCTTTCCCTTACATCTCTGTAGACCAGGAATAATTCCCAGAGAATGTGGAATCCAAATCAGGCCAAAAATAAAAGAAGCTACTATTATATTCACATCAAAGCTAAAAGCACAGAGGATAAATGAGATGAGGAAAGCAGTGCTCTGCCAGCTGGAATTTTACCCAACATGTACAGAGGGTAGCAACCTCCTACTTGTTCATTCTTGTACCTTTTACAAGCAATTAGATTTCAAAAAGGAATTGTAATTAGACTTGTAATCAACATAAATTTCCTCTACAGAGATTTTGATGGATCAGAGCAGACCAATGAAGGCAGTAATATCTCTCTTATTTCCTGTAACATCTGGGCTGACAATACATGAAAAAGCCTAGGTAGTTCACATTTCTCATTTTCTAACAGACCTTCTGCTAATTATTAAGAATACTTCTGACAATTTTAAATGCTTAAGGAAATGCTGCTTCTGGTGGAGCAGAAAATTTACTCTACATCTGCACAGATAGGCCTTGAGATTCTGGACTTGTAAGGTAAATTTCTTGAAATGTATGCCTATCTGATAAGACCAAGAGTTCTCCTACACCTGCCTGCCTGAGCACACAGGTGTTTGAGATGTTTATGTAGAATTCTGCAATTTAGAATCCATAGAAAAAACAGATGAGAAATGTTTTGTCCATCAACCCCTCTCCATAAATTACAGTAACATAATAACTGTACATGTTATTCATGTTTACACTGTCTTAGTTTGAGAGTTTATCAGCCCTTTAAACATTTTTTTATAAACAGACATTTCTAGTTTTTCCTGGCAGAAGGTTTTATTTTCATTATTTTCAGCAACTTAGGAAGGATAAAAAAACCCTGTACTCAGGGTTAATGGCAACCATAAAGGTTCTTTACCAGTGTGCTACTGAAATATTACAGCAAATAATCTTCATGAAAATAATCTTGTTCATGTTGTGATCAATTATATATTGTCCTCTCTTCCATGATAAAAATCATACCAAAAGATTAAACTGAATCATGACCCAGAATAAGGTCACATTCTCACAGTAAATAACATGGAAAGGGGGACATGCAGGGAAAAACACAATAAAACTCTCATTAAAAGAACAACACTCACTGACTCTATGAAGAAAGTACAAAAGGTATGTTTTTTTAAAAACTGATTATTCAAAGTGAATGATAGACAACTTAGTATAGTTTTAATTCCTCAGCAAAACCAAGCAAACAAATAAACAACCTGTATTCATGATCTTGCTGAACTTTCTTACTAATCAGAACACAAGTTTCATTACAATCATGCCTGCTTACATTTCTGTAATTTTTCTTACAAGCCCTTACTCAAAGGAGTTTAATTTCGGTTTTTAGTAAAGAAGGGTCTGATTTTGCATAAAGGGCTTGGATTTAGGTCATTTAAACCATATCTGGATTAAATTTCTTCACTGTAAAAAATATAAGCAGGCAGCATGTCTCATGTTTTTCAAAGTTATCTACTTTCAAGGTGAGAAATTCATCCATTCATCTTGACAGAAGCCTTCCTTTTTACACACATTTCTATTCCCATGACTTTCTCTGCTCAAGTTTGGCAGTTTTCTGCCTTTGAAAAAAAAACTTTGCTATGGGCTCTGAGCAGTTGTTCTTGTTATAGGAAGAGAAGGTTATCTTCACAGAAATAGTGATCCTGCATACCTGGACACTGCACACTGCACTAGAGATGTGCATTGATGGAACAGCCATTCAGTTCTTCATTTCACCAATAAAAGAACTTGAATACATTTACTTTATGGCTGGCAAGGTAACAGGTACTCTGGGTCCATCTCAACAAATAATCTGAAGAGCAATGGCAAAACCAATTCAGAGACTAGTCTTGCTATCTTTTCAATTTCCTTCTCCATTTCCCTGGAAAAAGACTCATAATGAGAAAAGCAGTATCTTGAGAAAAGACAGTGGCAGCGTAGCAGAGGGACAAGATCAAAAAAAGTGCCAGTGGTAACATCAGTTAAGCATTTGGGGGGCTTTATTTTATTTTAAGAGAACATAGTTGCTACTTTCATGAGAAAAAGTCACATTTGTAGTCTTCAATGCTACAGATTATTTCTGTTCCATAGTCCAATGCACAAATATGTACATTTTTTAAGATTTCTGGTATCTCATGCTAATAGCTAACTGACAGGACACTTTCTTCCATTTCTCTAACAATGAAATAGTAATCTTGGAATTGAGCCACAAGTTGACAAGAAACAGCATGGGGCTGGGGGAAATAGGCACTAAGATGACAGTCAGCTAGGACTATTCTTTCTGGTTCATTTCAGGCACCTTTGAAATGGAAAGAGTGATGCAATACACAACTCAATTATTAAAAAGACCAGAATAAAATAATTATCTGGATCTGAGAACAATTTTATATGACTTGAATTACCTTTTTACAGCTTATTTTTTAACAGCCTTTTTTCTCCATGAGTTAAAATCAACCCTTAAGGCTGTTCAAATGTTTATTATTAATGATGGATCATTAGACATAGCTCTCCAAAGACATAAGTTTAGTCCTAAAGAAGTTAAAGAACTTCAAATACTATTTTGCATTGTAACATCGATGTGACAGAGGATTATACAAAGCATAGTCATCTTTTTCCCCATTCAAATACATTCAATTTGTACCAAAAAAAAAAAGAGGCTCTCAATTTTTCAACTTCTACCCCAATTATTTTTTACACTAAAATAAAGTAATTTCAAGCACCATATAAGCCTCTCATTCTCATTCTGTAAATTTAGAGGAAAGAACCAAATAAAAACAATTAATCAAAATAATCATTGTGTGATGAACCTCTGACTACATGCTCAAACAGCTTGGTAGCTGAAAACCCCTGTTGTCTTGTAATTTATCAGGCTTTGTCTGTGTTTACAAGCATCTTTCTGGGGTTTTCTTCTGTATTAGCTATAGAATTCATTGCAATTTTGAAATGAACAGGTGAAATTAAAACCCTGCTAAACATGTTAAAGCTAAAATTGGCAAGACACATAAAAAAAGCAAAGTGGAGCTACAGCTGTGAAAATGTGCTCTTAGGAATATCCCCCACAGGCAGCATTTCAGTGTCTTGTAAGATATATTAGGCACAGGAATAGCACTGCCACCAGCCTGTAACTCCTGTATTCTTGTTATTTCATTTAATAAGCAAACTCCTCTGTCCAAAATGGGATGGGAGAAATCATTCTCAATCAAATATAAAATCAAGATATAAACATTTCTCATTAAGTATTTACAACATATGGTTTATATATTCTATTTTTTATGAAACAGAAATTCTATCTTAAACCAGAAGCATTTTTATTGGTGTAATAAAACTTAGCTCATTCATTCCATGTTAATGAAAGAAGGTTGACTCCAGGAGTCACTTTTTTATCACAGTTAGGTACTACTATACTACATTAGATTAGAAATATTCATATTTTTTGTTAGCTGCTATTTAATGCATACAAAAAACAATTATCAGCTAGACTGTAAAAGAAACACTTAAAGAAAAGTCTGCTTATGTAGAACTGATTTGGTAGCTACAATAGATCTGCTTCTATGCCACACCTTTTTCAGATTTTATTTAGATTAATTTAACATTTATGGAATGCTCAAATCAAATGGAAAATATACTTATTAAAGACCTTGTGTCAAATAATGTCTCTATTCGAGAATGCCTCAACATTTACTACAGATCATTCTTTTACCTTCTTTCTTATTTCTGTCCATTGCCAAATCAGTTTTTAAATGTGGTTTCATTAATTCTCTCCTCACACATAAAAAATATTAGGTATGGGCCATATATCTTTGTCAGTCAGGGTGTAAAATACACCTGTATTCAACTGTGTGTTCAACAGTTGAGACATGAGGCCTTAACAATCTGACTAGAAAACAGAATATGCCATTTCGTTTGGAGTTCGGGTCTAGTCATGTCAGCCTGTGTCATAAAACCATAAGGAATAGGAAGGAATGTGACATTAAAAACATGATGGTGAAGGTTTTGTACTGTTAAGCAACTCTAATATTAATTTCCTCTGATAAAAACTTACTGAAAGCTGATTAAACTGAGATCCTCACTCAAGTAATTCTACATTTATAGTCAACTGCTTCTTGCTTAACAGCAAAGAAGATTCACGCTTTTAGATAGGCTTATCAGTTGCATAACCAAGAATTTCTTAAAATATCCATTATTTTTACTGCAGTACCAAGTAAAAGATTTTCAGTGGCTCAGAGATATTTCAGAATGACAAGATACTGACAGAAATTTTAGAACTAACTACAAAAAAAAATAAAAATCAGTATTCACATTCTGTAGTAAAAAAAAGAAAAAAAACTATAAAAAATGTTTCCGCCTTCCCTTGTGCCTAGGACTTTATACAGCAGAAACAGAAATTAAATGCAAAGACATGGAGAAACTATGAATCTGAGATAAAGGCTACAAGGTGAATAGTACCCACCAGACCTTCAAAATGTTTCCATTTGTGTTTTCAATGTACACCAAGGTTCCTCTGAAATTACTCACTAAGATAATGGCTTAACAAATCTGTCACATTTCATGCACTTGAGAAGTTACTTAGCCTTCATATTGCTTAGTACGTGCCAAGCTTGGTGATTGAGAAGAGCCAGCATGGATTTACTGAGGGTAAATCATGCCTGATCAGCCTGATGTTTTTTCCCTGTAACAGGCTGTCCAAATAGGCTGTGCAGTTTCCAGCCCTGGAGGTTTTCAGGATCCAGCTGGATCAAGCCCTAAGCAGCCCAAGCTGACCTGAGGACTGGCCCTGCTTTGAACAGTGTGTTGGACTAGAAACCCCCTGAGATCCCTTCCAAACTGAATTACCCCACAATTCTGTTACATCAATACTCAGTGGATCACTTGCATGCATTTTCTTTACATGTGACAGCATACAAAATGACCTACAGGTGAATAGGAATAAATTTTCTGTATGAATATAAATCAGGTATCAATACTACAAGGAATAAGAGACACAAACCACAGCTCAGATCATTTCACATTTTTTAGAATCTACCACGAAGAGGAACAAGAGAAACTAGAAAAGCGACTGCCAAAGGGTGAAATTTTTGAACTCCTGCCTTTCCATATCCATTAATTTTTAAAGAGTCACTATGAAAAATTTAAAAAGGTGCTCAAATTTTATATTCCACATTCTACATTCTACTGTTTAATGAAATGAATTTTCCCTTTTTTTAACTGGAAAATAAAGGTTGATAGCTACTATAAAACTTAGTTTTGTCATCTAACAATATACCACTATAACATACTAAATGCCTGATGGGAAGTACAAGACTATCCAACAGACTGAAACAATCACGTCAGCTTGGCCCTCCCTCCTGTACTCCTTCCCCACCAAATCATTATCCATACATCACTGAAGGATTCTCCAAGAGATTAGTTAAACTTTTTTCTTAAATAAAGGCTATCAGGGCTAGCATGAAGGTCTCATGGGTCTTTTTGCAAAATAACTGACATAGGAGAGCAATGTCATACTTCAGAGAGGGAATGCAGGATTATCCACAGGAGCCTTCCTCTAGGAAAAGTCCATAAACTCAAAGCTGTTTGATGAGAAAATTATTTTTTGTGAAATAACAATATAACCAGCATGTCCCCTAAGAGAAACATACAAAAGGTTCCTACAGATCTCATGTCAGCATGACACTTCTGTACCAACTGTTTTACTTATCAATAGTTTGATAAAATAGCAGTAGCAACCCATAGAGCTTTGGAAAGTTCTGTATTTATATACCATACACACATATGCCATTTACTTGAATTATGTTAAAAGGACATATCCCATAACAACAACAACAAAAAAATCTAGAAATTAATCCAGAAAACAATAAACGTAAGACAACTTTGCAAAAAAAATCATATAATCACCAAAACAATATCATGATCAAGGCAAATATTTCTTGATAATTACAAAAACAGACCCTCAACCAAACTGAGGTTTGTCTGCACATTACTAAAATGGACTGTTTGCATTTTAAAGCTCTTACCTTGACAGAATCTCCAGACTCCACATAGAGGTGGATTTCACCTTATAGAAGGTAGATTAAGGGAGCAGTCAGGTTCCTACTGATCAATTCTTGTTCTGCTAAATCACACCACTGGGACACAAATATTTACAGAACACTTACCCACTCATGGTTACAAGTCAACCAGGTTCTATACTCACAAAAAAAACCCAAACAAACAAAGCAAAACCCCTGAAAAGTGGTTACATTTCATAGAGCTTGAAGAGAACTGGCTTTCATGACCCATCATGCCTTTTTAAAATGTAAGCACTTCTTACACTATTCCATGATGGACCCAAGACATTTTGAGATTTTCATGCAGCAGAGAGCAGCCAGACAGAAATGACTCCTTGTCAGTCTATCTGCCCATTTCAATCTCACTTGCAGTTACCTAGACAGGCTACCTTATTTTGACTTTCAGATACTTCTTACAGGTCATTTATGTGAGAAATTAACCTTGAATAGGTCAACATATGATTCCTGTGTTGGAACAGCATTTCCAGATAAATTTTTATGGACTGCTCTATTCCCACATAAGTTCTGTGCATTTTCCAGTTCCCAAAAAAAAATAAAATTAAATAAAATCAGTTCTTCAGCAGTTCAAATAATTTATTATTACCACAAAAAAAACCCCCACTGTGATGCACATTAAGGGTAAGCGAAGCTTAAAGAATTAAATAGGTTTATATAAAATGAACAAAAATATCTAAGGCCCCTGATTTTATTTTCTGCAAGGATTGAGATCACAACATACTACATTCTCTGGAAACATAAAAGAAAAGGTAAAGGATGGCCAAATGAAAATGATCTTTAACTACTGACTTGGAAAACTATTTTACCTTTAATACAAAGCTCTTATGTGATGCTTTGAAAATCACTTATATATTCTTCATGCTGCACCACTGCCTGTGAAGTACAATGCCATACAAATCATAATTGTAATAGTTTCAGCCTTTGCATATTACTCAACCCTTTTTTTAATTTTAGAACAAAAGAGTCCAAAAATAAGTACATTTTAAGTCAAAATATTAGTCCATCACATAAAGAAAATAATGCTAAAAATTTTCTTCCAATTAAATATTTGAGAAAAATATTTAACAACAGTTTAGAGAGCAAAATTCACATGACCTGGACAACCACATGGAATTTGCTCTCTGGTCCACATGCAAGCTCTGAGCTGGACAGAATGCATATACAGAATAAGCAACCATAGTCTCAGTAACTTATATAAGGCATTCCCAGACAGATTTGAGTATTTGCTTTTGTAAGCTTGTGCCAAATTATGGTAATGAATGGTTAAAACATTAAGACTAATCTAAGAATTTAACTGAAATTTTCCCATTTCAGTGGTATTGATTCAGACCATCGAGATTTTGTCTTTCCTCATTGGCACTCCATCATAAACTTGAATAAATTATTGCATGCTCACCATTCTTCACCAGGTACACAGGGGAAACTTCTACCTAGTTGCACAAGTGATAGCTGAATTGCCCCATACTATTTTCTTTTACACATTAGTCTTCAAAACTTTTTTGATAAAATAGTTCTTACACTGCAAATCATTCCAAATTATAGCAAAATTTTACCAAGTGAGGTTAAATAAAGCTATTGTTGTTGACACTAGCAGAAGTAAAACAGGACATAACACAAAAAGGATGAATCAGTGAGTCAGTCTCAATGAAATCATGGATTAAAACATGAAACATGCCGATATATCTTTGAAGAAAAAATCTCTAGCACAAAATATAGTGCAAAATAGTAATAAATCATTAGAAAACAGTAATAAAATATTATTGTAGAGTGCAAGTAATAATCTGATAAACAGAAGAAAAAACAATTATTTATGATAAAATACAGTCAAGAATTAAGGTTGGCACACATTTACTGCAATAAAGCAGAAAGGTTCACAAACCTTATGAAATATACAGTGCATTACAATTTCAACAAATGTGGAAACAGATGAAATCCTTATGGCCAAGGAAGTTTTTGATTCTCCCTCCCTGCAGTAAAAGCTATACATCTGTGGTTCTCCCTAGGAAAACACACTTATCTATTCTTTTATGTAGATATTTCTGTAAATATATCAGGATAATACATATAAACCTTGAATGGAACATTTTTTTAAAAAATAGTAAGACTATGTGAATACTGACACCCATTTTCTCCTACTAAATAATGGCATGGAAAGAATTCCATATTTAGTGAAGGCAATTAAAAAAAGTAAAAAGAAAATCAAAGCAAGGTTTTATATTTGATGCTGCATCATAATTAAAGCCTTTGAAATTAAGCAAAACTCATTACGTGAAAACTGGGAGTGGTACTCTCAGAATGACATCCTAAATTAAGGCAATAAATGCTGCAAAATTTAAATACCATCATTCAAAGTGATCTAATTGACTAATAATTAAGAAAGTTTTAAAAAATAAAAATTTATCACAGAAACCTTAATGGAAACACACATGCAATCACTGTATTTCCTCAGCAAACTTGTGGAATTAAAAACAACTGATTTTCATTCAAACATTTTTATGACTTGTTCTTATACAATATTGCTTAAAAAAAACGCAACAAATCAACAAAAATAGAGGCATCCTTTGTCACTAAATTATTTCTGAGGATATTCAGGAGATGCATCTTGAATAGTTAACAGCACCTCCATGCATGTTACTCATTGTATTACCCCTGCAATATCTTTATCTCATTAAAGCTTGTGTGACTGGAACTGGATGGTTATGTTTTCACTTTATGTCTTGTGGACCTATCAGCTCATTACCATTCACTACTTCCCTTAAATCATTCTTTTAGGTACAAAACCTATCAGACTTATTACTATTCAAAATTATGAGTAATATAAGGCACAGTTCCAGAGATCTTTGAGAGGAGAGGAAACTTGCCTTTCATCTGTAATCGTAGCAAGGACTGTGAATATGAACTATGAGACACTTGAAAGGAACTTTGCTTTATCAATCCTTACTATTACTGGCTGCAGTAAACAATAGTTCAGCATTCCAGTGAAGGAGTGGGAGGTTAAAGATGCAAGAGTTTCTTCTCCATGGTAGTCTGGACAACAATAACATTCACTGTTTATTTCCGTGATTTTCAATCCTTATGTATACAAAATGGAACATCATATTAAGGTAAGGTGAATAGATCACAACACACACCTTAAAAACATATCTCATGTGAAATCTGCCAATGCTTAAACACCGTAACAAAATAGTAACCCTTAATTGCACAGCTTCAGGAAAATATATTGTCTCTTGACAGATTCATTACTGAACACTAGAAAGATTATATGATGTTCAATCCATTGAAGTATTGAGGCACTTACTTTAACTAGATGTCTCAAGTCTAATTGAAAGTGTTGAGACTCATTTTCTAGACATGAATAATCTCATGTTTACTGAACAGAGATTGTGAGTTCTCACAAATAAAACATTGAAATATGCCTAACTGTCTGAAATTGAACTTTGGGACTGCAAACAAGACAGTATGTCTTGTATGCCCAAATGGCACTGACCCTTTTGTAACTGACTGACTGTAGCTGGTATTACAGTCCCAAATAATCAGTACAGAATCACAGAGTCACAAAGGTTTATGCTGGAAGACACCTTAATGATCATCTAGTTCCAAACCCCTGCTGTGGGCAGGGATACAACTCGCTAGACCAGGTTATTCAGGGCCGTGAACACTTCCAGGGATGGGGCATCCCAAACTTCTCTGGGCAACCTATTACACTATCTTACTACCCTCATGGTAATTTTTTTTTTCCTAACATCTGACTAAACCCTCTCCCTTTTAGTTTAAAATCATTGCCCCCTTATCCTGTTGCTATCTGCCTGCATACAAAGGACCTCCTCTCTCTCTCTCTCTCTCTCCTTTTTGTGAGACCACTCAAAGCACTGCAAGACTGCTGTAAGGTGTCTCCAAAGCTAATTCTTCTTGCAGCTGAACCCTGAGAGAGTCTTCAGGGAGAGGTACTCCATACCTCTGGCCATCTCTGTGGCCCTCCTCTGGAAACTCTCTAACAAATCCAGGTGCTTCTTGTGCTGAGGACCCCAGACCTGGACACAGTGATGCAGGTGGGTCTCACGTGGGAGATTCACTCAATCTATATAGCCCTGCTATTAAAAGGGCTACAGACACAGGTCACATACAGAACTCACCATTTTCTGTGGCCTTTGTCAGTGGACTCAGAGCTGTGAGAGCATAAAAGCACTCCTAGGAGAGTCTGGAGTGGCAGGTAAGGTGAACATGGGAGACATGTCTGAGCACAGACACACTGCAAAGAGCACAACATATTACTAATAATAGACTTGAGAGATCTGCCAGAAGACTTACAGTCACATACTTACCAGTTTAAAATGCAAAGGTGATATTTTGCAATGGTTTTACAAACTTGTTCTAAGCTTTGTGCTGACCCTTCATATGATCTTTGCACTTTACAACCATGTCCACTAGATTTCTCTGACAGGTAAAAAAGATGAATGAGTAAAAAAAATGCATTACAGAGAGGCATCAGGCTAGCACTTGCTTGAAAAATCCAGATATAGTTGGGCTGCTGTAACCTCTGCTTTCATTCTTAAGGTAAAATACAAATACATATGTACTGTGTAAACAAGCCTTTATTTTGATCCATATTAACACTGACCAGATGCAAGGAGATCAAGAAAACTTTCTGAGGCTACTGATGCAGCAAAGTCTAATCTCCCCAGAGACTGCCTGAGAAATCAAATACTTATGTTCATAAAACAAGTGAGCATGTGTGAACCTGTTCCTAGCAGACTAGGAATATAACTGCTATGCAACTCTGAACCACTCATACTACAAACTGAATAGTTGCACCACATTTAATTATCACCCTTAAGACAATATCTAATTATTCCTATGGGTACTTAAAAAAAAATAATATAATTTGGTATATATATAATGTATTAACATATTTACTAAGAATAATAGAATGACTAGTGTTTTCTGAATGTTTCTATCACCTGTTTCAGAAGTCAAACAGGCTTCTCTGCAGTGAGATAAAGAAAACAAAACAACAACAAAATCCCCACCATCCTCAAATTTTCAAACCCCCACTGACTTCCACACCAATTCCATAGACCAGTACTGACACACAGACTTAACCAGAGTCACATGCTTAGGCTTGTCTTAGGGCCAACAGAGAATGACATGCCAGTATTCAGGACACTGAAACTCATCCTGTTCAAATGAGGGATAAGAGCTAACCAGTGTTCTTGAGACCCTGTAAATTGTAAACCGTGAAAACAAGGATATTGATGCATTAGAGGCCTGACACCTGCCGTGCTATAATATGAACTAAAGGGTGAAATTCCTCCCCCTTCAATTCAATCCACATTTTATTTCTCAGCTACACTGCTGAGGCTGTCCTATCAAATACCCTTGAACTGTTCTATTTCCATACAGAATTATTTTACACTTAATATACTTTACTGGATAATAAAGCAGAATTCTGAACTTCCATCAAAAAGAGAAAATCATACACTGGAATGATTATCCAGGACTCCCACTGCAGAAGTCCAGCCACTGAATAGAAAACCAGCACTTTCCTACCGTAGCCTTCTGACTTCTCAGCATGCCAGTTTATAATAGCAATTGGCAGACAAAGTTTGGGGTTTTTTTCCTGTGCAGATTTGATAATGGAAATTTCATTTGCAGTTTGCACCAGCAGATAAAATGTCAGCAGGTCTGGATTTATGGGAGAAAATAGCAACAGCACATCTAGTTCGTTTATTGAGGAATTTCGTGCCCACTGCACACACAGAATATTTTCCTAGAGAGTAAAGAATGATGATTAATAAAATACTTATATACTAGTATATTGGATGACCATTAAAAAGGAGAAAACAGCGCCCTAAGGATAAAAATCTCATTTTCTAGAAAAAAAAGACAGGCCTTATGTGGTTCACATGATGAATAAATGCACAATTAGATCAAGAATTATTCATTGGTGTCTGTGTTGTTCTGATCTATGCAACGATCCTAATGATAAAGTATCTTGAGGATATTTTTCACTTGAAGGCATAAATAATGAAAATTAATTGTTTACCTCTTAATTGCATGTTTTGCCATAAAAACTTTTTTTCTTCTCAACACACCAGGAGAAGAATGAAAATATACTAATACCCAGACAGGTCAGAACAAAACAACAATTTACTATTGAAACAAAGATGCTTTTCACAACTATCCAAAAATCTCAGAGGCTGGGTTCAACAAAGCAAAGCTAAGCAAAAGGAAAAAAATTCAGCCAAAAATTCAGCCTGAAAGGAACAAGCATTTCTGCATGAACAGCTGGGTAAGAGAGTTTAAAAGAACAGAGATAATACAGAGATCCTAAATAGTCCCATAATCTCACAAATTCAGAGTAAATTGGGGAGTCTGTGTAATTAAAACAGACATGACATTTAAGTGATGTGTTAAGCCTCTCCAATTTGCAGGTTGCAGTTAGGATGTTTGAACTCCAAAACTCCAAACAAATGCAAATGTTCCCTGCAATCATATCCACCAGCAAGTATACTAATCAAAATCAGGAACTGTGGATGATTTTTAGAATAATCAGTATGGTCACATTAATCTGTGTAAAACATTGCCCAGCATAATAATAAACCATTCCTGTAATATTAAATTTATTGTAAGAAGGAAGATGTAGACACTTGAAGAAATTTAGTAAGGTACAAAACTACATAAGTTAAATCTTTTTGTCTCTTTAATCTTACTTCCCAAGAAATGGGAATATCTCCCACATTTTAGTATAAATTTCCAAGTTTTCCTCCATCAAAGGAGATGTTTTACATTTACTTAGAAGTCAGGCAATCAGAAAATATAGTTTTGATAGGACCATAGAAACATCTGAGACTCCAGCTGAGACCACCACAGTTGTGTTTATTCATCAGAATAATGCTATCTCCACAAGTCCTGCAGGAGACCTTCTCTTTCCCATATGGTTCAAACCTAGAAGCTTTGCAGGCAGCTCACTGGACATTTCTTGTTCTTATACCTATATCCTCAGGAAGTCATTTGTTACCCTACATTCTTCAGGTTTGGCTGGGAACTTCTTATGGATCAAAAACCACTGATCCAACTGGCTAGTCTTTCATCCCACTGTTGATCCCTTCCTTACACATTATTCTGTGGAGAACTGTTGCCAGAATTTAGCTCTAAACCAACAATCCCCCAGCCCTTCCTCCCCAAAGCAGAATGTTATTTACAGGTGCTGAGTGCTTTTGTGCTTAGTGGCACAAAATGTGCTGAAGCCTCAGATCTCAACTTGGCTTCCTGTTCTGCCCCAGGTTTCATTTCTCCCTTTCCAATGAAGACTTACACCTTCCAGTTTCAGTTCCCTGCTTTTTTTTCCTGATTTTATTCCCTTTTCTTCCAAATGCATTTCCAGATTTGAGACACCCATTGTAACATTTTAAAGCTTCCACCACTATTTAAAACTATTTTTTTATCTTGCCTGAAATCTGAAACACAACTATATTTTGCTAAAGCTTACCCTTAAATCCACAATGCATCATAATCATACCTAGCTTATGTAGGAAAGTACAAAAATACTGCTCATAACTATTTTATAGTTAAGTATAAAGATACTGTTACAGAAAGATATGTTTCTATATTACAAAACATCTGTAGGCAGAAATAATTCCCACTGAGTGTATGGAAGTAAGCACAGAAAACAACTAAATATAAAAAAGTACAAGTCCTCATATTTTTAAGTCATTTTTCTTGCAATTTAAAAACAGTGGATACCATTTGTGGGGTTTTTTTTCTTTTTCTTTTCTTATTTTTTCCCTTTTAAAGCAGATAAATTGTTTCAGCCCAGCAATAACAAACCAATCATTTCTGAAGACTGTGTGTTGCATTGGCATGAAGCTCTGAGCCAGAGTAAGACAAGATTAGGTAGTTTAAAGTTAGGGAGGGATTAGATGGAATTTGGGCCTCTGGAACACAATCTCTGCACTCCATCAAGAGAATTTACTGCCACCTTTGAAGATCAGCAGGCTGTAAACTGAAATCTAAGACTAAGTTAATAGGCTAAGTTTCTGGCTGGAGAGCAAACACTCTGCAATGAGGGCAGGAGCTGTCACATAAGCAGTGGATAAACAGCACAAATTCTGAGGAATTGTCACTGGCATAGCTAATCATCACACATCCTATGGCAGCACCCTGCAATCAGATGCAGAGAATGACCAACCTATTCCTCTTGACTTTCGTGCTTCCCAGGGTGTTCTTAGATTCACAGATAAATCACACATCCATCTCAAATTAATGGTGCCAGATCAAGCCTTTCCACACAAGATACTCAACCAGCAGTAATGATCATTACCTGACACAAAACCAACAGTGAAGAGTTTAAAAAAAATCTCACTGACCAAACAAAAGTTATCCAGTTCTCAGCTTTGACTGTAACTCTGGGCGAAGCAGCAAAAGCACAGTAACACAACAATTACCAAAAAACATTACTTAACAACCAAGTCCAATCATAACCAGCAGTCTGTACACAAGCCAAAGCCTCAGCTACAGCCAAGGTACACAAATGTCCCAGTTCAGTGTGTGGTTTCAAACAAGGAGCCCAGACACAGCTACCATGAGGGATGAATCCTTAGGAAAGGCATCCCTAGGGGAGGTGAATCTTACTTCTGCAGGTATCTTACAGCTCTGAAAGTTAATTAAATAAAAAATTATCTTCCAATTTTAATAGCATTACCTTTATCACAAAACAGCCTAGTCTTAAAATGAAGTATTAAATTAGTTTATACTCATTGACCACTTGACTTGAAAGCACATTTCTACTGCTTTTGGGATCTCTACTTGGGTGCATAACAAAGCACAGCCTAGCCTAGCACACACCTGCAGAACTAAAACAGACATGTGGAACTTGTGTCAGTGAAAAATCTATTAATGCAACTTAGCAAAAGAGACAATTGAGACAACACATGCCAGGCATACCCAAAGAAAGAAAATCCAAACTACGGCTCTAAATTCCTGCACGGAATGTCTGCAGTCATCATTAAGTGGCCTCTGTATTCATGAAGGAGAGAAGATGGAGACCACCACCTGCAAAAGTTCTTGATTTATAATGCATTACTGTTCACAGCTTTACACAAAGGAGATGTTTTCTATTTCAGAAAGACATCACTTCCATATCCTCCTTTGGTCTGGAGCATTAGAGTGGTACACTCTTTTTATCAGAGTCTTTTACAAATTGATGCTAGTAACTCTGCCTGTAAACACTGAATTCCAGGAACTTATAACTGGCTATGTACTACCCCTTGCTAACCTGGCCTTGAGGCAAATTTTCAAAGTCAAAAAAGGAAGAGAGTAATAACAAAAAAAATTCATAATTTAAATATATGAACTACTAGTTTACATTTAGATTTCAAAATGTTGCACTTAGGACTCTTACACAAGAATTCGGTTTAAGAGGTATGTTTCTGAAATACAATTAGTGTCTTAAATGCTACCACAAACATGATTTTTTTTTCCTTTTTAGCTGATAACTGCTTAAGAGATAAAATAAATATTTCATACTTGTGGGCTGCTCTGCAATGGAAAAATTAGATATGTTTACAGTCACATGAAAATCTTCTTACTTTCCCTGCAGCATCTTTGTGAGATTTCATAAGGGAAATATTTTTTGTATTTAGAGCCTTTAATTTTTGGTAAGAGAAGTCAATTTTTTCTAAAACTTATGAAAGCAGAAGCTTCAGTTCTGAAACGTGTCTGTGCAAGTGGAGAGAAGGGAAGGGAGATAAATTGCAAACTTCTGGTGACTTCCTGTCCTCTGAATTAAGAGAACAGAGTATTATTATACTTCTTATTCTCTTCAAACAAAGAGCAACATAAAATGTAAACAAGCGAAAAAGAAAAAGGGCAAACATGTTCCATGCACTTTTGCACAGAAATAGAAGCCTTGATCCTGAAAAGGCAAAGAGTACCCTACCTGCAATTAAAGAAAGATGAGAAGTGGACAGAGTAGAAAACAGTGACCAGTCACAGCCCATTACAGGACACTCACATCAAGCTTGTTTTGCTGCAGCTGTGTCTCACTGCACTTCTTTAATAACTCCCTACATGCTTAAACTTGAATGACAAAAAGGATTTCAAACAGCAGAGCATAAAAATTCAAGCTAATATCTGAGTCTTTTTTTTTATATCATCTACAGTTTTCTGTAACTATTTCTATTTCTAGATTTCATTTTTACAGTGATTCCACATCCTTTAAGTTTCACACCTCTGAATGTCAAGCCTTCTGCTCCCCAGCTGTGGAAAAGCAGGTCCTTGCTCTGCTGGGCTGTGCTGCCAGGCAGCCGCAAGTTGCCATGCATCAGCTGCCTCCTACCCAGAACTCAACCCAGAGGCCACAGCAATGAGCACATTCAGTGCCCTGCACAGGCACTGCAGAGTGTGTCTGCCCTTCCCTAGGCTCTGTAGAATGTGGTCACCACAGCAGAGCTAACAGGGGCAGCAAGGGCCTGTGGAGACGCCCAGAAGCTGGAGTTCCAAGCACTCACTGACACCTCTGAAGATGCAAAGTGAGTATTTCAAATTGATTTGACTGGTCCCATAGTTCTTGGGTTATTGAAAAGGAAAATATTAAATCAGTTTATCTCAGAGTTTGAAACCCTGAGAGTTGGTTAGGCCCAATAAGTAAAACAGAACACAGACGATGAATAGCAAGGCATATACAAGATATCAGAGATGTTATTTTTTACAATAAATAGGTTTATCAACTTCTTTTATAATAGCCCCTGTCCTAAATCAAATTTAAACAAAGGAATGCAAATCAAAGAATATTCTTAATCAGTGTTTTAACTACAAGATTAATGATTCATTTAAAACAAATGTCTACTCTGATAAAAGAAAATCTCATTATTTTAAGAAGCTGCCTTAGTCTACTTGATTACTCCATCTAATAGGAATATAAATTAAATAACAAAACATAAAACCCATTTATCTTATAACTTTTATATTAAAAATAATCTTGCTGTAAGCTGCTGCTGAGTAAACCAGTAATGAAACAGCTACACAATAGCTCCAGTTAAAAATCAGCAGCAGCTTGGTTTGCAGCACAAAAGATAACAAAAATACAGCTTGCATATCAATAGCATCTTTCAGTAAAATACACAAGTACTAAAATGCTGGCCAGGATTACAACACTGGATTAAAACCTCTCTAGTCATAAGAGACAGGCCAGTAGATTACTTAATGCAGAGACCATGTCATTCTCTCTCTGCACCACATCTAATGAACACCCTATTGCAAGGAGGTGCAGTGCTCTCCCAGGAACAGCAGCTTCTGCACACGTGAATGTGCTCATAGGACGGCTTTTGCCAATGTAGCTATTCTTTCAGAGGGAAGGGAAATTGCATTCTTAATGATGTTACCATTGCAGAAATTTCAAAGAAATTTCCCCAGCACAAAGCAGGCTGGGGAGTCAATCGAAGGTCAAGCCAGTTAGAAGTCAAGTTCCTTGAAAGAACAGGGTTCTGAAGTTTAATTCTTTTCAGGGAGAAGTCTGCTGATGAGCCAATAGCTTGAGTTTTATAGCCGACAACATTCATGGAAAAAAAAAATAACTTCCAAGGCCTAAACGGCTATGGAACACTGAACAACAAGATTGGAAAAAAAAGTAGCTCTACAAGTCACAATGAATTTAAGCTCACCATTTACCAACTATTTAAAAAATGCTACTTGCACTGGTAAGTGCAAGCAGGGTAACTGACACTTTACCGATAAGTAAAGCAGGGTAATGTATCTCTCAAAAGCTGCTGAAATACAAAACAAAATTACAATGTTTTACCAGAGAATATGGAAATCTTAAGATAATATAAAAGTGGCTTGATGTTCTAATAGATCACAAAATGTCTTAAGTTGGAAAGACTTTAAAGACCATCTAACACCAACTCCTTTGCCGTGGGCAGGGACATCTTTCAGTTGCAATTTACCAGTCCAACCATTAACACAGAATTAAAAACTAGGAGAAAGGAAAATAGCAAGTGGAATCTTCATATTTCGGATTCATCCATACAGATTTTTTAACTGCTAAAAAAAACTTAGAGCAATTTGGAAGCAAGAATCAATTACAGGGTTATAATTATAATCTCAGTGATCTTCTCTGGAATATGCAAGCCCATGTGGGCACTTTCACATAGCCTCCACAGAAATTCTTCCTTTCCCTATGGAAGGGGAAAGACAGAAATGGAAAATCTTTGAAAGTAGTCTGAAAGTATTGAAAGTACTCATTGCATTCACTTGCTCCTCAGTAAGTGATAAGACTTAGAGCACTCTTGCAGATAAAGTTTAAAAATAAAAATTGGGAAGCAGAGTTGGAGTCAGTCCACAGCCAATTTTTACTTTCTCAGCTGTCTTCCATATACGAATAAATTAGCAAGTCCTTTCAAAGTACTAATGAAAAAACCCTTGTTTCCTCCACTTTCATAATCACAGGAGATATATTAATAACTTTTCACTCCAACTGAGTAGAGCTCCCCATCTGCAGCTTCACGGTCCTTGATTGAATTCACAAGGTACTATTTGTGTATTCAGATCAGAAATCTGATTGCCATCTGTAGGCACTGATTAGTTAGTGATCAAATAAGGCGCAAAATATATTCAAGTATGTAAATCAACTCTTTGCCCAAATAGCAAAGGCTCGGTTATGCATGACCACCTGAAATGTGTCCTTTATGTTCCACAATTTGCACAGCTCTAGTTTTAGTTTTCATCATCATCATCTCAGGGAATCAATTGCACTACTATTACAAAGTTAGCACATTGATGTTGGACAAACACTGCACTAGTTTTGTTGGAACCCAAGAACGACTGTAATTAGCACAATAAGACATTTTATTTGTTTTAGGTTTCTTATAAGCTTGCTTACAACAGTCTGGATAGAGACAGGATTGTGTTAAATTACATCCTTTTCACAGAGACAGAAAACTGCAGCAGAGAAACCAGGAAAGAAATGAATACTGAAGTCAACAATAGGCACCAGTTGTAGCCTCTACTTGATTTCTATACCGGATTCTACAAAAACAGGAAAAACTCACTGCTGAAACCACAGAATGGTTTAGTGATATGGGAAAATGTGTTTGTGGGAACTGAGAGGGACTAAGAACAGTCTAAAAGTCTCTTCTCTGCATTATGGCCTGTACATCACCAAGATGTCAACTTTTTTCCAGGTCTTTCTAAAAACATCTGACTTAGTCTCATTTTTGAGCGCACAAAATAACCACAAGCATGAGAAGTGACTGTGCATCAACAGAAGTCATGCATGGCAACCTCCTGCCAGGACTTAAGTGCAGTTAGCTCAGAAAGCATTCTCAGTCAAAGCTATATACATCCTTGACCTTTCCTGCTTCTCCAAACCAAGCTAAATTCATTCTACCAGAAAGTGGATGTTCAAATAAAAACAAAACTTTATGCACAGAAATACAGCATTTGAGCTATTATTTTCTCCCTTCTCCTCCCCTTTGCTGCTAGTGCTAGTGTTGAAAGCCAGAAATCCCTTAGTAGGTTAGTTTTAGGAAAACATTGGTTAATCAATTGTTTCTTTTTTTCTTTTTAACTTCCATCTGTTATTTTGAGAAATTCTACACAAATCAATGTAATATTAGATACAATCACAAAGGAAATTACCTGAAGGCAATTCAGAATGTGAAATGTATGTTTATAAAATACACTAATTAAACATTGACAACTAATATTGATTTTGATGTAAAAAGTGAAAAACAGCAAGGCTGAAAATGGTCTAAGTTCCTTAATGGTGGCACAGTCACAGAGCTCAAGACAATCAATCAATTTCTTATTTTTTTTAAAAGGTGCATATAAATTTGTACAGTTCCCTTCTTTCTAGTCTAACATATCTTAAGCAAAAAAGGAGTTTTAGGCAGACATTATTTATAAGTTATATACCTTCCTATTTTTTCTCACTAATAATTTTACTACAGGGAGAGAAAGCAGAATATTTCTCTGAATAAATGATGCCTTTGCTGGTGTACTGGGTCTGGCTGGGATGGAGCTAATCCTGTACAGCCCATATCATGGTGTATTTTTGACTTGTTATTAACACACACATATTCTGTCTTCCACAGCATCATGGTTTTCTTTTCACTACTCTGCCCAGCTCAGCAAAAAGGCCAGATGTGTGACAAGTTTGGAAAGGGACACAGTTGGGACAGCAGACCCAAACCAACCAAAGGGACCCTTCCTACAATATGCTGTTATGCTCTTCAATAAAAGCTCAGGGAAAGGAGGACAGCTGTTTTGGTTATGGCTTCCATCTTTCCAAGCAACCATTAAGCGTGCTGAGGCCTTGCTTTTCAGGAATTGGACGGGTATTGGCCTGCCAACAACAAACAGTGAATATATTCCTGATTTACTGTTCTGCTTGCACATGCAGCAGCTTTGATGCTTCATCTCAGCCTAGGGGCTGCCAGCCTCTGCTCTTCTAACTCTCTCCTCGGTCCCAGTGTGGGATGAGTGGCTGAGTGGGTGCTTAGCTGCTGGCTAGTCGACCCATTACACCTGGGCACACTCAAAGACACTGTTCCCACCACTACACTCCCTGTGTTTCTTCTCACATTTGGGAATTCTGAATGAAGAAGACAGATTGTGACACTTCTATTACTTTTAATCTAACATATTCATTGCAGTTTAAAGGACATGGATGAAAATACAATTTAGAATCTGCAAAAAACAGATAAATATCTCTAAAAACCATGAAACGTTGATAACGTCTACTCTCAGCTACTTAATGGCAACACTGTGAAGTCATCGTGCCCAACAACTGATTAAAATAGCTGATGAAAATTATCTGGTGCAGATAGTATGAATAACTCTGAGGCATATAGTCCTTTATATAGTATGAAGCTTTTAGAATTTAACTGAATTATTAACAATCAACTGAGAAAAAATAAATTTAGAGAAGGGAATAGTTATAAAACTGGGCCTAAGACTGTGAAGCTGTGATCTAAAGCTTCCTACGTGTGTTTGATAAATATTGTAGAAAATACTAAAATAAAAGTAAAATATATATAAACAAATTTTTTACCATCCCTTGTTAAAGCAGGGGTTATCTGTTAGTTACATAGACTCATAATTTGGCACAGAGGAAGCACCCAAGTACAAAACAGGCTCTGAGTTTCCATGCAAAGAAAAAAATAAAACGGGAGGGTGAAGTCACTAGAACAACACACACTTCATATATAACAACTCTACAGCTCTCCAAATAGCTCAAATTGAAAAGTTCCCCTTTAATCAAAATTACCTTCTCTTTTTCTGTCAAAACAAAAAGGACAAACAAAATAAAGTATCATCTTGGTTACAAGACAAATTGCTCATTACATCAGATAATACAGGGATAACATGTTCACTAACACAGGTTTAATTATTTTGCTAAGGCAAGTTAATGAATTTTTTCCCTTTCCACATTTAGTTTTCCTCATCTTTATTGGATCTCCCATGTACAAATGATGTGAATATGACTCTCATCTCTATCACAAATACCACTACCTTTAATTCTCCTCAGAAAATTATGTAAGCAAATAATTAGGTAAAAATCACCCATTCTCTGATTTTTACTGGCGTAAAATATAAGCAATACAGATGATTTAATCTCTACAGTCTAAAACAAAAATTTAAATAATCCTGTTATTGTCAAAATTACATGGATTATTATTCAGATGAGCATTAAAAAGTATCACATTGACTTTATATTATAAGAAATATATATAAATATATATATTATATAAATATATATATATATAAGAAATTCATTACTTTAAGATAGGAACTGGGTATTTTTTCATTGAGACTGGGATCTTCACCAAAAGTGACACCAGCACAAAAGCTCTCCTTTCCTTTGAGAAGCAGCAGCAATCAGGAGGAAAAGCTGCAGATGGGCTCAAGCACAGTGTCAATTTACATGACAGTTTTCACCATCAGCCTATGTGTATTATGCACCTCTTGGTGAATAAATCCACAGAAAGTGTGGTTTTCTTCTGTCCTTTGCAGTCTGAAAAGTACAAATAACCCACATATTTCAATTCCAACCCCATATTTAAATCCACATAATGGAAAAAGCTTTAAAGATTTCAACAATGTTTTTAAGTGTTTTTAGTACCTTTTTACCTAAGAATACCTCCCCAAAAAACCCAACAAAACATTAAAAAATAGAACATCTTGTTTAATGGAAGACACTATTATAAATTTTAGGCAAAACATAGCAATAAAGTTCAATTGCTCTGTCATACTCTAGCATAAAATATCAGCTTCAACACAAGGGCAAGTGAACCCACTGAGTTTCTGGTGAAAGCTGAAGAAGTTTGAAGAAGTTTGAAGACATTCACTGAGATCTACAGCAGACCTCTCTAATACATCCATTGTTGGAAAGTCATTTTCTCTCTCAACTGTCTGGAGAGAAGCAGAGCTGTGGGCTCAAACAACAGTGACTGAACATTTTTTCAGTCTAGTGCACTTTGATAAATAAAGGCTACATTCAACTGAGTCAGGAACAATCTTCCACAATCAGTACCTCAGGTTGCTTTGAAATATCCCCTCAAGGCAAACCTTTTGTTGAATAGTATCTATAAGTGAAATTTTCTACCATTTCTGGCAGACTACAAAACAAGAATCAGAATAATACAGATTGCAAAGTTCTCATGAGATCAAATTTGCCTAGCTGAGGTTCTCTGCTCAAGTTCTGAATATCTTTGAAGATGGAGATTGTGTAATCACTCTAAATCACTCTCAGATTTAACATCTGACCACCCTCAATGTAAAACAGTTTTTCTACTATTAGACTGGATTTACATCATTGCAACTTCTCTCTGATGCCTCTTGGTCTGTCACTGTGCACCTACCAGGAGAGTTTGGCTTCATTTTCCCTGTAGCTACCCACCAGACAGTTTAGGACAGCAGACATCTTTCCTTCTTCATGCTAAATAAACCCAGCCCTCTCAGCCTCTCCTTGTATAAGATCTGTTCCAGCATCCCAGTGGCTTTTCTCTGGACTTACTCCAGTGTATCTATGTATTTCTTGTACTGGGGAGCCCTGAGCTGAACACAGTATTTCAGATGCAGTCTCACAAGCACCAAACAGAGGGAAATAATCGCTTCCCTCCACCTGTTCTCTATGCCCTTGCTTTAGTCTAGTATGCAGTTGGCCTTCTTTATTGAGAGAATACATCACTTTCACATGTTCAGCTTGCCTTCAGGGACACTGAAATTATTTTCTGCAGTTCCAAGTCTCCAGACTGATTGATTCCTGTAGATAGTAAACTCATCTTCATTGCTTACGTTGTTAAGAGCATCTGGGCTACAGTATCTCATACTTGAGCACTTTGCACTGTCATAACTCTTGACAGCAAACCAGGCGAGCTCTGTTTATTGCTCTACTCTAGCATAGCATGTAAGCACAATAGGCAAATGAAACCTTTTCATTAGCCAAGAAATAACTTGGATTTTCAACTATGACCAAAAGAGTGCTGGCAGAAAGCAAAAGTTACTGTGTATCACCTCATAAATCCTGGACTCTGTTCACATTGATATGGAGCTAGGAAAAGGCTGCTATGAGTCATCTCTCAAATGCCATAAGGTTACACCAATCTGAGTGTCCCCACAACATCCATTTACAGCCACAAAATAAGCATTATTGACTTCTGTTTATGAACATACAGTCATTTACTTCCTCTTCATTGTCCTGGTCCTTCGAGATGTGATGTATAGAAAGTAGTATTTCTTAGTCTTCATTTGGCTCAGAAAAACAATCTCTGTCATGCCATTGGGTGTCTGACCACTAAATTATGTAATTTATCCTGTGGAGGAGGGGATTGGAAGTAGTACTTCATTATGAGCAGACACCAAATCTCAGTCTCATTTTCTTTGCACTTTTCACCTCAATATAAAGATCAATGTTTCTGTAAGCAGAAGTTAGAATGATATACAACATCATACACTGAAAATTTTGCTTTGGGAAAATAAATTTAAGCCGCAAAGCATTTGATATTGTCATTTCCTGTTGTAGTTTACCAGGAGCAGAATGATATTACCAGCCCAGTATCAAAATTGAATGCCTAATTCTTTACTCCTTTACAGCCTGTGTTCCTATACATCTATAAACAATGGGAGTAAAATGCTACCGTTTTAGCAAGATATGTTTCCCACTTTTAGCACAGTGAAATCTGCCAAATACCCCAAAGAGATTTTGACAAGATCTTGATTTCTATTCCTTGCAGCCATTACACCTGAAACTGATTTTTACTGCTAAAAAACAAATTTCTGAGACCATAGTTGGGCTTCCATGAAGACTCAGTAAAATAATGCTAAGGCAGCACTGAGGAATAATTGCAACAATTTAGTATGGACACATCAGATATCAAAAAATAGTGGAATGGTCACACAGTGCTGACTCCTTCTTCTTCTACTAATGCATTTAAAAAGGGGGGGAAAAGTTTCTTTCTTGCCATCTTATATACAAGTGTATGAGTTAATAAAAGTTATGCATTAGCTGTGATATGTCAGAGTCACAAATAGGACAACAGAAAACTCCAGCATTGAATACTTTGAAATGTATTAAAGACTGGTAATAAAGGATTTGAGAAGACAAGAGATCCAGAAGAAAACTCAACAGTGGGCACATGCAGAACTACAGAATATCCTGAGTTGGATGGGACCCAAAAGGATCATCAAGTCTGATTCCTGAATCCACTCAGGATAACCTAGAAGTTCAATCTGATATCTAAGAGCAAATTCCTTGTTAACACTGACAGACTTGGGGCCATGATCGCTACCTGGAAGATCTTTTTTTTACTGCTTGACTACTCCCTCAGTAAAGAACTTTTTCCTAATAGCCCATCTAAGCTTACCCTTTTACAGCTTCAAGTCATTTCCTCACCTATAGCTTTCATGATCAGACACACTGTTTTATAAATTATGTAACATCTACCTAATGTCAGCTGCTCCTATTTCAATATCTGCTTTAGCTAACAGGATTCTACATATTTCAAAGCAGTAAAATACTAATAACCTCCATGGTTTTCTTGTTATTTTGTTAACTTGCTTATCTATTTCAGAACAATGTAAATATATGTTTCTATACCAACAGAAAGAAAAGTTAATGAGGTTATGGCAGTGGTTAAGGCACTCATGACTACAGTGTTGACTTAATAAAAGGAATCCATTTTAATAACTGCAGCACTGTAAAGACAATGTAAAACATCTTTTTTCTTTTGCAGACACTTGAGTACTGCCAGCCTGAGACAGTTGACTCAGGAATGCTATTCACAGCCTCATTTGAACAAGACTGAGTGAAACAGGAATACAGAAAGGGAAAACAGAGCAGCATGTGAGATGTAATACCACAGCATGTGGAGCCAGGAAAGTCTTCAGAGTCCTAACCCACACAGAACTCTGTGCATCAGTAGGGGGCACAGGGAATAGCAACAGCAGAGGTCACAGCTGATAGCTCCTGGGACATGGCATACTAGGAAGCCACAAAGTTAGAGGTATCTCTGAAGTAATCATGCTTACCTGCACAAGGAAGTGAAACTGGAAATAATACCTTCTGGACATTCTTAGTCTATACATCTTTGCAGGTGCAGCACTCTCTGAAATCCATACCTACTTCACAGGCAGGAAACTGTAGATGAAGATTTTGTGTTGCCGCTCTCAAGGTTTTCCTTCTTGAAATAGGTGTAATATAGACATACGATAGAAAAGAAGTCAATTTTAGTTAAATCTGAAGTTCAGATATGAAGCATGGCACAATAGAAGACATAATAGAAGAAACACTGTCACAAAGCTCACTTGCTGATCACAAGAACTGGATAAAATCAGCTTTTGAAGCATTGAGGGAAAAAAAGGTAACTGCACAGGATCAAAATTAAATAAAAATCAAAACTTGGGTGTTTAGTATGTTTGGGGTTTTTTTATTGCTTTTTCTTTTTTTTTCTGATTGACCAATCAAAGCTTTCAAATCAAAGACATTTCCAGTATGTAAAAGGAGCTTACAAGAAAGATAGAGAGGGACTTTTTACATGGATATGTAGGGATAGGACAAGGAAGAGTGGTGTTTAAACTGAAAGAGGGTTGGTTTAGGCTAAAAATAAGGCCAGAAGCCCTGACTGCTTCAGCTTTCTAGTTAGGCAGCTGTTTTTTCAGGAAAATTAGCATGTCACAGCACAAGAATAACAAAACCTTTTGTTGATGTTTTCACAGCAACACACTGTAATATCCTTTTAAATGGCTACATTCTTACACAGTGCCACAGATTATGATGGAGAAAAATCAGCGGAAAATAAGATTTAGATACTATGTACAATATCACTAGTCCCTGATATTAAGTTTTATTTGAGTGCAATTGATTTCTGTCACAACAGTTGCACAGAGATCTATTTCAACAGCACCTCTATCCTATACACAGTATTCTACAACACCAGAATACTATTTTCATCCCTACTGCCTGAGTAGGGCATACATTAGAGCAAACAAAGTTTAAAATGGTAATATGGTATAAGACTGAGGTTTAAATTAACCCCTGAAACAGTAAGAGCCTATACATGTCACTGTGGTACAGTTTATTCAATATCTTCTATTGATGCATTCATTTTCTGTCTGACTTCCTGTTCTCTACAAAAAGGTCGCTTGACTCTTGCTGTGAGATACACTTAAAGATACCAATCAGATCTCAAAACATTTGATCACCTCTATGCCTATTAATTTTGATGAACTTTATTGTGTTTTTATATTCCAGCTACAGATTTTTAAAAAACATGCTCACATTTAGCACATTGCTTGCCTAAGCTGCACTGAGATATTTTTAAGCATTCATTCTTTTTCCCACAGGCTGACAGGGCTTGGCAGATAAAAATATGATGCAACAAAAAGCCATATACCCTTGTAACTACTTTTACATCAAGTGGTTCTTCTGCTGTTAAAATAATGGGTACTCAGTAAAGATTGAGTATGACCCTCTCTATCTTGGTAAATGCAACCTGGAAAATGTAGGTCTTTACCGCCACTACCCAGAATCTCTTGGGAAAAAAACCTGTCATCTGTTGAAAGGCACTCTGAATAATACTTAACTAAAATACCTCCTTTTATAAATAACAGTGAAAAAGTATTGTAAAATACTGTTTAAAAACATTTCAATTGCTACATTTCATAAAGGCCTTTTTTTATAATTAATATGCACTTCAAACTTACTGTACTTCAAGCTTATAACTTTAAACAATATAGTTATGTATATATGTCGCTCTATTAGGACCGGCTGGGTAGAGACGACACAGACTCTCATGGAGTCAGAACAGGAGAATCTCTCCTGTTTTTTGCTTCAGGTCTCTTTATAGACTGATACGTGGAAAGTACAGAAAGGAAACTAATTGGTTAGTAAACCACTACATCACCATCATTGGTCAGTGGTGCACACCACCCCCTGACTTTCTCCTGCAAAGAAAACAAGAGACAGACAACAACACCTGCAAAGGCTGTTTTCTGTCTTTGAGGATTGTTTTTAAATCCTCCCATGAATTTCTCAGGCTAGCTCTCAGGCAGGACTGAGAGTTATGTGGCCTGTAATAACTACAGGCACTCTGGCTCAGATTTAGCATCCATATATATACAGTAGGTTTATATTCTATAATAAAAAAAATTATCATTTGTTTTTAAGACTGCACTGTATTAATTACATACATGCATATATTTCTTCTAGAAATTAGATTATCATTATCATCATAATCATCAAGTTCTCTGTAATTAGTTTACATTTTAGATTGGGAAGGGACAACCATGGAGCCATTATAAGCTGGCATGGATCAGGCTGAAGGTGGTATGACAACACCTCCACCATGCCCTCTCCTCTGTCTCTGGCTTTCCTGGAGGACTTCTTTCCTTGCTCACAGCAGGAATACACCTGAATGTCTCCACAATACCCCAAAGGCTATGCTGTTAACTGGGGCACCTCACTTTTTCTTGTTAATGAGAATTAGCTGAGTTGATGAAATGTTCAAGTCCTTTTGCAGAACCCTACTTTTGATCCTTCTGGTTTATAGTTAATTAATAGTAAACTCCACAGTAAACCATTAGCTGGATTTTGAGTTTAGAAAAGATGCAAGAGGCCTTAGGACTAGAAACTGGTCATAGAGGTTTTCTACAGGCTTTACACCATTAAACGACAAATTGAAAACAAAACAACAAAAAATAACTCTTTAGCACAAGGAAATTTGTACTTTAAATTCCTGACTATTACTAAGTACCTGCTGCAAAGAAAAGTAAAACAGTTTATACTATTTTCAAAGGTGGTAACCAAAATTCCATATATGGTTCCTTAAATATCTTTTATTCAGGTTAAAACTATTCAGCAAATGAATGTCTTTTGTCCATAACTCATTGACTCACATGCATTAATTGTTTGTCTTCCTGAAATAACAGCAGGTAAAAGTTAAACTTAAGTCTTGAACAAAGACCTCAAAGAGTGAGGTGAAGATAAATCACTTACAAACAACATTTATACCGGTAGTACCAGTGAGGCTTCTTTGTTTCTTGAAAGACTGTTAGAAAATGTATTAATAGCTTTTAATTTGATAGACTGTACTTGCCCAAAATAAATCTAAGCCATTTCTAGACCATCACAATTCATCAATTTAACTTATTACATGGGAAGAAATTCTTAATTGCCTCCAGACTAATTTATTTTAAATGAAAGTGAAAATAATTCATAAATTAATCATCCTTTTCAATTATTCTTTCCCAAAGCAGTGGGACCGTTTATTTTCAAGATGTTATTTCCTAGTCACACAACATAAGACTGTTCAAAACCGTCTGTAAAACTCACTGAGCACACAATTTAGGGCTGCATTTTGGTTAGTGACACAGCTGCTGCCCTGACATTTTCAGTCTTCAGAGTGGTTGCAAGAATCAAAGTGAAGTGGGAAAGGACTAAGTTGTGAAGTCAAAACTGGAGTCACCTCTGATGACTAATCAGTATTTAAGAGCTAAACCTGTATTCAAACCAGTTGGTTTTCTGTACAATTACTGAACACTACTTCAATAATCTGGAGTTTGATACTTCAATGAACCAAGCGCATTTAGAGGGATATTTCACTTGGCAAACCATGGAGAAAATTATTTAGATTTTTATCATGTTATAACACTCTCTTCCTAGCCCCCAGAGGTGGTAACTCAATAACTGCAGGGTAAGTCCAGAAAAAAAGCAGTCAGAGGCTAAAATTCACTTGAGAGCTTTTCAATAAATTTAAGGAAGGCTAACCAGGCATGCCAGAGGAGTGTGCAACTTACCAATCACCTATCAAGTTCTTATGGTGAAGCACTTCTTGCAATTCTAGTTAGGCATCTAAACTTTGGAAGAGAACTATACTTGGATTTATAGCAGACAGAACAGCTGGTCTTTTTCTTCTTTCTTATTTTGATTCACAAGAGACTGGAAAACAATCTTCATTTTCCAAGATGATTGGAATAAAGGGGTGATCAGAACAACACAGTCTGTTGGGATAGTCTTCTACTTAACAAGGACAAGACAATGCAAACTTGGCTTTCAAATGAGATGTCACTGTCTCAAGTCTCAACTTCGTGATCCTTAAAATGGTCAAGGATCTTTATCAAAAAGAAAATCCGAACATCCAGATAAGACAATGAATATCTCCATTTTTGTCTGCATGTCACCTGGTTTCTCTTGAGCATGGGATGGCTGCATCAGCTTCTCACCAAGGACATGGGTGGCTGCCAAGTCCACAGGCAGCCTGGCTGCTGCAGGATATGACTGGGAATCTTGAAGGGGACACACCCCCACTGTGAAGGCAGAAGTCACTTTCTCTCCAATTATATTTGACTCCAACAAAAATGTATTTTTTAATGCTATAAAAGGGTAAAGTCATCCCACACTAGTGGGTTTACTTCCTTTCCTGAAACATGCTGAAAACAGTGGCCAGGCCAGGCCCACCTAGAAATCTCTGGTCATTTCCCTGGTGGTGCTTTCCAGTACTGCGTCCCCACTCCTGCCCAGCTGGCTACCTGTGCTGCGCCCCATCTGCTGCATGACCTAGAGGATACCTTCGACTCTGAAAAATCACACTCAATTGAACAGAAGAATGAGAAATATTAAATTCCCTTTAATAAAGTTCAAACAAAGGAGCAAAATTAACCCAAGTCTATTCAGATTCAAAGCAAGGGATCTCTGAGTAGAGTTCTCCAAAAGTTATAAGACCAATCTTAGGGAAAAGTGTGCTCCCAGTGCTTGCTTCCCTGATAAGCACATTCTCTCTGCTTCATAGGCTGCCTACTGCACGGCAAAGATGAGTTCACAGGGTGCAACTAATGCAGGATGGTTGCAGGCTCCAAAGAAATATATTCTTTATATAAAAGAAAAAGTCCTGTGGCAATCCAAAATCAGAACTGTTAAAGGCAGCCTGCCCATGTAATTAGCAAGGGCAGACTGTAATATGGCAGGCCTGCTGGGGAAAATGAGTTCCTGAAAGCTCTGGAAGCTGGGCTTAGGTGTAAGCACCCCTTGCCACAGCATTTAGTGTCTGTTTTAATTGCACACATTTCCTTGGCTCCAAATTATAATAAATTGTTAAGGCAAATAACATCTCAGTTATTTAACTGTTAAGGCCAGCCAGCCTGTGCTTTAAATGGATGACATCTCAGATAATGCATATTCTTCCCAAAACTGGACCACAAAGGTATATAATAAAAGTCTCCTAAGCACTCATTAGTGTTCATTTCCTTCTGCAGGCTACAAATGTGAAATGTAATTTTGTAGGTCTTTATACTCTCTTTGCATTCATTTTGGCTGGAAATTAATGGTGGTGTCAACTAAAAATATCCTCTTTTCTTAACATTGAAATGAAGTACATTGGGTTAAAAAACATAGTCCAAACATCTGCAGTTCTTCTCTGCTCAAATTATACATTATTTAATTTCACTAAGTTCTCAGTCATTTCAAAATACTTAAGCATGACTAAGTTAATGGGAAAAAAAAAAAAAAGTGTCTGTATAGAAACATACATGGTAACCTGTCAATAAGGAGCACTGCTCCACTCAGATTAACTGGCAACACACCCTGAACAACTAGCAGAGATAATTGCTTCTCTTAGAGAAGCCAGAGCATGTACCAATCTCAGCCACACATCCACATCTGGCCACAAATATTATGTTTACATTCCCCAGAAATGACCGCACAAAGACAAAAAACCCATAGTCTGACACAATGTCTCTCCATCAGTATTAAAACCCAGTGACACACTGGTAACTCCACACAGACATCTTGGTGGGGCTGACAGGCTCAAAGAATAAAATGCTTTCACAGAGTTTTAGCATGAACATAAAATACATATCCTACATATATCTTTAATTCTTCAGACAAAATGTTCCCTCAAGAATTACCTCAATTTATTTAAATACTGTTGTTTAAAAAAATATTACTGTAATGCTGTTAACTTTAAGTGAAACTTAAATGTAGGTGTTAAATTAGGTATTAAATCCTTTTCATGTAATATTAAATATGTATTACTTTCCCTGAAATTCTACCTTGTTGTGTGTTCATAGCCTTTGGATGCTGAGCTACCACTGTAGATGCTTTGTATGTGGCTAGCCTGGCAATCAAAACACCTCTAAAAAAAACCTATGAGAAAAATGGTAACATCAAGGGCTTTTTGTAAAAGCAGAACATATTTCTTGTGTCCTTTTGAAAGAATGATATTTCCAGTGATTTCTAGTATGAAGGGCTTCAACTTGAATGAGCTCTCAATATTCCAAGGAAAAGCTGATATATAAGAAAGTTTTGCTTTTTAGAGGGTAAAATGTAACACTCGGCATGATCAGGATTTTCAAAAGAAACTGCCTCTCCTGTTTTCTGTGCTCAGCTACACATGAGAAGCTGTGGAGTGAGGAACAGAAAATGCTAACCCCATCATTAGGAATATGCCTTATATTACATAGAAAGTTTCTACTTCAGAGAATCAGAAAGCTCAGTATCCTCATGAACCAAAATTAGACCTTCAGAGCCAATACCTGGCACTACTCTTCTAATATCACAATTAACTTTTGCTAACAGAGAAACAGTGAAGTAAGCTGTCATGTTTTAAATCAACCCAGACACAATAAAAAACTGAGTAATTAATGAAACTTTTTTCTGTGCAACAGTTCCTGACATCATCTATTTTTTAAAAACAATGTAATTTAATCATCTGGGAAACTAAGTGCACTGCCATTTATGGTCTTACACAAGAGGCCGACTGTAGTGGTTTGTAAGAAGAAAACTAGAAGCTTTAATAGGATTTCTCCCTTCCCCCTGGAAAGCTGTAGACAAGTTCAAAGTCTGTAACTAAGACAAATATACAAGGCTCAGTTGTGCCCACCATAACATAAATTTCATATCACCATAGTGACACACTCACACAAAACTCCTCCTGAACCACCTAAAACTACCACTAGGACCACAGAATAGTGAAACCAAACTTCTGTTTACAGTCATAAAAAAGCATCAGCTCACTTGAAAAGTTAACATTTATTTGAAATTACGTTAAAATAACAATTTAAGTCCAAAATTCACATGAAGTATAAACAACTACAAGGCAAGAATTTTCTTCACTGTTGCTTTACATATGCATAACAAATTATCCTATATCCCTCTAACTTCAAAATATGTTCAAGTTCCAATTTATAAGATGATTAAGATCATTAAGCCGAGTGAAAAGACAGCTTTATGAATCCTGAAGCATTCTTCCTTTCTGCATAACAACAGCATTTTTACCTTTGTCTCCAAACTTTTATTAATGAAAGTATATATGACACAGTCCTACTACACCTTTTTCTTTCTAAAAAGAAGAATCGGTTCTTGCAACTGAACAAGAAGAACTGTCCAAAATTTAACAAAGGCAAATGTGGTGTCCTGCATTTGGGATGGAACTACCCCACATTCCAGGACAGGCTGGGGGTGACCTGCTGGAAAGCAACTCGGCAGAAAGCAACTCAAGGACCTGGTGGACAATAACCTGTCCATGAACCAGCAGAACCCTTGTGGCCAGAAAGGCTGATGGTGTCCTTGGATGCATCAGGAAGAGCATTCCAGCAGGATGAGGGAGCTGATCCTGCTCCTCTGCTCAGCCCTGGTAAGGCACATCTGGACTTCTGTGTTCAGTCCTGGGCTCCTCGGGATAAGAGAGACATGGAGCACCTAGAGTAGGTCCAGTGGAGGGTTATAAAAATGATAAGGGGTCTGGATCTCCCCTCTTATGAGAAAAGGAAGAGGGAGGTGGGCCTGCTCAGCCTTGAGAAGAGACAACTGACAATCAATCAATCTGGGACCTCATCAATCTGTATCTGAAGGCAGGGTGACAGAAGGACAGAGCCAGGCTCCGCTCGGTGGTGCCAAGCAACAGGACAAGATGCAGTGGGCAGAACCTGATGCACAGGAAGTTCTACCTGAACATGAGTAAAAAACTTTACTGTGCAGGTGACTGAGCACTTGTACAGATTGACTGGAGAGGTCATGGAGTCTCCTTCCGTGGAGATATTCAAAGTCACCTGGAAACCTCAAATCCTCAGTAAACATGGTCTAGGGGACCCTGCTTGAGCAGTGAGGCTGGACTAGATGAATGCCAGTGGCTGCTTCCAATCCCATCCATTCTGTGATTAAAATACCAGGATAATGACATGGCACCCCTCCACCAGCCATAGATGCAGACTGAAGATGACAACCATGGCAGGTTGTGTGCTTCCTATGGCAACAAAAGAGGTAAACAAGGGCATAGTCCTATACCTCTTTCTCTAAATCTATTTTCCTGCATACTAATCCTCCCATTTTCAACAGGCAGCTGGGTCCTAATACCCTCCTAGTGTGTCACAGCTGTAAGACTTTAGAAAAGCACATTCTCATTAGCAGCACATATGGAAATAGTGGCAATGTGTAGGTGCATTTCACACAAGCAGCAGCAGGGAAGGCAGGACTGTCACTCCTCTTGCATGAAAGCCTTTTAGACCAAAGTCTAAAGGAACAAAACAACCTTCTAGCAAAACTTTATACAATAAAAAACTCAACCATTGATGTAAAACAGACCCTCTATTTCTGTGCACAGGTTAGTCATGGACACAGACCTCATGCCTGAGGTGCAAATTTGACATTGGTTTTACATTGTTGACCTTCCCACAAAGGGCATTGGAGCTCTATGGATAAAGAGCACTACAGGGACAAAGTATAACTCCAATAGTATTATAATCACAGCAGTAAGTCACAACTGATTCACATCAATGTGACTGTAAAATCCGTTCTTTTAAGTTCCACAGTAAAATAAAAGAGGAACATATTGAATATGAAACAGAAAGAATATAAGATTGGGATGATTCAATAGCATTTTTGAGTTATAATCACCCATGGAGAAAGCCAGCAAGCAGATCCTCCAAAAAGGAGCACAAGAATCTGTGTAGGATAGAAATACCTTGATTCCTAAATGGTGCTTCTTTCTTTAATTTTGTTTCCTCTTTCAGGTGAATTTTGAAAGCCCTCCTAATCTCTTGCTGGATTCTTCTAGCAACAAAGTCACTGATAAGGAATTCATGAAGGATATACAAACAAATTAACTGCAGCATTTACAGAAATCTGCAAAACAGACTCTGTAAAACAGCATTACTTCTACATATAAGTCCTTTGTCCACATCCCATGGTCAAACAGTTTGGTGGAAGAAATCAGAACAACTAGAGTGAAAAAATGTTTATCAATACTTGTGCACATAGGCCAAGCTTCACCAAATATCACCTGAAATTCCTCCTGAAAAGCTGACCACTTAACCCTCTTTCTGTAGATAATTAAATTTTAAAAGGACTGAAAAAAAAAAACCAAAAAGCCAACAAGAAAATAAGGCTTGAATGACCTGGATATGAGAAATTTTCTCAGCTGAGAATATTAAATGTGAATTTGTAGTAGAAAGTGGGACTGGCAATGAAGGCAGAAAATCAGAGTATCAGCAAATCAGATTTCTCAGAGAAAAGACAATTCTCAGATCCCTAAATCTGACAAAACGTTTATTTCATTCTCACTCAGAACAGGTGCCGTTCTTTTCTGCATTTTTTTTTTATTCACTGTTTGATTTTGAATTATTAGCTCCACTGTGAGCCTTTTTCATTCATAATTCATCCCTTACTGACAAGATTGAAGAAAAACCTCCTTAAAGGAGCTAGATACTTACTGGTGTTTAAGATATTTAGAGATTTATTTCTCTGAGATACAGATAAGTCAGGTTTGAGAAGCAGATCCTACAGTTAGTTCATTATTTGGGAAGGGAGATAATTCCACCAGGAGAGATTTCATAGTCAACACAGATGTTTGTCATGATCTACCTAAAACAGCCCCTGGCACAGTTTGGTTATTCCTGCAAACAAATCCAAGTGCTCCCGTGTGTAAATTTCTTTGCTTCTCACAAATTTTAAAAAGTCCACCTTGAGGCTCTGAAAAGACAACTTCTGAACATTGGCTATATCAACACCACACACTTACCCTCACAGGAATAGATTTCATCCCAAGATTGCAATTCTCACTTGCTTTGCTAACATTTAATAATAGTTACCAGTGCAACTGTATTGGCAAACAACACCTCTGCAAGGTCTTAAAATAAGCAAATCCTCAGACATAATTTTTCCCCACAAGCCTTTTTAAGAAAGGGCACTTAGCTCCATCTGCTGGATTTAGACATTTTCTCTCTGAGGCTGAAGACCACACAACAGAAATGGATTTATTTTCCATTTGTTATACATCTTGTACACCTATAACAGAAGTCCAAACTGCTGCTAAGGTAATACCTCCCAAAGTGTTATAATGGCATCACTCTTACCTGAAGGTTCACTAATACATCTCATTAATGTCCTTAGGAGCAACAACACCCATCCTTGGCATACCTCTCTCCAATTTAGAAGTAATTTCTTGTATTTTTCTCTGTTTGCTATGCTAATTATAAACACAGAGGCTAGGGGGCACTGAAGCTAGGCTGTCCAACCAGACTTAATTAACTATTTCAAACAGCTAAGCAAAAATCACTGGAGGAAAAAAAAATAGTCTGACAAGTAAATATTAACATGAACTTTCAATCTGAACCTGTAATACTATAAAAAACCACCCACTAATAACACTGCTGTGTCATGAGAAATTTTAGCAATGGGTGTTTTGCAGCTGATGGGAAGCAAATTCCCTTAATAAAGAAATATCCTCATTTAAAGAAAACATCTTACAATGACTTTAGAGGTTCCTAAATATATATTCCTCATTGCTTTTTCCCTTAGAATGCATTGTTCCAGCTTATGAAATACTAAATAGATAGAACAGGGATAGAGATGTGTAAAATTTCATTAAAAAGTATTTTTAAAAAACATTTACAATTATAAAATTCTAAATTGGAGCTCCTGGGGGGGGGAAAAAAGCATAAAAATATTTTCATCATCTGTCTCTGCTGACTAGTGTAACTAATTTATGGCTTATCTGCATCAATGAAGCCTTTAAAAACTCAACCAAACAGAAAACCCAAAACAACATACCCACCAAACACCTCTATACCCTATTCTTTTTATAGGCCTTATTCTGATAATATTTTTACAAGTGCATTTTCTTTTTATCTTAATGAAGCATGGCTAAATATATTTGAGTAATTCAAAGCAGAGCAGGCACTGCATGCCTGTAGACTGAGCTCTCTGTGTACTTTGGTGGGATTTTGTTCATCTGAGCACAGGCACAAAATGTTTTTATGGCACGGTAGGTAGTTCAGTGGAAAAATAAAACCTTCTGAAACACTTTAGCTGTCAGTTGCCTACCACTGTTTGTTTGTTACACTTTCTTCCCCCTGAGCCAGTCACCAGAGGAGACACTGACTTTTCTTATAATCTCTCCTCCTGAACAAGATGAATTGAAATATCTATTTAGTACACAGAGGGCAAATCCAGGGGAAATAAACCTTTTCCTCTTCCTTTACAATACAGAATTTCTAATGCAAATCAATCCGAGATATATCTATTTTCCCAAAACAGGAGGGGATTTTTTTGCTTGTTTGTTCGGGGGTTATTTATTTTAATTAAAATAAAAATGAAAGCTGTGTGGTTTGCAACTACATTTCAGAAGTACTTTGCTGCCCTCATGTGTTTCACGGGAAAAGTAGCCCTTGAAGTCTGCATACAAAACAAAACGGCTTCTCCAATCGACATTACTTCTGTCTGAAAACCACATAAACTGTAGAAATAATAATCGAAAAATAGCTGAAAGTTTATCTCTTTGTTCTATTAAAGCTAGGCTGTCTGGTTTAAAATTTAACGGCTATATATTAAAAACAAGAAGAAGTATTCAGGTTGAGATAATCAAAATCTTGGAGCAACAGATTTCAAGGGCAACAGGCCAATTAATAGAAATTGATCATGTTAGATGGAAAATCTTAAATTTTTAATGAAAAGTATGTCTTTAAATAAAGTATAATTTCCGCGTCTTTCTGTTGCTTATGCTAATTGGCAAACTTCTTTCCTGTTCCATTAGACTGTACCATAGAGAATAAAAGCATATGACTGTGGCATTAAGGCTTCTGCTCCTCCCACCACCAGTACATCCAAAGCTGTGGTGACCATAGCAAGCTGTCCTTTGTCACTCCTGCCGGACACTACAGCCTGCACTTCTCACGGGGGCCTCAGTGCTCAGTCACAGTCCGATGAAATTTGCCTCAGAATTTGGCTGCTGAGGTTCAAACCATACTTTAAAAGGCTTCACCATTCACTTCTTACATCATCCTAATCAGTCCCTATGCTGATCCCAGACCTCAATCTGTCAATACGAGTTTGTAATAAATTGTAATAACATCTCCAACGCCCATCCTGGGCTTACGGTGACAAACCGTATCAGAATAACCAATAAGATCTGCCCTGCTAACAAGCATACACTGGCTATAAGCCATAAATACCCTTCCCTGTAACAAAACCGGTGGCAGTTCAGCCAATCCCCCAAAAACCATTCCATGGGAGGAGGGCAAAGGCAAAGCTGGACCGTGACCCCACAGGTTTGTTCCCCACGCACAGCGCTACCAGCAGCACAGGGCACCAGTGCCTTCAAACTGTGTTAACAAGAGGATGCAGAGAGAACTGAAACATACAGCAGGTTTAAAACATACAAATATCCTATTTAAAGGCACTGCGTAAAAATGCCTGCTGATGGAAATTAACTAAGAGGGCTCTGTCACCTCCTAGCGGCCTAACATAGATTTAAACGCTGAACGCTGACCTGCTTACTCAAGTATGACCATCACGACCGGTTTCTGAGGACAGTCACGTTTCTCTCCGTGTGGTCTTGCAGCACAATCTCTCTCACTTGGTTCGCAGGGCCAGCGGGCACTGGCTGTGGCAGCACCGGGCAGCTCTGCTCTCCCCACCCGTGCCTCCCCTTGCTAAAGCCTGTAACCTGCCTTCCTTGCTGCTTCCCTCTCCTCCTGGCAGCCCACCTTGCAGCTACCAACTGACTTTCCTCTCGGAGAAGGGCTTGCAGGATTTTGTAACCTGGCAGACCCCTGAATTCTCAGCACCCCTTCGCCCCTCCTTTGCAGCCCCGCGCGCCTGGTGCGAGTCTCCCGTTCGGAAAAACACCGCTGGAAACACGGCTTTGCCCAGGCGCCGCCGGGCACTCTCAAACACAGCTCGGACGAGGCGACATGCCCTAGGAGAAGGAGCCGCAGGAGCTCTCCCAGCCCCGTGCGGCGCCGCGGGAGCGGCGGGGCCGGGCGGGCGCTCCTTGATGCCCCTCCCGGCCCGGCCCCGCCCGCCCGCCCGCCTGCCCCGAGGGAAGCGGCAGCGGGAGCAGCCTCGGCCGCGGAGGACCGAAGGCTCGGCCCCTTTCCCGCTCGGAATCCGAGGGGCCTCAGCTCTGCGGCGGGGGCTGCGTGCCCGCCCCGCCATGAGGCGCTGGCCCATGGCGGTGCTGGCGCTGCTGCTGTGCCTGCCGCGGCCGGGCAGTGCGGCCCTCCCGGAGCCCACAGACACCCGGCCGCGGGAGCGGGGCGGCGGCGGCCGGGAGCAAGAAGAAGCGGCGGCTGTGCGGGTAGGTGTCCCGAACCGCGCTTCCCTCGCCATCCGCGCTGCGGGGCTGCTGCGGGAGAAGGAGGCGGGGGCAGGCGGAGCTGCCCTCCCTCAGCCCGGGGCCAGCCCCGCGGGTCGGCCACAGCGGCTGCCCAGAGACGTGGAGAGGCGGGGAGGCCTCTAGGTCAGCACGCTGTTCTTTCGCTTCCTAAAGACATAAAGTGATGGGGTTAACTCCCATCTGAAGACATTTTTGCATATCTCTCAACCACAAGGTTTGTTGTGCTGTCAAAGAAGGACATCGGATGAGTTTCACATAACTTGTTCTCAGCGTGCCTGTTTTGTCTGTTTCGTGTCAATGTTTTGCATTTAAATGCTTTTTTGGTATCTGTTAGAGTTGAAATTAGTGTGATGGCTTTCCTATTACTTCAGATACTGGATGAATTTGAAGTGAACAGCTCTTTTTATCTAATGTTTAATGTTGCTAACCTTTTCTTTTTCTGCTCCTTTTTCTGCAGGTTTTGTCCCTGCTGCTAACTTAATAACGCCCACAATTATTATTTTTTTTTATTATTCCTTCAGGAAAGCGCTAAAAGAATTAGATTATTGAATTCATTATCAAAAGATAATATGACTGCTGTATATGGAATAAATCAGTTTTCTCACCTGTTTCCTGAAGAGTTCAAAGGTACATTTTCTGGTTTCTTCTAATGCCTTTTCTGTTATTTTTTTTATTCTTTCCCAGAACCTCGTGTCTTTCACATTTACAGATTCTTCCCGTGCTGATAGTCAGCTAATTTACAATGGCTGGTACCACACTGTAAGTACGTCCAGAGCATACAACAAACCGCTTCATGTTCTATAGTCTCACAAGGTTGAATTGCCCACAGCCTGAATATGTTTTCTTATTCAGGCAGTTCTGGTTTTTCTTCTTTCTTCTCACTGTGCTTTAAAGCTTTCTTCAGTTGCAACAGAAGAAAGGAAGATAGACAAGGTTCTTCCTTTTTGAAAAAGGAAGATACACAAACTTCTCCTGTAAGTGCATATTCCCTATCCCAGCACGAAATTGACTACACTCCTAATAATGCTTGGAGGTCCATGGCTGCACAACGACAGCTATGGCTTTCTGGAGCAATATAGCATACTTAATCTTTTTTTCCTAGAAAGTTTGTCTGATACCTTCCCTTCTTGCTGTTCATGTCTGCTGTTACATATTCTATTCATCAGAGAATTTAACATCTTGTTTTAATTTTAAATAATTAGACAACATTTTTTAGTGAAACTTGAAGATGTTTCTGAATCTTTACTTTATTCTATTATCTGTAGCCACTTGTATATGGCTAAAACAAATTATTTTTTTAAGTAAATGAAATGTTTTTAAAATTTTCAAGTAAAATTTGCTTTATGAAATATCTATGGTTATTGTTCAACTTCAGAAAATCACATTTTGTACCCACATGCTCTACATAGAGTATTTCTGTTCCTTTTGAAACAGTAGAAAGACTAATATTCATTCTGGAGCATAATGATTATTTTAAAATACATGAATTTTCTATGGATTTTAAAATGAGATACAATCTCATGGTTGTAATTGTAGATCAAAGTTACCTCTGAATTCTAGTAAAGTTGTTCATGGGATTTGTTTCATTCATAGATTTATAGATGTTTGTATTCTGTGTTTAGCTATTTACTTGAGAAGCATACCTCACAAACTCCCAAGATACAGAAAAGTGCCAAAGGGGAAGGAAAAACCCCTGCCAAAGAAGTTTGACTGGAGGGACAAGAAAGTCATTGCAGAAGTGAGAAATCAGGAAACAGTAAGTCCTGGTGTTTTCCTTTCCTGGTTCTCAGCAGGTAGGCTGTAGAGCACAGGGAAGGTTTTTTAGGGAGCAGCTCTGCCTGAAGGCTCCTTGGAGCACTGGCACAAGAGTGGCCAGTTGAACATGCACAAAGTCATGTAGCGTTTTATGCAAAGCGGTATTAGACTTAAAAGAGTGAGGTGTAGAAGTTGTGCATTGAGAAACTGTAATGTATTTTTTGATCTATTTAACTGAATCTCTAAACATTTTGCACCATGTGTGTTTTGTATTTTTCTGAAGGAACCAAGGTAAGTTCAACTTGACCTTATCCCACCTGGAGAGGTGTAGGTTCTTGCCTGTTGTTTTTCTCCCATGACTGAATCCCCTTGGCTGGTCAACACCCACATCTTTACCAGTGAATTCTTCAGGTTCTAGAAATTCTAGGAAAACTTACTAATGTGATTAAAAACTAATTTCACCCTGAGGCCACTTTTTTTTTTTTTTTTTCTTTTTTTTGGAAAATACATATCTCACAGTAAAAAGCATCCTCAGACCTACTGTCAAGAGCAAAAATTCATCAGGAAGGAATCCTTAAAATAAGACACTTGTAACACATTTCTAGCATTCAGAGAGAAATATAGGGGGAAAAA